>NC_134717.1:75603917-75969342 GCF_049634645.1 Pelodiscus sinensis | reverse complement strand
CAGTAAATTGAGGAACACCCCACCATCACACTCCAATCAGGTTAACAGCTCTAAGTCTGAGCTTGTAGCAGTCAAATTTCTGCTGCCACAAACTTTCAATTTCAGCAAAATAAAAGCAAGTGTGGTAGGGTACGTCTACACAGCAGCGTTATTTCAGAATAACTGACGTTATTTCGAAATAACAAAATGCGCATCTACACAGCAAGACATTATTTCAAAGTAATGTTGAAATGGAGGACTTCTTACTCAGACTCCTGCCTTCAGCCCTCATTTCACAAGGAGTAAGGGAAATTGAAGGAAGAGTGTTCTTCCTTCAATTTCCTGCTGTGTAGACAACTTAATTCAGCTTTTAGCACTATTTTGACTTCAGCTACAAAACTTACATAGTTGAACTTGCCTATCTTAATTCGACTTTTGCCCTGTTGTGTAGAGGTACCCTTAAAGTGTGGGCTTAAAGCATAATCCCTGCTTTACCGTTCCCACTCACCCAAAACAGGGAAAAGTCTGTTCATGGCAGGAACTGAGTGAGAGGTCGCTCTAGTCATTTTCAGACACTAGTTGCCTGTTGCACAATCATTGAGAGTAAATGTTCTCAAAAAACCCTGAATAACTGATAAAAAGGCTGAGATGACTATTTCCACCCCTTAATGATTAGAGAAAGGCAAACCAGTTAGTAAGTTCCAATCACACCATTACTAGTAAAACAGAAAGCTTCCTCAACCACATCATCCCTGTCCCCAAAACCTTTCCAGTATCAACAACATACAATTACAGTTCAAGGAACTAATAGAGGAAGTGGAGGTGGGTGACAGCCTGGGAAGCAGTGATCATGAGATGGTAGATTTCAGGATCCTGACCAAAGGAAGAAAAGAGTAGTAAAATACACACCTTGGACTTCATAAAAGCAGATTTTGACTCCCTCAGAGATCTGATGGGCAGAATCCCCTGAGATGCTAAAATGAAGGGGAAAGGAGCCCTGGACAGCTGGCAGTATTTTAAAGAAGCCTCATTGAAGGCACAGAAAAAAAGCATCCCGACATGTAGCAAGAGAGGCAAACATGGTAGGAGACGAGATTGGCTTACAGGGGAAATCCTTGGTGAACTTAAGCACAAAAAGGAAGCTTACAAAAAGTGGAAACTTGGACAAATGACCAGGGAGGGGTTTAAATGTACAGGCAGTCCCCGAGTTACGCGGATCCGACTTATGTCGGATCCGCAGTTACGAACGGGGCCCGTCTCCCTGGCCTCCAGCAGACCAGGGAGAGGAAGCAAAGCGGCGGAATACGCGGGCAGCGGACAGCCCAGACACATCTGGGCTGTCCCGCTGCCCCCGTGCTCCGCGGCTTTGCTCCGGACGCCTGTGGTACAGCAGCTGGGGCACTGACAGTTGGTCCCGTAGCGCCGCTCTGGGCGCTACTGGACCAACCCAGCAGCACCCCAGCTGCTCTGCCCAAGGCGTCCTGATTCAGCCACTGCTGGTCAGTTTCAGCAGCGGCTGAATCAGGACGCCTGGGGCAGAGCACCCCAGCTGCTCTGCCCCAGGCATCCCCAAGTCAGCCGCTGCTGAAACTGACCAGTGACTGACTACAGGAAGCCCCTGCCCCGGGCTTCCTGGAATCAGCCGCTGATCAGTTTCAGCAGCAGCTGACTTGGGGATGCCTGGGGTTCTTAAGTTGAATCTGTATGTAAGTCAGAACTGGCGTCCAGATTCAGCCGCTGTTGAAACTGATCAGTTCCAACTTACATACAGATTCAACTTAAGAACAAACCTACAGTCCCTATCTTGTACTTAACCCGGGGACTGCCTGTATAGCTCGAGAGTGCTGGGAGGTTATCAGGAAGGCGAAAGCGCAGATGGAATTGCGACTGGCTAAGGATGTGAAAGATAACAAGAAAGGTTTCTACAGGCATGTTAACAAGAAGAAGGTGATCAGAGAGGGTGTGTGGCCCCTAATGGATGAAGGAGGTAACCTAGTGACAGATGATGTGCGGAAAGCTGAAGTACTCAATGCTTTCTTTGCCTCTGTATTCACGGACAAGGTTGGCTACTGGACTTGTGCGCTAAGTGACGCAAGATGGGATGAAGATGGACAACCCATGGCGGGTAAAGAACAGGTTAGGAACTATTTAGAAAAGCTAAACGTACACAAATCCATGGGTCCGGACTTAATGCATCCGAGGGTACTGAGGGAGTTGGCAAATGGCATTGAGGAGCCTTTGGCTATTATCTTTGAAAAGTCGTGGAGATGGGGAGAAATCCCCGATGATTGGAAAAAGGCAAATGTAGTGCCCATCTTCAAAAAAAGGAAAAAGGACGATCCAGGGAACTATAGGCCGGTTAGTCTTACCTCGGTTCCTGGAAAAATCATGGAAGGGATCCTTAAGGAATCCATTTTGAGGCACTTGGAGGAGAGGAAATTGATTAGGAATAGTCAGCATGGATTCACAAAGGGCAAGTCGTGCCTGACCAATCTGATTAGCTTCTAGGATGAGGTAACTGGCTCTGTGGATATGGGGAAATCAGTGGATGTTATATACCTTGACTTTAGCACGGCTTTTGATACGGTCTCCCACAATATTCTTGCCAGCAAGTTAAGGGAATATGGATTGGATAAATGGACGGTAAGATGGGTAGAAAGATGGCTAGGAGGCCGGGCCCAGCGGGTAGTGATCAACGGCTCGCTGTCAGGATGGCGGTCAGTTTCTAGCCGAGTGCCCCAAGGTTCAGTTCTAGGACCGGTTTTGTTCAATATCTTTATTAATGACCTGGATGAGGGGATGGATTGCACCCTCAGCAAGTTTGCAGATGACACTAAGCTGGGGGAGAGGTAGATACGCTTGAGGGCAGAGATGGGGTCCAGAGTGACTTAGACAAATTGGAGGATTGGGCCACAAGAAATCTGATGAGGTTCAACAAGGACAAGTGCACAGTCCTGCACTTGGGACGGAAGAATCCCAAGCATAGTTACAAGCTGGGGACCAACCAGTTAAGTAGTAGTTATTCAGAAAAGGACCTGGACGTTACAGTGGATGAGAAGCTGGATATGAGTCAACAATGTGCCCTTGTAGCCAAGAAGGCTAATGGCATATTAGGTTGCATTAAGAGGAGCATTGCCAGCAGATCCAGAGATGTCATTATTCACCTTTATTCGGCTCTAGTGAGGCCACATCTGGAGTATTGTGTCCAGTTCTGGGCCCCCTACTACAAAAAGGATGTGGATGCATTGGAGAGGGTCCAGCGGATGGCAACCAAAATGATTAGGGGGTTGGAGCATATGACTTATGAGGAGAGGCTGAGGGAGTTGGGTCTGTTTAGTCTGCAGAAGAGAAGAGTGAGGGGGGATTTGATAGCAGCCTTCAACTTCCTGAAGGGAGGTTCCAAAGAGGATGGAGAGAGGCTGTTCTCGGTAGTGACAGATGGCAGAACAAGGAGCAATGGTCTCAAGTTGTGGTGGGAGAGGTCCAGGTTGGATATTAGGAAAAACTATTTCCCTAGGAGGGTAGTGAAGTACTGGAATGGGTTCCCTAGGGAAGTAGCGGAGTCTCCATCCCTAGAGGTGTTTAAGTCTCGGCTTGACAAAGCCCTGGCTTGGTTGATTTAATTGGGATTGGTCCTGCCTAGAGCAGGGAGCTGGACTTGATGACCTTCTGAGGTCTCTTCCAGCTCTATGGTTCTATGATTCTAAGTCTGTCATTTTATAGAACGTTAAGTTACACTGATACCCGAACCTTTAAAAAAGCATTATGAAAGAGGGATTCGCATAAAACCTTGCATATTGAGAGGCTCTGATGGTGTGAAATGAACCTCTCAAAGATGTTATCACAACTACTACCGTCACATTTTAGATTTCCTTGTTCATTTTAGAACTTTAAAAATACACTTGTAGTGATGGCCCACGATACATCTATTTGCACAACTGTCTTATTCTGAGTTTACCTAGGTCATCGTAATTTTGTTTGCAGCCCTATAAAAAGAGTAACCAGATATATTCGAGACTATAATAGTAATAGAGATAAGGAACAGACATTTACTGTAAGAAGATCTAACTTACAGAACACAACATAATGAATCAGGAGCAATGTTTTGTGAATAACTATGCCTCTGAAAGTCTCTATAATATGCCTAATTTGTGCCTCTCACAAATTCTAGAATGATGTCCAACTTCATGTCAAAATTTTGACAGCCACAAAACTAACTTGCTTCATTAATTAGCTAGGTTATCCTTCAACTGTACAGTTCTGTCATAAGTCTGCAAACGCAGAAAATTAAATGCTTCCTTGCTCCAAGGCCAATGCCAACATAGGGATGAACTCTCCATTAAACTTACCATAGCTATTCAGGATTGGATCAAAACTGAAGTTGAGAGATTCAAACAAACATAGCCATTATTTCTGAGCAGACATATTTAGTTTAGAAGCTTCAGGGAGTAGCAGAGTTAGTCTATGCAGGATAAACCTAAAAAATCAACAAATGGTCTGATATCACTTTATAGACAAAACATGGAGATGGTATCATGAGCTTTTGTGGGCACAGCCCACTTCTTCAGATGACTGGAGTGTTGAATTTAGGATGTGCATTCCCAAAATAAATAAGGGGGCAGGAGGGAGAAGGAAAAAAAAAGAAGGGGGCGAGAAACAAGGAGCAGAGGGTATGAAAATATAAAAGGGAAAAATAAGTGGGCAAAACTGGTAATCTATAAGCACCTGAAGATTTGATAGTTAAAAAGAAGCAGATAAGGATTAAAGGATAGCAATTAGATAGGAAGGGTACTAACAAGAATCTACACCGTGGGTTCTGAAACTGGGGGACGTGCCCCTCTGGGGGCCATGAAGTAATTCTGGGGTGGGGGGGGCATGAGGTGACCCAGGCCCCGCCCCTCCCCCCCCCCGGTCAATCCTCCCCCAAGTTTTGCTGCTATTTTTGTTTTTTGGCGCCAGTCAGTTCTTTTTGGGCGGGGGGGGGGGAGGCTCAACAAGTTTTGCTGCTATTTTGGGGGAGGTGGAGCAGGGCATGAGGGTTTCTCAAAAATAAAAAAGGGGGCATGATGCCAAAAGGTTTGGGAATCACTAATCTTCACAAAGAGCTGTTGGCACCTTTACTGAATGTTAGGTTGAAAAAGTCCCAGCCATTGGTTATCTCAATTGAGATATCTAGTTCTCCACTGATCACCTTCTCAATCGAATAGTAATAGAGATGTAGCCGAGGCTTTCTTTCGCCGTCTCCACCTACGAGAATATTTCCAAACTACCAATGAATATCAATCTGACCAACCAGATCCCCCCCTATCAATGCCAAAAGAAAACTAATTCTATATGGGCTCCCCCTGACGGTCAGAATTACAATTTGGATTTTTATATACCATGCTTCCGCAACAATGCACAGACTGACATTATTCACAAATGACAACAAGCAACATATAATCTCAGCCTTGCTGAACACTATGCTATCCAGAGTCTCTAAAACAATCAGACATTATAATCAAACCAGCTGACAAAGGGGGTGGTATGGTCATTATGAATAAGTCAGACTATGACCAGGAGACAACTAGACAACTCTCCAACACCACATTTTACAGACCTCTCTCCCCTGATCCCACTTCAGAATATCAAAAGAAACTACACTGTCTCCTTAAAGAACTCCTTACCTCTACTTGGGACCAAATCCACACAAACGCATTCTGAACCCCAACCACGATTGTTCTATCTGCTTTCCAAAATCCATAAACCTGGACACCCTGGACATCCCATCATCTCAGGTATCGGCACACTCACTACTGGATTATCCAGCTATGTAGACGCTCTTCACAAACCCTGCGCAACCAACACTCCCAGCTATCGCCGATATTCTACTGACTTCCTGAGAAAAAACTACAAAACATAGATAACCTCCCTGATAACACCATCCTTGCTACCATGGATGTAGACGCTCTCTACACCAACATCCCACATGAAGATGGATTACAAGCAATTAGAAACACTATCCCAGAGGATACCACTGCCAGTCTGGTAGCAGACCTATGTAACTTTGTTCTCACCCACAATTATTTCCAATTTGGGGACAACTTATACCTCCAGATCAGCGGCACAGTCATGGGCAGGGCTCGACAATCTATGTAATCTACTCGCCCGTGGCAAGTAGATTACAACCCGGAAGATCCGGGTTCGGGCGATCTGTGCATGCACAGATCGCCAGACAGCGCAGCTGGCAAGCGGGGTTTGCCACAGCTCGGCGAGCTCTGGTCATGAGTACCCGCATGGCCCCACAGCATGCTAACATCTTTATGGCTGACTTAGAATGTTTCCTCCGATCCCGTCCCCTTTTATCCCTTCTCTACTTACGCTACATGGATGACATATTTATGATCTGGACCCATAGCCAAGAAACACTGGATGCATTCCACTGAGACTTTAACAACCTACACCCCACCATCAATTTCAGACTGGACCATTCTACACAAGAGATCCATTTCCTGGACACCACAGTACAAATCACCAATGGTAAATTAGATACTATTCTCTACAGAAAACCCACTGACTCATACAGTTACCTACATGCCTCCAGCTCCCATCCAGAACACACCATATGATCCATCATCTATAGCCAAGCCCTTAGATACAACAGCATCTGCTCTAATCCCACTGACAGAGACCAGAAACTTCAGGATCTCTACCAAGCATTTATAAACCTCAATTATCCACCCAGAGAAATTTAAAAAAAAACAAATTGGAAGAGCCAGATGAATACCCAGAAACCATCTACTTCAAGATAGACCCAAGAAAACCAACAATAGAACACCACTTGTCATCTCCTATAGCCCCCAACTTAAACCTGTCCAACACATTATCAATAAACTACAGCCTATACTGGAACAGGATACTACACTCCAAGAGGCTCTGGGAGACAGACCCATAGTCTCCTATAGACAACCACCTAACCTCAAGATGATTCTTACCAACAACCACAGCACATATCACACTAATACCAACCCTGGAACTTACCCTTGCAACAAACCCCGTTGCCAGCTTTGTCCACATATTTACTCCTTTGACACCATCATTGGACCTAACCATGTCAGTTACAAGATCAAGAACACATTCCTATTCATCCAGAAATATAATTTATGCCATGATGTGCCAACAATGTCCGTGTGCTATGTATATTGGACCAACTTCTCAGACATTTCACTGAAGAATCAATGCACACAGAACAGACATTGGACAGTTTCACAAAGAAAAAACAGTTTCCTGCCATTTCAACCAGACTGGGCATTGTCTCAATGACCTCACTACATGCATCCTGCTTCAAAGAGACTTTAACACCAGACTACAAAGGGAAGCCTCAGAACTGTCATTCATGCTTAAATTTGACACTTTATGAATGGGCCTTAACAAAAATGCTAATTATCTTACCCATTACAAAGATTGCTTCCCCAATTACCACCCCTAATATTATCATCTCATAGACACTAACCTCCCCTCCTCACTCTCCCCCTCTCCCCCCCCCCGTTCTAAAATCTGATTTGTCAATTTTGTGCGTGTTCATTTTTTTGATTGTATCCCTTTGGTATATATGGTCATGCCAATTTTCTTCCACAATTTCATCTGAGGAAGTGGGTCTGGCCCACGAAAGCTCATCATCTAATAAACCAGCTTGTTAGACTTTAAAGTACTGCATAGTCTTGTCTTTTTCTTCTTAATCGAGATAACGGATGGCTGGGACATTATCAACCTAAATTCAATGAAGGTGCCAATAGCTCTGTGTATAGATTCTTGCATTAGTACCCTTCCTATCTAAATGCTATCCTTTGATCCTTATCTGCTTCTTTTTAACTATCCAATCTTCAGGAGCTTATAGATTACCAGTTCTGCCTCCTTGTTTTTCCCCTTTGATATCTTCATACCCTCTGCTCCTTGTTTCCCACCCCATTCCTTTTCCTCTCCCCCACTTTCTCCATCTCCCCTATTTATTTTGGGTCTGCACATCCTAAACTCAACACCTCCGTCATCTGAAGAAGTGGGCTGTGCCCACGAAAGCTCATACCACAATCTACAGTAAAACTCCAATTGTCCGGCATCAAGTGGTCCGGCTCTCCTGATAGTCTAGCACCAACTGGAATCCGGAAGTGCTCCAGCCAGCTGGAAACTTGGAGCTCATGTGAGCCTCACACACGCTCACGGGCCAGGAAAGGGAAGGGGATTATACCCCTGTGACGGGTCTGCTGGGACCCACACTGCAGCCAGCCGGCAAGGAGCGAACCCTCCACCGTTTTGCAGGGAGGCGGGGGAAAGCCCCACACAGCCGCCTGCTACAGGCCAGCTGGGGCTGTAAGCGGCGGCGAGGGGGCAAGGTCGGGGTGGCGCTGCAGGACCAACCTGGTGGCATCCAGCTGCTCTGACCCGCCGCTTCCCCAAGACCGCTACTAGCACTTGCAGCTCCAGCTGGCCTGTTGCTGGCGGCTACACGGGACTTCCCCTGCCTCCCTGCAAAACGGCAGAGGGTTCGCCCCTCACTGCACCATTCCCTGCCGACCTCCCCCCCCCCCCCAACTCAGACCCATCACAACCCCTCCCCCAGCCGGAGTACCTCCTGATACTCTGGCATATCCGATAATCCAGCACCCTCTGGATCCCAAAGGTGCCGGATTATCAGAAATCTACTGTACATGTTTTGTTAGTTCTTTATAGATTAACAGGCCATATTTAGTTCAGGCTTTTTGCTCAGATTACTAGAATCTTTATTAGAAAATTTAGCTCCTCCCACCCAAAAATATTTAGAAAAGAAGTAATTCATGGATTCCATTGTAGTTTCTTGTGATATTAGAATTTTTCTTAACCACAGAATGTAACTTTTCCCACTGCTGCATTACACAGCTGTCCCAGAGGAAGCCTGGAAAATTGGCTGTTCTATTTAGATTCATTTCTATAAAAACAGTTTTGCCATATGGTTCTGTGTGTGCAGAACCATAGATGTTTAAATGTTCCATTCTGACAGCTTCCTCATACTCTTCTGCAACCAGTTTCTAAATAACTGCCAAAAATGTGTCCCTAAAAATTCAGGAACAAGAAAGGAAGACCAAAGCTAACTGTTATTGCAGGCATCCTACACACCAGATGGCAAACATGCTGTCTCTTTCAAACTGTGTATCAGGGCTCGACAAATAATGCAATCTACTCGCCTGTGGCAAGTAGATTGCAACCTGGAAGAGCCGGGTTTGGGCGATCTGCACATGCGCAGATCGCCGGACAGCACGGCTGGCGAGCGGGAATCGCCGCAGTTCGGCGAGCCCTGGTTATAATCATGAAATGGGATGGCAAAGCTTGTACACGTTCTACAAATCAGTTCAACATCTTAACTTCTGACAAGTCATGAAATGTTGAGTGTAACTGCAACTGAAGTTCACATGTGCAGCAGAACCAGTAAAACATGAGGTGATCTCTTCACAATTCCTACCACAGCATGGCCCACGTCAGTTCTTCCTAGGTTCTGCTGCAAGTATAAAAAAATTCTACAGAATAATTCTTATATTCACCAGCACACCCAAGTTTGCTATTCAGACTGCAGTTAAACATCTGGCAGCCTTGAGACAATGGGGAAGTACATAAGAACAAGAGCTATGTGAAAATGGACTTTCAGTGCAATGAATCTACTGCTGTAATTTAGCTCCCCATGCAGTTAGATTATAAATTGTCTGTGTCTCCCAGGGTGGTGTCACATTACACATAATCTTCATAATTTATAATTCCTTTACCCTCCAACCCTCCTCCTCCTTTTACTAAACAGAGACTGGGAATGCAGCAACCACTATCAATTACACAAAAGTTAAGTAAGTTATGAATTATGACTCCAAAACTAAAGAACTATCATCAATGCTAAAAAACACACTTCCACCTGAAAGTGTTTTACTTATGGATATTACCACCGATCACCAACATAATCAGTTTCAGGGGCTGAACTCAATGACTTCCTGAGGTCTCTTCCAGCCCTAGGATTCTAAAGGCTTCAGAGAGTGATTAATTATCAGGTGATGGAGTTAGTCTATAGCCAGTCTCACTGTTTTCTCTTTTTAGTTGGCCCCTCCTGCTTCAATAGGACACAGAGTCTGGGAGGAAAAAAATCTAGAGAAACCATAACGTTTGACAAGTAGGTTTCAGGTTAAACTGTATAGCCTACAATTTCTTTTCACTTTTCTTAAGACACTGACTAGATTGCAAGCCAGTAATGTCCCTTTAGCTTGCCAGTAGTTTTTCATTCTAAGCCTTACTTCTCTTCCTTCCCTAAATTCCTTAAGAAAAGTTCCTTTGACCTAAAATTTTTCATGGCTAGTTTCAAATAGGGCTGTCAATTCACATGCATTAACCCCTGCGATTATCACAGGGCAGAATTAACACATTAAAAAATTAATGTGCATTAATTACAGACATTTTGTGGAAAACCTGGGATCAGCTACTGCCCCTTTGAAACACCACCATGGCATTTCAAAGGGGAAGCGCAACGCAGAGCCTGGGGTTAGCTGGAGTCTCCAGCTAACCCTGGGCTCCATGCAGCGCCGTCCCTTTGAAATGCCACAAGAGCAATGCCATCAGCTGGGTCAGCTGATGTATTGTAGTACAAATTCTTTCAGTGAGGTGAACTGAAGGGTTTTTTTTTTTTACAGTGTAAGTGTTTTGTAATTAAATATAAAGTGAGCACTATACACTTTGTATTCTCTGATGAAATTGAAGTCAATATATTTGAATATATAGAAACACCCATAAATATTTAAATAGGTAGTAGTCTCAATTGTTTAACAGCACGATATTAACAAACATTTAATTGCACAACTAATCACAATTAATTTTTTTAATCGCTTGACAGCCCTGGCTTCAAACCAAAAAAAATATAACGTTCTAGAAAATGAAGAAAGCCCAGGAATCTGTAAGAATTATAATTTAGAAACTCCAAATGGACCTTTTAGAAAAATTACGATCTACAGAAGCCTGCCTAGGGACCCGAGAGAATACCACAGAAAGCCAAGAGGCTGCCCTAGCGCAGCTCTCCGAAGCACCTCACAGCACCAACGCCAAGCGGATCCAGGCTCTCCCCAGCCCAGGGGCCACGTGCCCACGGCCGGACACCGAGAAGGGGACGGCGCAGCACGCGGCTGTGCGGCACCGGGCCCCACCAGGTGCGGCCTCGGCCCCTCTCGCCCCCCCCCGTGCCGGCCCCCCCGCGCCGCCGCTCACCATCCGGGAACTCCCGGTCGCTGATGTGCTGCAGGTGGGGGCCGCCCCCAGGATCCGAGTCCCCCGAGTCCGCCTCCGCCGCGGCCTGATACGCGTCCGCCCGGCGCTCGGGCCCCGGCGCGGCCCCGCCGCCCCCCCCGCGGGCCCGGCTGAGCTTGGGGCTGGCGTCCGGGGACACGCAGCAGGTGACGGTGTTCCCCATGGGCCCGGCCGGAGCCCCCGGCCCCGCTACGCGGCTCCCAGGCGGGGGCCGAGCCGCATCCCGCCACGCACCCGGCAGCCACCTCAGCGCCGGCTCGCGAGCCTCCGCCGCCTCCCCAGGAGCCCCGCACAAACGCCCTCCCGTCACATGATGCCAGGCAGCCAATCAGAGCGGGAGAACGGAGCCGGGCGCCTCCGTGTCACGTGACCCGGGAAGTTCCTGCTCCTCCCCTTCCATCCTTGCCCCTCCCACGCGCACTGGGCAGAGCGGGAAGCGCGAGGCAGCCGCGAGCTGCTCTGCCGAGCTGGGGGGCGGGGCGGGTCTGCTGCAAGCAGCCAGCGGCGGAGGCCAATCCTGCCCCCCCACAAAAGGCCCGTGGGCTTGCGGGAGGTGCAGCTAACCCAGGCATTCTGGCTGGCCCGGCCCTTCGAGCCCCGCCTGCTCCAGGCTTTGCTGCAGCGAGCCCTGCCAGAGCGTGCACCCTGCCCCTCCTTTCCTGCAAAGGCCTCGTGGAACCAAGTGTACAGCTAGTTCGGATAGGAAGCCTAATCCGCACTAGCTACTCCGTGCCGCGTGTAGCCGTGTGTAGCCGCGGGCACGGGGTTCGAACCAGCCGGCATTTAAAAATGGCGCCGGCCGGCTTCATGCAAATGAAGCCTGGGAAATTCAAATCCCGGGCTTCATTTGCAACTGTGGATGACTACATTACCCCCGCTAGTTCGAACTAGGGTTGATGTGTAAAAGGGAAGTCAAATCCCCCGGAGCCATTGATTCCCCTATGAGGGGCACGTACAATATACATACATTGCTAATGCTTAGATATATTTGCTATTTGTATAGGAGTAAGACATGACAAAGGTCAAGGCCTGTCACAGGTAATAACTTATAATAAGGAGACGAGGGGAGGTGAAACCAGTCTTCTGTTAAGTAGAGATATGGATAGATTCCATATCCTTTAAACTTGTGACCGGCTCAAGCAGGAAAGGAAAAAGGGAAGTATGGCTTGCCCATTGTTCAGCAAGAGTGAATGAATGTAATACAGCTGTAACCGCAAAGTCAGCAAGTAGGCACTGTATTTAACCTCGTTTGGAAAATTAACCTGACCTATAGGAATGCTAAACGTCAAAAATGAAGTAACCTATCATGTTAAGGCACCTAAACCAGGAAGGATGTTAACCCTATAAAAACCCCTGCATATGAGATGTTGGGGGTCGGCTCTGATTTGAACATTGAGTTCCTTAGCCGTACCGTGGTTGCAACCAATAAACTTGAGTTGGACCCAGCCTGAAAGTGTGACTCTCTTCTTGGGGTAAATCAGACTAGCCTCCAAGGGGACGAAACCTTGCAATTTATGCAACAGGGTGGTAGTGTAGACATACCCCAGAAGAGTTAATCCAGTGCTAGGGAGAATTCCTGAGCCTCAGAGCCTCGAGTTTGCATGAGTGAGACGAGTAACTTTTTTCAGCTTCTCATTTGGGAGCCAGATCAGTAATGGTTTTTTGTGGGGGTTTTTTTGTTTTGTTTCTCACTTGTCTGGGGCCCCCAGATGCTTTTTCTATGGGTCAGTGACCACCACCGACACAAAAAAGATTTTCTACCCCTGCTCTACTATGACCATGCCTTTAGTTTGCAGACAGCTGCAGGTGTAAATCACCAGTATGGGTGGTGGGTGAAAGTAGGGCTGGGGGAGGCAAGCCCCCAACCCTGCCCCCAGCCCTACCCCTTCTGTACAGGCCATATCCCCCATCACCAGCCTCCATCACCATCATCTTGGGGAACTCAGACTCCCTGTGGACTCCCTCCTCCCCTCACACTGCTTTCTCTATCGGAAGCAGCAGTGTGGGGGCAGGGCAGGCGGCACCACAGAACTGGTGCTGGGAAAACCGGCTTTTAAGCTGGCTCCCCTCAGCATCGGCTCCTGCCTGCCCCCCATCCCCCACTGCCTCTACCAGAGGGGTCTATGCAGGCTGATCTGGGGCTCGTGATCTGCTTCCCATGGGCACCAGCTCCTCTCCCCCTCCTTGCTACCTCTGATACAGAGGCAGGAAGTGGGGGGGAGGAGAGTGTGTAGTCGATAAGATTAACCGATAAGCCAGGGCTTATTGTGTAGTGGACAACACATTGAGATCCCTAATTAGTACAGTTCCCTGACCTGAAAATGAGCTCAAAAGCTTGTCCTCTCTTACCAACAGAAGCTGGTCCAATAAAAGATATTAGCTCACCTATCTTGTCTCTAATATCCTAAGACCAACATGGCTACACTACTAGGCTACGTCTACACTGGCCCCTTTTCCGGAAGGGGCATGTTAATTTCACCTATCGTAGTAGGGAAATCCGCGGGGGATTTAAATATCCCCCGCGGCATTTAAATAAAAATGTCCGCCGCTTTTTTCCGGCTTTTAAAAAAGCCGGAAAAGAGCGTCTACACTGGCCCCGATCCTCCGGAAAAAGCACCCTTTTCCGGAGGCTCTTATTCCTACTTCGAAGGAATAAGAGCCTCCGGAAAAGGGTGCTTTTTCCGGAGGATCGGGGCCAGTGTAGACGCTCTTTTCCGGCTTTTTTAAAAGCCGGAAAAAAGCGGCGGACATTTTTATTTAAATGCCGCGGGGGATATTTAAATCCCCCGCGGATTTCCCTACTACGATAGGTGAAATTAACATGCCCCTTCCGGAAAAGGGGCCAGTGTAGACGTAGCCCTACTGCATACATGATGTAACTGTGGCACTTTAATACCTTATCTTGTACTAATATAGTTTCTCCATGTAGACAACTCTGGACCCCGATTCTCCTCTCCCCCCATTTCATCATGGTCTTAAAGGGAACTTTGCCAAGACTGAGGTTTAGGGATGCACAAAATCTATTGCAGGTGCAATAGATTTTGTGGAGAGGTGAGGAACCATGGTTAACCAGACTACTACCTGCTGAACATTAAGACTCACCCTATGATAGAATACCAGTCATAAAAGCCTGAGGGATCAGTACAGCTATTTAGAGGTAGATGGGAACCACCACTGACATTGTGTTTTCCCCCACACTTATTAGCAAGTGGAAGTGTGTGATTTCCAGAACTCCCAGAGAGGCTAAAGTTTCAATTCTGAGCTGTTTTGAGCGTGATGCAAAAGGCTGCAAAGGAGAAGTGATGAGAATTCTATTCCTTCTGCAACAAGCTCTTCACAAAGGGAGAAGGATGCAATCAATCAATCAGTAGTCTGTTTCCCTTTACTGCCTTATTCATAAAGATCAAAGTCCAGAAAGAAATTCCAACCCCTGGGAACTCCAAAACAGCAAATTGTGCACGTCAGTAACTCTAGGAGAAGAACACTTTTTCTAGCTTCTAGTTTAACCCTTTCCATCCACAGACCCCAGGTACAGCCACACATTATACTTCCCATCCTAGAAGTCGTGATATCCAGATCTTTTCATGTCCCCTTTCAGTCCCGTAACGGGGTTTTCAGTTTGTTCCCCAAGTTTATTGATTTAACTCTTCAGGTATGTTTATACCATGATAAAAAATCACAATAACATATCAGCTGGCTGTGTAGATGTTTTCAAAGAACTATCCACGATAACTCCAAGATCTCTTTCCTGATTTGTCGGAGCCAAATTAGCCCCCATCATACTATATGTATAGTTGGGGTTATTTTTTCCAATGTGCATTACTTTACACTTATCCACATTAAACTTCATTTGCCATTTTCATATTTCAAACTTCATAGTATCTAGACTATGCGGAATGGTCGAAAGAGGATATACAAATTACGCAGCAGAGCTTTCGAAAGCGAATGTAATTAAAGCGCGGCTTTTTCGGCGAACCACCCCCTTCATCGAAAAGCCGCTCTTCCTCAAAAAAGAAGGTTTATGCGGCACAGAAGCAAAGCTGTAGTTTCCTGAGTTGTCTCTATTTCCCTTTTTATAGATAGGCACTATTTTTGCCCTTTTATAGTCTTCTGGAATGTGACTCGTCCTCCATGACCTTTCAAGGATGATAACTAATGGCCTTCAATCAGGCTCCACATAACTGGATATTGAAGATGGAAAGAGAGAGGTGAGGTACAGTACACCAATTCCAATTGCTTGCCTAGGCCAACCAATTAGAGTTTGAACTTAAAGAGGGATAAGATGGATAGAAATCTGCCAATTCTGAGATATGTTTTGAAGCAAGATTTGCTAAAAGTTCAGTGCTGCAGTTATGATCACTATAGTTACCCAGGAATCATGTAGAGACTGGTAATGAAAACATCTAGGTGCTTAAGCCATGTTCACAACATTGCAAATGCAGACTGAAAGGTAAAATGAAGCCTGCTTTTATCAATACAACGACTTCCTATAAACCAAACACATCTGAAACCACAGAGAAGCAGAATAAACTTTCAGACATCGCTTAGGACAGGGGTGTCCAAACTTTTTTCAAAGAGGGCCAGATTTGATGAAGTGAACATGCGTGAGGGCCGACCATTTGCCTGACATTCTTTGAACCATTAAAATTAAATGCAAATTAACTATTTTATGCAAAGTTTATTGTAAACGGCATACTTTTCATTTCGTCACATGGATGACAAATCTAAACAGGTGTTAAATCACTCTGCCTTTCATATCTGAAGGCCAGATGAAAAAAAAAATCCAGGAAGCTGAAATATATGTCAGGAACATTGTAAAGTACATTACATATTATTGGTAATAAAGGTTGTCTGTCAACTTTTAAGTTCAAAAAATATGAACAGGAACATAACACCAAGTATACATGTTGTGTCCAAATATATTTATAACTGATTTAGACCAACTGACATTAACTGAGATTTTACAATGTATTCATCTCAATACATATGGATTCGTTGGGGGCCATAAAAGATAGATATTGCCAAATTACCCGGGGGGCCGTCTTAAACCGGAACACGGGCCGCAATTGGCCCGCGGGCCGGACTTTGGACATGCCTGGCTTAGGAATTTTGATTTTTTTTTTTGGCTTTGATTTCAGAGACAAAGAAGCTTTAAAGCTGATGAAGGTTCCTAATTAACAACTGCACTTACAGGACTTATCACATAGTCTACAAAATTCAGGCTATTAAAAGCAAGGCAACTGATACTTAAGGAAATCATAAATCTTATATGCCCACACTATAAATACATCATATCATTATTAGGGATGGCTGAAAATTTTCTGTCAAACAGATTTGGACAGAAAACTGGATTTCAGAATAAACAAAAATTTTCAATAAAAATATCTGTGTGGACAATTTCCCTTTCTTTCTTTCTTTCTTTCTTTCTTTCTTTCTTTCTTTCTTTCTTTCTTTCTTTCTTTTACTTAAAAAGAATATCTGAAAAATAATTGTAAAAATTTTTTTGGAACCAAACCAAAATATTCTAGACAAACCCCCTCAAATTTTAATTCTAAAATTCTGCCACTGTCTCATATTCCCTTCCTCTTCTATGGGCCCCCATCTGGAATCTTACCCCTGACACACCATGGCTATGCAACTGACATGACAAATGGCCTCATCATGGGGTGAGCTTTGCATCAAGGAGCAATAGTCCAGATGAGGAGCACAATTTACATGAGGTATTGTGGGGGATTTTCAGATTAAAAATATTTCAGTTGTTGATATTTTGCTATAAACTCAAAATGTTCCCATGTGTAGCCCTGAGGCTATGACTATACTACACTTCTGTAGTGTAGACATAGCCTCAGGAGCTCTTGGCCATTATCTTTGAAAAGTCATGGAGACTGGGAGAGATCCCGGATGATTGGAAAAAGGCAAATGTAGTGCCCATCTTCAAAAAAGACAAAAAGGATGATCCAGGGAACTATAGGCTGGTCAGTCTCACCTCGGTTCTTGGAAAAATCATGGAAGGGATCCTTAAGGAATCCATTTTGAGGCACTTGGAGGAGAGGAAAGTGATTAGGAATAGTCAGCATGGATTCACAAAGGGCAAGTCGTGTCTGACCAATCTGATTAGCTTCTATGATGAGGTAACTAGCTCGGCGGACATGGGAAAGCCAGTGGATGTGATATACTTTGACTTTAGCAAGGCTTTTGATACGGTCTCCCACAATATTCTTGCCAGCAAGTTAAGGGAATGTGGATTGGATAAATGGACAGTAAGGGTGTGTCTAGACTACAGAGTTTTGTCGACAAAAGTGGACTTTTGTCGACAAAACTATACCTGCATCGACAGAACTCAGCAGTTTTGTCGACGCTGGTAAACCTCATTTTACGAGGCATAACACCTTCTGTCGACAGAGTTTCTTTTTCCGAAAGACTTTTGCCCAAAAGGGCCAGTGTAAACAGCACAGTAGTGTTTTCCACAAAAAAGCCCCAATCGTGAAAATGGCAATCGGGGCTTTTTTGCGGAAAACCGCATCTAGATTGGCCACAGACGCTTTTCCGCAAAAAGTTTTCTGTTAAAAGCATTTTCGGAAAATCATGCCAGTGCAGACGTAGCCTGCGTGTTTTTGAGAATGACAGAGATTTGCATTGCTGAGCTCCCTCCATCCTCTTCTGTGTGGAGATGGGGTACAGGGTTGGGGGAGGAGGGACACCCTCACATGAGCACCCTCCCTTCTCCCTCCCACACCCTGCACAGCAAGTAGGAGTCTCCCAAGGGGCAGCTCCAAGGCAGAGCAACATGACTGTGGGTGGAGGGGCAAGTGAAGTGCCAGCACTTGATAGCATCCCAGCCAAGCCAGCGAGGATCCCGTCACGACTGGTAGATCCAGATCTATTGGTTGGTGACCAGTGGCTTATAGATTTGTTTCCTGTCTAGAAATAAACACATTTCAGCAGCAGACGGTGCCTTTCTGCCAGTAGACCCACGCTCACTCTAAGCTGTGCTGGTAAAAACAGGTCACCGCTAACACCCCCCTTCTATGGGTGCAGACAGTGTAGAGCCAAGAGCCTTAGGAGCTGGGTGTTCGCCGCTGCTCCAAAGGGAACAGTTCAGAGGCTTCCGGCCCCATCCATGCCGTTCTTTCAGCGTGTCTCTGAGCAGCTGCAGCAGGGGCTGGCTCGCAGCCAGACCCGCAGGTCCCCCCCGGCTGGCTCCCTTGCCCTGCTCTCAGGCTGGGCTCCCTGCGGCGTTTGCCCAGCGCCTGGAGCGGGCGGGACGCAGACGCAGCCTCAGGGCGCCCCAAGGGCGGGCAGAGCCGCGTTCCCACGGCCCGGCCCCGGCTCGGGGCTGCGCTGCAAGCCTGGCTCCCCCCCCGCTCTGCCCCCGGCTCGGGGCTGCGCTGCAAGCCTGGCTCCCCCCCCGCTCTGCCCCCGGCTCGGGGCTGCGCTGCAAGCCTGGCTCCCCCCCCGCTCTGCCCCCGGCTCGGGGCTGCGCTGCAAGCCTGCCCCCCCCCGCTCTGCGGGCAGGACGCCGCCTGAAGGGGCGGGCGCTGCCGGGACTCGGCGCGGCCTGTAGCGAGCAGCTGGCTGGTGAGTCCCGGGCGCGGGGCGCTGCAGAGAATCCCCGCGGGGGCGGCCGGAGCCGCACGGCCCCTGCTGGGGGGGGGGGGGCAGCGTGCACGGTTCACTCGCAGCCCCTTCCCCAGTGCTGGTGCCTGGCTCGGCCCAGCCCTGGTCACGCTTAGGGGCGCGAGTGGGGACCCGGCTCCCCGGCCAGACCCTGGGGGCTAATGGACCGGCTCCGAGTCACAGCGAGGTGGGATGTGCTGGGGGGAGCAAAGTGGGCGCGTCCCCCCCGACAGGGCCTCGAACCTGCTGCACAGCGGAGCCCGACCGGGGAGGAAGCGAGGAAGCGTGTCCCAAGTCTTCCTCCACCCCCTTCAGCTTGGGGCGGGCACTAGCCTGCTGTTGAGGAGAGTGGGGCTGGGGGCACAGAGACCAGGGGGTGGAGGAGGAGCAGGCTAGCGGAGCTATGATGGGGGGAGCAGCGGGGCAATTACCCCCCACGCCTCCTTTGCTAGTCAGTGACTGTAAGAGATTAATTTACCTGCTAAAATACCACTCAGAAAAAGAGTATAAATAAAACTAACATACAACATGAGAATCACCCTCATGTTCTTGAGGGTACTTGAAGCAGTCAGTGGCCTAAGGCTGTGGATACACTGCAAGTGAGGCTTTCTGTCTGCCAGGAGGACTTTTCCTTTCAGGTGTCTGTGAGAGTCTATCTTTAAGGAAAGGAGAGAGGTCTCTCTGAGCTGCTCTTCCACATTTCACACAAGCCCTTGAACTGAAGCCATAGATACCAAGATTCAAGGCCAGCCTTGCCTTTGGCAGACTGCCTCGCCAGATGTTCACAATCACAACGGCTGAACATGGCTAAGACTTTTAGCTGAGAAAGCCACGTTAATCCCAAGTCTCTGCTGTGACTGGAAGATGTGGGTGACCTATTGAAAACACCAGCAAATCCACAACAAAACATGGGGGGATTGATCACCTCATAATACCAACTCCTTTAGAATTGAGGCTCTGATTATCCAGCACCAGCTGAGGTAGAGCGGGCCCTGTGTGCACATGTCTGATATATTTTTACCAAAACTGCTACCTGCCCAACTTGTCAAAGGAGAAAGGAAACAGGGAGGCCAAAAGGAATGGTTTAGAGTGGTATTTCTCAACCTTTTTTTTTTTTACCCCTTTTAAAAAAAATTATAAGTGGCCCCAGTACCTACAGTTTTCAGACACACACAATTTTTTCTACCATTGCAACATATTTGTTTAAACAACTTCATCTATCCCCATCAGTTCTTACAAGGTACATTGCCCATGGAGGTCAATGGGGACTCGGCTATTTTATATGTAAAGGAACTGAGAAATGTATATGTCAGTACCATGATGGCAATGTGTTTATTATGTAAATAATACCGAATAATAATTGCCAAATAAGACCACTTCCCAACCTGCTTAAAAAGGGCCTGATAGTTTAAATTTTAAGCAAGGATTGAACCCAAAACAATCTGTTGATATGACCCAAAAAGATCCAGATAACATTTAGTCACCCTTCAAACACATAAGGGGCCAATCAGTAAAAGCCCGATTGCCTGGTAGAGGTGATCTTTGAAGAAAATTGGAGGGAGAGAAGGGGTTTGAAGTAGGATTTATTGCCTTAACCACTAGCCAACAGAGTCTCATGTGGGTTTCCCTCAGGCTTTCCTCTTCAAACCCTTCAACTGTAGCGGAACCACGAGAGAACTCTTGAGGCCCACACAAGTATTTGGAATCTCCATCATATTGTTTAGAATAAACCAAACGAGTTTGAGAGCAGAGATCAAAACAGATGTTCTTTTCTCATTGAAGTTTCACATAGACTTGTTCTCCCTTATTCCATAGGTGAGAGAAATTTGATAAATGGATAATAAAATGGCGTTGGTTCCCTATGATGACAGTGCAGTTTGGGGATTGCAGAAGTTCCATAAATCTTCATCTGTCTATCATTTTGCCAACCACACAATCCAAATCAAACAAAACTGGAAGCAGCTGGGTGTGGCAGCAGTTGTATGGGACGCGGTATGTATGATTAAAATAAAAATGTACCTCTTGCAAGTCCAGCCCCTAATAATACTAAGATTTTATGTAGTGCACCTCAAAATTCTTTACTAACAGAGGTAAAAGGAAGGGGGTTTGCCCTGGTGTGAAGTTCTGGCAAGAGCTGACTGAGCTGCAGCAAGAGCCAGCAGGGACCTATTTACAGAGCTGGCAGGGACTGGGATTGCAATAGGAGACTACCTGTAAGCAATTTAAGTTCCTTTCACCTCTGTTTACAAAGGAAACCAGTATAATTATTCCCATTTTATAGAAGGTGACATGACATGCCCAGCAGCCTAGGAGAACTGGCTGCAATTTTTTTGCATGAGAGTTTTTTTTCCTCAATTGAAAAGTGTTTTTTTTCTTAAAAATAATTTTTCACGGTACATTATCAGCAGGGCTTGCCAAACCACGGCAAGCCCCGCTCGCCAACCGCGCTGTCCTGCGATCTGCGCATGCGCAGATCACCCGAACCCGACTCTTCTGGGTTACAATCTACTTGCCAGGGGCGAATAGATTGTATTATTTGTCAAGCCCTGATTATCAGCATGATCAAAACTTTACATTTTGCACAATTCTCCACAACTTTTTAAAATTGATACTTTGATCTAAATGTTCAATATTTTTATCATTTATTTTTATATTTCTAGTGTACTGAAAATTCTGTGTTCACTAAGGAAATGCTTTTTTTAGTAAATGAAAAATGTCAGCATTTGCAATAGAAAGTTTAACATTTTGGGGGAAAAAATCACTAAAGACTTTGTGGGAAATGGGGCCATTCTGCACTGAGTTTTTAAATTTCAAGATTTTTCAAAGTTTTCCCATTTTTTACCAAATCTTACTAATAAACTATGTAGCATTTGCATAGCTCTTTTAATCTTCCAAGCACTGCACAGCCACTAATCCCCACACCACCTTGATGCGATAGTGAAGTAGCGTCATGTTGTAGCTAGAGACCCCAAAGCACAGGAGGAGTCTGTGGTAGAATTTAGTGGTTCCTGGGTCCTAATCCTGTGCTCTCACTAGTAAATTGTGGCTGTCTCTGATCATAAATAACAAATGTAGCAATTTAACTGCTCCCATTAATTGGAACATAGTGGCTAACACTGATATCACCTGCTCCTATGGACAAGGCTGATAATCCCAAGACAGAATTTTCTATAGCAGATGCTCTTCCTGATTCATGATTTGGGTGTGGGAACTTCTGTAACAATAGCTCATGTTGGATTTAACTTGTACTTAAATAGAAGTGTTCTTAGTCCATTACACTCAACTACTTGAGCTTCACACACAGTATAGAAGAGTGTGGGTACCAAAATGACACTGAACCATTTTGAAAAGTTGTGAGAAATACGATAAAGGATAATTGTGCATCTCAATAGTTTGACAATTTTGCATTGATTTTCACATGAACAAAATCCTGCTCTTCCTTTCTCAGTGCAACTATTTCTTATTCTACTTCCTTCTGTTGTGTTTTAGATTTAATAAAGAGACTGTCCCATGTCATTATTTTAATCTGCTCTGCAGGATTGAGAGTTTGGATATTTGTCTCTGCCCGCTGTCAGCCTCTACACAAAGTATAGCTATTGCCTATAAACTTGAGGTGCTTCATTGGCCAGACCTTTCTTGCAACCTTCTCTACGGGTTGGAGTCAGAAATACTGTGGGCTGGAATCACTACAAGGAGCTCTCCACCCAACTCTTAACTAGTCTTGTCTCTTCATTCAGGCTGTAGTCCTGTGTACTTATCTGGAGATGGGAAGTATTGATCTACAAGGGCGCTCAGTGATTGAACTAGGAGCGGGAACTGGCTTGCTGGGAATAGTGGCCACATTATTGGGTAAGTTTTTCTTTAAGAAATTGGTGCTGCCATAAAATTCACAAATTAAGTGGCACGGCTGCTGTGTAAGTCAAGCTCCCTGATAGTTACTGTGATGCTTCCTCTGTGGCTCATCTTCCTTTCTTGTTAGAGTTTGCTGTGGTGGTGACGGTGCCTCTGTTCTTCATAATGGAATCCTCTGAAACTGCTGCCGTAGTAGCGAGCCCTGCTCCTCTCTTTTCACCCCCACAGGATAAATGCTGGGCTTGCACTCTTAGGCTCACATTTTGCATCGCTAGTTCCATCAATAGCCATCAAAGCACTTTCCAAACCTGCATAAACATTATTGATCCTAGTTTGCAGGCAGGGAAACTGAGGCACAGAGCAATTAAGCCACATGCCCAAGTTCTGTCAGTCAGTGGCAGAGCAAGGGACAGAGCTCATGTCTTCTGATCGAGTCTGGTGTCCCATTCACTGGGCTCTGCTGCCTTCCTTTTACTGTGGGTGGGCACAGTCAGTCAGAGGATGGTCAAACCAACCAGTGATAAGTTTGGTATCTCAAGCCCTGGCTTTGCTTCCTGATGTAACCGCTCATTGTTTGTTTCAAAGTTCAGTAAGGTGCAGAGTCAGAGTAAACAGCCGGGTGTGCCTTTGCCGCTCCACTTCAGGACTCAGACAACTCTGGACAAACGCTCAGTTCTGCTAACATTAACTAATATGAGTTTGATTTTCATTTGAAAAGCATCTGGTATTTGATCATTGTAAAACAGGCTCCTTCTTCAGTTCCCAGCCAACAGCTAGGAAACTCACTTCTTCTCATTCCTGCACTGTGTGTGTTAAAATACATTTACCCATCCCCCCATCGGGCACAGCTCAGCGTTCATGTGGCATTCCCCCTCGGTACCTGGTTCAAGCTGGAGAAGCTAATAATCCAGCGAATGGGCCAAATTTGGCAATGAATCCATCACGTGCCACCTATGGCAACTCCCCCCATCTTAACCTTTTTATTTCTTACCTTTGTTTTAGCCACAGGATTTGATTCTGCAATTGGATCTGTGGTGGGAGACTTGATTGGAGCCCATGGTTGGGATTCTCAAAAGCACTTAGTGTAGCCTAATCTACCTCTTGGAGTCAGTGGGAGTTTTACCTCATTAGGCCACTGAGTTCTTCTGCTAATTTACATCAGTGTAGAAGTGGGCTGGGAGTGTTGTGACTCTAATGCTTTTGAAGTCAGTGGAGTTCGGACAGTTTACACCAGCTCCAGTGTCAACTCTTAAGTTTTAAGTAATCTTTGAGCACAGTTCTGTAATCCAATACAGGCTGCATAGTGTCTAAACTTGCTGTGCCAATCACATCTCATTGAACTTAAACATGACTGCATTCAAGTGGCCCTGTAAAGAGAACGTCTAGGCCCGATGACAGACTTCCTCTTAAAACGGGAATTCAATCAAATATTTCTTAAACTATTGATCCATCTAGCCCAGTAGCCTGTCTTCAGAGGGAATGATCAGAATAGGCATTCATCAAGTGACTCGCTGCCCTTGTCCACCCCCAGCTTCTGGCAGGCAGAGGCCAGGGACACCCAGAGCATGGCCAATAGCCATCGATGGACCTATCCTCTGAGAATATCACCAATTTTGGTTTTTTGAACCCTGTGATAGCTTAAAACTATGACCGATTCAAATGCAATCTCACACCCATTAAAAAAAGATGAGGGCAATGCTCTTCAGATGCCTGTCTGCTCTCTCTGGATCCCTAGGGGTGATCTGCTACAGCATAATCAAGTGCTACTCCGAGCACACATCAGACGAGACATTTTTATTGTAATGTTGCACAATTTGTGCTCTAGCTCCCTAGTAAAAAGTTAGAAAGCAACTGGCTCTGTCTTTCTAAAAATCAGTGTATTCCAGAAATGCTTTTAGACTGATAGTGCTAACGTTTACCATTTAACAGGAATAAAACTAAATATTCCAAGTGTCACTTGACTTAAAATCAAGCAGCTTAGGGAACGTTTCCATTGTTACTGGATAACTCATTAATTGTTAATGGGAATTAGAAGTTGGCTTCCCTTAAAAGAGAGTTGGGGAATTTCTGGCTGGCCTGTGGCTTGCTTTGACCCGGCCTACGAGACTCGGGACTTAACCCGCCCCCTTCAGTGGCACAAGCCAGCGGTGGTAGACCTGCCGCATGGGAGGTGCTGTGTCTGAAGCGCCAGTGCTGTCTGGCTTGCGCTGCTGCAGGCAGGGGAAGGCAGGTGAGTCAAGCCCAGACCCGATCAAAGCAGACTGTGTGCTAGATTGGGCCCCTGGGCTCTGCCTGCGGCAGCAAAATGTTCCCTGCAGGCACCACCACCCCCATTAGCCAGAAATCAGGCCCATAGGAGTGATGCAGAGAATGCTTCCCTGCAGCACGCAGAGCCATGCGGAGACACTGGTGTCCCCCTCAAAGCTGCACAGGTAGGTGCCCTGCTCCCTCCCACCTAGACCTGCACCTTCCTTCCCACCCAGCCCCTGTACCCGGCCTGTTCCCATGCCCTCTCCCACCCAGCCCCTGTACCCGGCCTGTTCCCATGCCCTCTCCCACCCAGCCCCTGTACCCGGCCTGTTCCCATGCCCTCTCCCACCCAGGCCCTGCATTCCCACCCCAGCCTGCTCTTGCACCCTCCTGCTTCCAGACCCCACCTCCCAGCCCTGCCTCCCTCCCTCCCACACACCCCTCAGTCTGTTCCCTGCTACACATTA
Organism: Pelodiscus sinensis; assembly: GCF_049634645.1. Classification (NCBI taxonomy): domain Eukaryota; kingdom Metazoa; phylum Chordata; order Testudines; family Trionychidae; genus Pelodiscus; species Pelodiscus sinensis. The sequence continues at coordinate 75,943,894 of NC_134717.1, read as the reverse complement.
AACTCCTGATTCTTGGCACCACCCCAGAGCCTACTGGGGCCCCACAAAATCCACTACCCCGGGCTCCCAGAAGAGTTAATACAGCCCTGGGGGTAAGCCCCGAGCCTCAGCACTGCTTCCCCCCAATCCCTCATGGAACTTGTCTTTTTTCCTGCTTCTCTGTTGGGGACCACATTAGTGAGGGGTTTTTTTCCTTCTCACTTGGGGGCCAGGTCAGTGAGGGTTTGGGTGGATTTGGGGTTTTTTTTCTGCCTCTCTGTTGTGTGTGTGGCCCCAACTGAGTTTTCTGTGGGTCAGTTCCCCCCGACCGCAAAGAGGCTCCCCACCCCTGCCTTAAAACATTGAATTCCAAAAGCTGTATTAATGGCCATCAATGACTTGTCCTGAGACTTACCCTCTTTGTGCCACATAGGAGCTCATGTCACCATCACGGACAGGGAAGCAGCACTGGAATTTCTCAAGTCAAATGTTCAGGCTAACTTGCCTCCAGACCTTCAGCCGAGAGCTGTAGTAAAGGAACTGACTTGGGGAAGAAACTTGGGGAACTTCTCTCCAGGAAAGTTTGACTTTATTCTGGGTGCAGACATCATTTACCTGGAAGACACCTTTGTGGATCTGCTTCAGACATTGGAGCACTTGTGCTCAGAACATACTGTTGTTCTCTTATCATGTCGGATTCGCTATGCACGGGATCAGAACTTCCTGGAGATGCTGAAGAGTCGTTTTTCTGTACGTGAAGTCCACTATGATCCCAGGAGGGATGTACGGATATTCCAAGCACAGAGGAGCAGTCACAAGGAAGACTTTTGACTGCACTTCTTTTCTCTAATCCCAGACACTACTTAAAGGTTTGCTACCATTATTTCTACTTGTACTAATGAGCATAACTTCAGAATGATCCGTCTGGCCGGGGGGGGGCCACATATGGCCATGGGCTGGATGCGGCCTGCCAAGCCTTTTAATCCAGCTTGCGGCCCACCCTGCTGTAACCCCGAGCCAGGCTCTCAGGGTTCCAGCCAATAGGAGCTGCAATGATTGGGCTGGGGGCAAGGGCAGCCTGTAAAGCCCTCCCTCGCCCTGTGTTTCCTGTAAGCTGAGTGCATGGATGGCCGCCCTGGAGAGATTCAGGTGCCGCCCAGTTGATTAGCAGAGTGCCTGCAGCTGCCCCAGCTAGTAGCATGGGTTTCTATCGATGGTGCACATCTACACTTGCCTTGGTGCACATAACAAAAAGTATTTTGTTCATGGATGGAAAAAACTCCCTCCAAGGCCCCACACCTCCCCCGGGCCAGATTCCTCTCCTGCACTCATACCCCTCCCTGACCCTGCACCCCAATCCGCTGCCTCAGATCACAATCCCCACCCTTGATAAACAAGTAGCCTTCATACTAGATCTCAGTGCAAAGAGGGCTTTCCAGCTGCAGGAACGTTTGACATTTAAACTGAATCCCAAGGCTTTTATGTCGCTTCTACTAATGATTTGACAACTTGCAACACAGATTTTCCTACTTCGGCCCATCTCCTTCCCGAGCCTACAATGAAGGCAGAGTTGTAATGGTCCACTTTCCCTCACCGCTATGGTGGAACAGAAAAGGGACTGAATTCAGGTGCTCTGGGCTTCATAACAGGAATGGGAGGCAGTGGCATCCCGGACGATGCCAGTGGATTTCTGGTCGGTCGTAGCAGAGAAGCTGGTCTAACACAGTGTTTCTGAAATGGTGCTCCGTGGAACCCTGGGGTTCTACGAAGTAAAAGTAAGGGTTCTGCGAGAACCCGAACACTCCCCTCCCCACAGCCCATAAAGAGACAGAGAGGAGCCCAGCGCACAAAGACGCTGGCTCCTTCTCTGATTCCCCACTGCCCTTTCAGACACCTCCCTTCCCCTGCTGCCGCACTGCTTTTATCACCGGACTTAGCAGCAGCAACAGCTGCTTGTCCTGCTTCTGCCCGTCAACCCAGGATTCCTCTCCCGCGTACTCCGCTGCCGCTCTGCTTTTTCCAAGGGACGTAGTAGGTGCTGCTAGGTCCCTTGGTAAAAGGAGAGCAGCAGCAGAGGATGAATCTTCAGTTGATCAGGGAAAAGCATGACAAGCAGCTGTTGCTGCTGCTAGGTCCAGTTGATTATGAAAAATTAGGGAAGAATCCCAAGCACTGGTACAGGCTGGGGATCAACTGGCTAAACAGCAGTTCGGCAGAAAAGGACCTGGGGATTACAGTGGATGAGACATTGGATAAGAATCAACAGTGAGCCCTTGTAGTCAAGAAGGCTAATGGCGTATTGGGCTGGATTAGTAGGAGCATGGCCAGCAGATCTAGAGAAGTGCTTATTCCCCTTTATTCAGCACTAGTGAGGCCACCTCTCAAATACTGCATCCAGTTTTGGACCCCCCACTATGGGCTGCCACAGGAGGGCTCCCCAGGAAAAGGCCCTCCATGGGACATCGTCTAACAAAGGAGGGGAGCCAAATGAGTTATGTATTAATCTATTTATGGTTGACTTCAGTTCAGTCTCTCTCCCGCTCTCCGAAATGCAGTGATGTTACCTGAGTAAGGCAACAGCACACAGCCAGGTGGAGAGGAGAGAACAGCAAGAAGTAATAAGGAGAGAGCAGCATGAGTTGTACAGCACAATCGCTGCCCAACAGCCAGATGGCAAAGTTGCAGACACATCACTTGTATAGATGACAAGGATGGCAAAATGCTACCACTGCTTCTCATTGTTGGAAAACTTACTTTGACACCAAGCAGGACAAAAGGTTTTGAGCCTCTTCCTTCCCTCCAAGACAAGTTTCTGATCTGAGCACATTAAAATATGGGTGAACTGCCTGACTCACGTATTTGTGCTGAGGCTGGCAATGAAAAGTTGAAATATGGAGGCACTGAAACGCAGAAGTGCCCCCATATTATGCTCTGAAGGAGAGCAAACAAGCCACCTGTACACTTCCCAAAATGCAGGAGACTGACCTATAGCAGCTATGCTAAGCTTAGCAGAATACTGACCTGGGCAGGTACTTCAGCTCTTCCCTCTGGTAAGAAAGTGAGATGGGTGGCAGTTTTCATTCCCAATTGCTGTTCAGTCTAGAGCATCATGTACAGCCGATGAACTACAGAACAGCAGCATCTTCCATTGGCAGTCCCCAGTTGCAATCCCAAGGCCCCATTTATCATTTCTCTGCATGCTGCGGAGTCGCTAACAGCCATGCAGAGCAAGTGCAATGCATGGCCAAATTGGAAGGGCAGCATTTCACGCTTCTCTCCCTTTGCGTCGTGAAGGGCTACACATGGTGCAGGGAAGCAGAGCAGGTGGAGTAACACTACTCTCCTCTGCACAATTTGGTTTGTTTCTGCTAGACCGGTGTTTCCCAATTTTTTTTGACCACGGAACCCTTTTAAACTCAGAAAAATTTCAAGGAACCCCCTAGCCAGGGATTAAGTTTGTTGAGCAAAAAAAAAAAAAAAACCAACCCACCCAAACACACAGACTGGGGAGTGAGCTACTAGTACACCACAATTGGTAGTAAGAAGATGCTAAATCTGGCCATGAGATCACCATTCATTTAGATTCAACATATTTTAAAACAAAAATCATATGAAATATATACCAAAAATAAAGCTATCAAACAATATTCATTATATTCACAGTTTTCAAAAAGTGGTTTTTCTTCTTTGGGGATGTCCCCGTGGGTGCTCCACTATGGGTGCTGGGCTTGCCCCGGCGCCGCAGATGGAGACTTGTCGTTAGCAGCGTCTGGCTGGACCACGCATGTGCCGCGGGCTCGCGGCTTTCGCGCTCTTTCTGTCGCGCAGTCCCACCCCTCCGCCAGTTCCTCTTCACCGTCGCAGGCTGCAGATGCTTGTAACCGCTCTCCTCACTCCACAGAGCTAGACGGCTTCTAGTTCTCCCTTTGTATATAAAATGTCCTTTTCCTCCCTCTCCCCCCTCTTTTCCCCATAAAGTAAAAAAAAAAAAAAGTTTCTTTCAAGAGGGGAAGGACAAATAAAGAACTATGGGGAGTGAAAGCGAAGACCACTTACCTCCCACCTCTCAGCTGTTCTCCTGTCAGCTTCTCCGTATAGAGCTCCCTTCACCTTAAAAAAAAAAAAAAGACAGACTGTTAAGATAAAAAGAACAAAGATAGCTGGCCAGAGCCATTACCAGGCTATCAGCCTTAACAACCACCTACTGTTCAAAAAACACAACATAAAAAGCAGCAGGCTGCCGGCAAACGTTGGGACAAGCTTTAAAAAATGCGGCTCCTGCCAGGAGGCACTGCCAGCCTCGGACGGCCATGCCGAGTGTATTCGCTGCCTGGGGGAGTCTCACATCCCCCCAAAGTGTACCCACTGCTCAAGGCTCACCTCTGGAGCCAGGGAGGATAGGGAGAGGCGCCTCCGTATGCTCCTCTTTGAACAACCGCGGCAGGCTGACCAATCAGCAGCCTCATAAGCGCCGGGCTTCCTCCCCCACTGCGGGACTCCAGAAGAGAATGAGCCTGTCCCCAGCAAGGTCCCTGCCAGCTGCCTTTAATGGCAGGGAGAGCCAGGCAGAGACACCTGGGACGTCAGGCAATGTAAAGCCACGTCCCCCTGCCTCGGCGCAGCCACGGGAGTCTTCAAAGACACCGGCTCCTCAGTCTGCATCAGCGCAGCCGCTTCTTCCTCCTCCGGCGCCGAGTGTTGAGCCGGCGCCGAGAGCGACCTCGGACCCGACCACGGCACCGGCCCCGAGTCACCGCGCGGTGCTGAACTGCACGGCGCTGACCCGTTCCGTGGCGGGCACACTGCCGATCGCTCCTGCCCCGCCGCACCAGGAGCCGACCAACTCAGCGGCTAGCGCATCAGCACATGCCACAACTCAGCTACCCCGGAGCCCTGCTGCTCCCCATTCTCCACGCCGCCGCAGCTGCTCCCGCTCCCGCTTCTTCTCCCCGGCACGGTCCTCTCCTCTGCCGGCACTCCGATCCCCACGCCGGTCTCCTCGTAGACTGCCCTCCCCGTTTCTGGCTGCTGCATCTCCCCATCTCAGGCACCAGTACAGGCATCTCTCTGCCTCTCCTGCCTCGTCCAGGGAATCACACCTCCGCTCCTGCTTGCCCTGCTCCCCGTACCATTATCTGTATGGCAGCCGTAAGTTTGTCGAGCAAAAAAAAAAAAAACCAACCCACCCAAACACACAGACTGGGGAGTAAGCTACTAGTACACCACAATTGGTAGTAAGAAGATGCTAAATATGGTCATGAGATCACCATTCATTTAAATTCAACATATTTTAAAACAAAAATCATATTAAATATATACCAAAAATAAAGCTATCAAATAATATTAATTATATTCACAGTTTTCAATGCGAAAAGTGGTTTTTCTTCTTTTCTTGGCAAATTCTTTTTATATTTGGTTTAATACTGGAAAGTTGGATTCGCATATCTGGCACAGCATTCAGTCGATTTCTGTATTTCGTTTTCATTGCTGCATAATTCGAGAAAAGAACGGTTACTTATCTGTAACTTGTTCTTCGAGGTGTGTTGCTCATGTCCATTCGAAGTAGGTGTGCGCACCGCGTGCACCATGTCTTCCGGAGCATTTTCCCCAGCGGTACCCGTAGCGCCGGCGGGGTGCCCCCTGGAGTGGCGTCGCCATGGCGGGGCATAAGTACCCCTGCCGGCGCTGCCCCACCTCAGTTCCTTCTTGCCGGATACTCCGATGAAGGGGAGGTAGGGTGGGAGTCGAATGGACACGAGCAACACATCTCGAAGAACAACAGTTACAGGTAAGTAACCGTTCTTTTCTTCTTCGAGTGGTTGCTCATGTCCATTCGAAGTAGGTGGGGTCGGAACAGTCACAGCACCAGTCATAAAGGAAGGTGAACAATAAACAGATTTATTTAAATAATTCAACACTGACAAGGCACCAACCAAGAACAAAGACAACCAAATATATATACAAATCTCTGCTGTCTACACTGGCCCTTTTGTGCAAAAGTTTTTCGGAAAAAGACTTTTGCCCGAACGGGAGCAGCATAGTATTTCCGCAAAAGCACTGACAATCTTACATGAGATCGTCAGTGCTTTTGCGGAAATTCAAGCGGCCAGTGTAGAGAGCTGGCAAGTTTTTCTGCAAAAGCAGATGATTTTGCGGAAAAACTTGCCAGTCTAGACACAGCCTAAATGTTTGTATTAATTGGTCGTCTGAAGCGATTTCAATTAGGTTTTCATAATCTTGTGTAGAAAAACTGACTGGCTTTTCTGTTAAATTTAATATATTTCAAATTCAGTTATTGTTGTCATTGATGGTTGGAAAATACTTAATGATGTTCGTGTATAAATTGCGGCGATGATCTGCAATGTTACTGTGAATATCTTCATCAAGTTTGCATTCATTTTCTTCAAGGAAATCATTCAGGGTTGGTAGACAATCCAAATTATTTTGTCCTACAGACGAGATCCAAAACTGTACCTTCCGTGACAATGACAAAATTTTGTCTTTCGCATTAAAAATATTTACATTCTTTCCTAGCAGCGACAGATTTACTTCATTTAGTTTTGTAAAGATGTCTGCAAGATACGCAACTCTCGATAACCACAAAAAATTTGTTAAACGATCAGACAGTTGGAATTTGTGATCCATCAGATATGTGGAGAGCTCATGATGCAACTCAAATAATCTAACCAGCACTTTGCCTCGTGATAGCCACCTGACGTCTGTATATAGAAGCAGGGCTATGTGCTGACGACCCATATCTTCACACATAATTTTGAACGCTCTTGATTGTAATGGTCGAGTTTTTATATAATTAATAATCTGTACTGCTTTGTCCAACACATTTTTAAGAGAGGGAGAAATATTCTTAACTACCAGAGCGTGTCTGTGGAGAATGCAGTGACTGCTGGTGCAGTTTGGTGCTACATTTTTTATTCGTGTTACATCGCCAGCCACTGTTCCTACCATTGCTTTGGCACCATCACTGCACACATCAACACATTTTTCCCAGCTTATTTGATGTGTTTTTATAACGTTATTGATACAATTGAATATATTCTCACCAGTTGTATTGGTCTGCAAAAATTCACATAAAAGTAAGTCTTCTTCAATAGACCTATTAAAATCATAATGGACAAATACAAGCAGAACTGCAAGACCTGCAACGTCAATGGACTCGTCTAATTGTAATGCATATGCAGCACATAAATGCAACCGAAAAATAAGCTCCTTCTCGATGTCAGCAGCAAGATCGTGAATACGACGTGTGACAGTATTGTTTGATAGTGGCACAGCCTCAGCTTTTTTACTAGACTCCTGATCCAACATACACATTACAATATCTTTTGCACATGGTTTTACGAGTGATTCCCCAATAGTGTGTGCTTCTCGGGCGAGCGATATATGATAGCTTACTTTGTAAGATGCCTCTGTTGCATTTTCATTATCAGCTTTGGCAATTTTTGACATGAAGAGTTTACTTTTTTCAAGCGATTGAAGCTTCTGCTTAAAAAAACGAATGTCTTTATCTTTGTATTCTGGATGATTTGTTTCAAAATGTCTTCGCAATGTAGCAGGTACTAAACAACTATTAGATAATGTTTTGTTGCACAGTACACACTGGGCACCTGGACCATCTTCATTTCCATTGCTTGTGAATCCAAATGACAAATAGTCCTCACAATACCTGCGTTTCTTATTAGTCAGCTGTAATTTTTCATAATTAACTTGAAACATAATTAATTCTTCCATACCAAATGCAGGACTCTAACTTGTCCTTCTTGAACCTCATCAGATTTCAGTTTGTCCTACACAATTGCTATTTCTGATTGTGAGATGCAAAAAAGCAATTTCATTTTAGATCGCAGCTTGAACTTAACAAAAGGAATCCCACCCCCCATTGTAAGCTGGATTTATTTGATATGGGCATCAAATAAAGAAATGACAACAAAGGACCCTAACAATGCCACTTGCACAGAGTGGCTCTTAAGAATAGAGCTGCGTTTTACAGTTTGTCTGGAACCGGACATCCATGGTTTCATTAGTTGCTAAGAGGACCTGCTTTTTTTTATAAATTAAGTTGCACTGATGAGCAACCAATAACAAAAGAGAATACAGGCTCCATAAAAGTCTCCTGGTGGAAGAATTAATGGCATTTTGGTCCCATCCAGAAGTCTGAGAAAGTTGGTGGACAAAAAGAAAATGCAAATTAATGCAGAGTAAAAAGAAAAAGGCAATTCAATCAATCAATTTAGCAGCTAAGTGCTGTAAGTGTAACAGATGATCAAAAACAGTTAATTCTAAACTACAGTAAAACTCCGATGGTCCGGCATCTGATGGTCCGACACTCCTGATGGTCCGGCACCATCAGGAACCTGGAAGTGCTCCGGACAGCCGGACCATTGGAGCTGCTCTGCCCCCGGCTTCCCCGATTCAGCCACTGCTAAAACTGACCAGTGGCTGAATCCGGGAAGCCGGGAGCAGAGCAGCTGGAGTGCTGCCACTTGGGGCTGCGGGATCAACCCGGCAGCACTCCAGCTGTCCCTGATTCAGCCGCTGCTGAAATTGACCAGTGGCTGACTCCAGGAAGCCTGAGGCAGAGCTGCTCTGCCCCGGCTTCTTGGAATCAGCCCCTGATCAGTTTCAAAAGCAGCTGACTTGGGTACACCTGGGACAGAGCAGCTGGGGTGCTGCCGGGTTGGTCCCTGCAGTGCCCCAGCTGCTCTGTCCCAGGCGTCCTGATTCAGCTGCTGCTGAAACTGACCAGCGGCTGACTCCAGGAAGCCCGGGGTAGAGCAACTCTGCCTCTGGCTTCCTGGAATCAGCCGCTGGTCAGTATCAGCAGCAGCTGACTTGGGGACACCTGGGGTGCTGCTGGGTTGGTCCAGTAGCACCACTCCTCGGCGCTGTGGGACCAACCCAGCAGCCCCCCAGCTACTCTGCCCCAGGCGTCCTGATTCAGCCGCTGCTGAAACTGACCAGCGGCTGACTCCAGGAAGCCTGGGGCAGAACAGCTCTGCCTTGGGCTTCCTGGAGTCAGCCGCTGATCAGTTTCAGCAGTGGCTGACTTGGGGACACCTGGGGCAGAGCAGCTGGGGGGCTGCCGGGTTGGTCTAGTAGCGGGATCAACCCAGCAGCACCCCAGCTGCTGTGCCCCAGGCGTCCCCAAGAGCAGCTGGAGTGCTGCCGGGTTGGTCTTGCAGCACCAAGGGTCAGCACTACCCGACCAACCCGGCAGCAATCCAGCTGCTCTGCTGCAGGCGTCCTGATTCAGCCGCTGCTGAAACTGACCAGCAGGCTGAATCAGGGACACCTGGGGCAGAGCCAGACTATCGGAAGGGGGGGCTATGAGGGGTCTGGGGTGGCATCCACCCCACCCCACCCCAGACCCCTCATAGCCCCCCCCCTTCCGATAGTCCGGCATATCTGATAATCCGGCACCTCCTGGGTCCTAAAGGTGCCGGATTATCGGAAGTTTACTGTACCATGTTTAGAAATTAAAAACAAATGTAGAGAAAGGGAAAAAAACTCTCCTACATTTTTAGTCAATAGAGTCAAAGAAACTGAAGGAAAAGTGGTTTTGATTTTCATTAAATACAAAAATATTGAACTCCATGAGGGCTTTGAGAATGGACCTCACGATTCTAAACATCCTGCGTGAGATTAAGAAAACCTGGACTCTAGAACAATCTGGTTCCATTCTGTCACCTGAAGATTTGCGCTAGATTATTAGCATAGCCCAATTAGCTATTTTAGCAGTACCATTGACAATGCGTTTAGCAAGGTAATCAGATTCAACTGACACATTTACAGTGTTGCTTCTTTGCCCTACTGCTGCAGAATTCAGTAGGGATGCCTTTGGGTGTATCTGCCTGTGCACTAGCATTGTAACAGAAAGGATGCTCACAGGAACACACTGAGTTACTTAATTCCAGGTGAATACACCTTTTGTTTCACCTTTGTGTAAGCATTTAGGGCACGGATGTGGATTTCAGGATGAAATCTAGTTTGTTTTACATGTTGCCATAAGTGTCCCATTAAAGTCAATGGGAGTTTTATACAGTAATTACTCGTTTAACACGTGCCCACTTAACACATTTTTGCGATAGCATGATTTTTGGGGGGGGAACGGTTTTTGAATAATACGACTGTCCCTGAAATAACACGGTTTCCCCAGCCGGCCTGTCGCCAGTGGCTGCGTGGGGCTTCCCCCACCTCCCTGCAAAGCCGCGGAGGGTTCGCCACTCGCCACACTGTTCCCTGGTGACCCCTCCCCCCTTGCCGGACTCAGTTCAGGTCCCAGCAGACCCGTCACAGGGGCATACTGTACTCCCGACCCAACCCCCTTCCTTCTCCTTCCCCAGGTCCCGGCTGCTAACACGTGCAGGCTGGAGCCGTGAGCGCACGTGTGGCTCTCAGCAGCCCTGCCGAGAGAGCGGCTGATCAGAGCACTTCTGGGTTCCAGCTGATGCCCTATTGGGAGTTTTACTGTACAGTACATAGTCTAATTTTGACATTGACTCAGCACCAACAAAAAAATGACTGACACCACCGCTTGAAACGCAACCCCCACCTTTTCCATTATTTTCAATGGGAAAATTGACCCTGCGTAACACGTTTTCACTTAACACCATCATTTTCTGAAACGTATCTACCGTGTTAAATGAGGAATTACTGTATGGCTACGTCTAGACTGGCATGATTTTCCGCAAATGCTTTTAATGGAAAAGCATTTGCGGAAAAGAGCGTCTAGATTGGCACGGAAGTTGTTCCGCAAAAGCACGTTTTGCAGAAAACTGTCCGTGGCCAATCTAGACGCGCTTTTCCACAAAAAAGCCCCGATTGCCATTTTCGTGATCAGGGCTTTTTTGCGCAAAACAAATCTGAGCTGTCTACACTGGCCCTTTTGCGCAAAAGGACTTTTGCCCGAACGGGAGCAGCATAGTATTTCCGCAGAACGCACTGACAATCTTACATGAGAGCGTCAGTGCTCTTGCGGAAATTCAAGCGGCCAGTGTAGACAGCTGGCAAGTTTTTCCGGAAAAGCAGCTGCTTTTGTGGAAAAACTGGCCAGTCTAGACACAGCCATGGGGTGTAAGCCCTGATGTGATCCTCTCCTGGATGGGATGGTGGGTTTTGTAAAGAAAAATGTTACATTAAGGCAGGAATGGGGAACCTCAGGCTCCTGGATCTGGCCCCCAGGGCTGAAGGCCCATCTAGCATTGCCGGGCTAGCACTCCAGCCTCCTCTCCCCACCCACTGTGGGGCAGGAGCATAATGGGGGCCTACCTTGACTCTGGGGTGGGTGGGGAGTATGGGGAGTGTCTGTCTCCTCCTCACTTATGTCTGGCCTGATTGTAGGTCAGTGGCCTCCGACCCAAAAAAGCCCCTGCCCCTGCTTTAAGGAATTGTGGTAATTGAAAACCAACCATGGAAAGGTGATGGGGGGACTTCACTGCCATGCAGTGACCTTAATGGAGAGGCATCTCCTTACATTACAGTAGTGCTGAATTTGGTTCCCTGGATTTTAACCCTACAGTCTGACCTGAGTTGTAGTTTACCCAATCTAGTCACGTGGTCACCGTGCTGCTGTGGGTTGTTCTGCTAGACATTGCTTGGTTTGCAATATTGTTGTAGTCACAGGGGCCAGGATATTAGAGAGACAAGGGCGGGGAGGTCATATCTTCTACTGGATCAGCTTCTGTTGATAAGGGAAACAAGCTGTGGCGCTCATGCAGAGCTCTGCTTCAGCTCAAAATCTCGTCTCTCTCATCAATGGAAACCAGTCCCCTCAACGCCTCCTCTTGTCTCTCCATTACTACTTTGGACAGTACTACATTAAAACATCATTTTAGACTTTACAAGGGGATGTTAAATACATTGACAAGCAACATATTTAAACCCAATACAATGAACGTAACACAAAATTAGCCCATAGAAATCACGCCCATCATGATGGCAGGTAAAAAAAAAAAGCTGAGAAATAAAAAGGCCAGCACTTTCGGGAGGAATATGAAAGCTTGAGGACATAAACCAATCTCAGCTGAATTTAAAATAAATTAGGAAGTAATGTGGGTAGATTATCCCGTAACAGCCTACCACAGGATTTCTTGCCCCTCCTTCTGAAACAGGCTACAGTGGAACATAGGGTACAGGATTAGATGGACCATTGTAAGACTATGTTCCTACCTATCGCTGCCCCCAACACATTTTATATGGAACCCCTTCCTCAAACAAGAGACTTTGTTGAGTTTTTAAAAGCATGTTTATGTGACTGCACATCAATGTCTGTGTAAAAAGGTGTTATGACAGTTTATCCACAAAGGTTACAGTAAGAAAAAGCACTTCTTTATGATAGTAATTCACAAATTCACAAGGATCACTTTAATATACAAAGCAATTACTACCATTCTGAAACACAAAGCAGCTAATATGTACATAGTGTTAATAAAATGCATTATAACTCAGTACAATTTTTTAAAACACAGATAAAGCACAAAAAGATTAAGTAAAAAAATTAAAACAGGGACATTTCTAGAATATAGGGAATTGTAATAGGAACTTATTTCCCACATCAAGGTTTCTTTGTTTAGCATTTTAACACAAATGGTGGAGTTAAGGTTGAAATACCCTGTTTTGTGCTGATAGTTTTGGGTAAAGTATCAGAAATGAGTGAGTTGAGATTTACCCTCTCCATCTTAAATTAAAAAAATAACACTAGTTAATAATAATTCTTGTTCCAGAAACCTCCCTGAAAAACATTTTTCTAAAAATATTTCAAATTATAAATCTGTTCTAGAAATGATTTATTTTTGACATGAACAACTGATATGTGGACAAGTCTGCAGAGGACAAGTGGGAACAGTTGCTAGTTAGCACCTCTCTCTGCCTCTGCCCTTCTTCACCCCAGAAAGTCCATGTAAGAAGTAGAATGTTAAATTTCATACAAATTTGCAGTTCTATAATTTTGCTTCTTTTTAAATATAAATAATTTCATTATACACACAAAATGGAGTGGCTCCTGGATAAAATACAACTTCGGTAGAGCATCCTGCTGTTGCTGATTCTAATCTGGACCATTTGCAGATGGTCCCAGATTTTGCCTAACTTCACAGAAATGCTGCCTGAGGTTGAGACTCAATGAATTGACTCTGATCATTTCCAACTTGAAGTACAGCAAATGGTCAGCTTATGCTAAACACGCTAACCGGGGATCATTAGCTCCTTTCCCACTCTTTCTTTCCGGCCCAAGGGACATCTCCTGAGGACTGTTAACTTTTCTTATTTCTTGCTGGTGAGAATGAGATCTAAAGTTACCATCTTATACAGCAAGCCAAAAACTGCAGCTGGGACCTGCACTTGCAGTACCAGACATGTAGACAAGTCAAGGTCTTTAATCTGTGCTAGACAAATTTGCCAGTTTACTTCTCTTCACAGGCTATGATTCCAATCCACTTAAAAATGCATTCCAAGGTGGAACACCTGAAATACAAACTCTTTTTACAAACTGAATCTCGTCCCTCTTCCCTAAAGATACAGAAATATTTAAGCTGAGCTCAATCTACCATGAACAAATGACAGGTGGAACTTCAGGACCATGTTTGTATATATTAGTTTGAATCGTCCCAAACTAGCTAAGCTTTACATGTTCAGGTCCTTCTCGGATCAGTATTTTTTATAACTAGCACATTCAGAAGATCAAGGAAATCAGTCCTTAGTCACAGGCCACACAAACTGTGAATTTACAGGACATAATGAAAAGCGTACATTACAACAACTCAGGGTGTAGAGCTAAGACATTAACTCACCTCTTGCCACTGTGAGAGAGAGTTAGTTGTACTTTCTTTCTTTCTTTGGTAGCTGAATGGGAGAGTTATCATTAGATGTGCCTTCATTTCCTGGTACCTAGAATCTATAAATCCTTTTGCATTTGTTCTTGTTTTTTTGGGGGGTGGGAGCAGGTGGGAAAATGCAGCACCTGTAGTATGCAGCTAGATCTAAAACAGAGGACTGAAAAAATTTAGGTTTCCCTTCTAAATTAATTCCCCTTTCTCACTTGAGGTCTTTGAACTAGTTGTTGTGTCTAAAAAGAATTTAACATGCATCCCATATGTGTTCCTAAGAGACAAAATGGAGTCCTTACACTATACCCTGATGATCTAGTTGGTACTGCCGGTTCAGATCCCTTGTCATTTTTAAGTAGCACCTGCTAAAAGTCAGATGCTAACAGGCTTCATGCTGAAAGTTCATCATGAAAGAGTCAGTGGATTTGTGGAGAGGAATGAGAGTCACAAATAACCATATCAGGGCGCTTCTCAAGCAAAATTAATATAGAATTGTTCTAAGGTTTATTTCTTTTTGTAAAAGTGCACATTTTATCAAACATTTACAAAGCATATCATGTAACAAAAATAAATATACAACCTTTCCTTTAGGTCATTGGCGAATGTTATGTCACTTACTGTTCTCAGGGCAAAAAATGGCAATACAAACAGGGCCTCAGAAACACAGAAAAACCCTCCTATAAGTGCCAACGGTTTGTGACCACTGATGATGAACTCATGTTAAAGTGTACTTGTTCTAGCTTTAACCTGAAAAAAGCACTGGCTAGCTTTTTTAAAAATAAGCAGAGACCAGTTTTAATTAACAGATGACTGCCTGCAGCTGCTGTCTACTGGAAGCCCAGATTAAAAAATGGCAGTACAAATTTAGATCAGAAATATTATGTATAGGGTGGTTTTTCCTTGTTAAATCAACTTTATTTTTTTCCTGAGTCTTCATACAGTTCCAAACATTCGAACACCTTTCTGGTCAACATTTAGTACCAGACAAGCCAGTAGGTCTGAGACACAAAGACAAACTATAGAACAATCAAACGCCTACAGATGACTTTGTCCTGAAGAGCATGGCTGGCTGGAATTGTGCTTTCAGAAACTAGCAATGCTACTGGCAACTCTCCAAATCTAGTGAAATCAATGGTCAAATAAAAAGCATAACCCCTACCCCATGAGTTAAAAAAAGAAGTGTTACCAATGGTTTCTTAGTAAAAACCCTTCCAATTGTTTTTGCCTATTTTATATAGCTGCCAAAGAGACAAAGCTCAAAAGTGAATAATTTTGAGGAGGGGAGAGAACGTTTTTAAACAATCGTTTAAATTACTTCAAAATCTCCATCTAAGAAAAACACAATGGCCTTGAAGAATGAAATAAAATCCTTGAAAATTGATAACTGAACAACAGCACAAAAATCAGTGTTTGAATAATGCAGCCCAAACCTACTGAAAAGAGTAAGCTTGCGCGCACATGCACACACACTCCCACACACACAAAAGTAAAAATTGTTTCTGTTCTTAATATACTATAATACTCAGCATTCCTGACTTAAAAGCTCTCAGAGCTGTAGATTATATACTGTGTGTGAATATATATATATATATATATGTACATATTATACATATTTTTTTCAAGAATATCTAAATTAAGAGAGCACCTTTGACAATAACTTAATTGCCTGCTTGGTGCTGTTGTTTTGCAAAATAATGACATTACAAAAATTATATTTGAAATCAATTCTGGTTTATTATGAGCATAATGGATCTAGCCCTTTCTAACCTCTCTTCAGGTAAACCAGGCTATCAATGCTTGAAAGCTTACAACAGAGATATAAAACAAGCCTCCCATTAATTTCAGCAGAATTTCTGTTCTACAGCAAAATGGCCCTAATTTATAAAAGCTGACTTCCTCCTACCCCTTGCTATTTGCTTCTCAGTAAGTTAATGACATCTGAATGGATTCTGGTATTGTCTTCTTTCTCTTTTTGGCCATTGTGAATAATAAAAGCATGAACTGGTAAATTCAACCCTGTACTTGTTCTAATACGATAATCTTCATTGCTGACTTATTTCATTTCTATTAAAAACCCAAGTCCTCAGTGCTGCATGCACAAAAATAGATTCTTGTCCATCTTTGGGTACTTTAGAATAAGATTTTTTAATTATTTTTGTGTATGTGACTTTAATGCTGATGAGGGTCTGGATTGGTAACTCTGAAGATTCTATCCACAGGACTTGTACAGCATGGACATTAGCAAGGTGAGGTTTTCCACCTTGCCCAATGAATATGATTCCACTTTGTCCTTGAAGGAGCACCTCTAGGTCTAACAGATCTGTCTCCACAGTCTATTTAGTTCTGCTGAGAGACTATCAACAAAAGGTGCTAATCAGTGCCAATTATCTAAAAGGAACAGAACTGAGATCAACTAATTTCATGCAGGTTCACCACAAAACCCAAGTTTTTGCAAACTGATGGCTCTATAGTGAGAAACATCCTGCTTCATGTAGAGTATTTACAGCTTTTTAAAATTCTCTTATTAACACATAATTGTTTAAATGAGGCAAATCAGTAGTCCACTCCTGCAGTAGCAGGAATTCTGCTTCTAGCAGGAAGTCTGAGAAAATGCCATGCATTTATAGTAAACTATTTGTCTTGAGTGGGGGAAGGGATAAATTCACTCCAATGTATGTATTCTCCATCTTTAAGAATCTGCCAATTTTAATAAAAGCACATCTGAGAATTTAGGGGCTTTCTTCAAGTTTGCATCATTCATCATATAAAGTGACATCTTAATTAAAAAAAATAAAAAAGGAAAATCAATCCTCTACTGCAGATAAAAATAGGCTATGTATAAAAACTGCTTGACAATCTTAGATTTGAAAACTTATTCTTTCATTATCCTGATACTCATGTTACAATTCTGTTTAATTTGACATCAAACAAAACTTGACCTGAAGTTAATCTTGACCCTAGATTAAACAATAATGCTACAAGTTTAATCTTAAACCTTTCTTAAACCTCTTGGAAACCAAATGCCGTCTCAAATAAGAAAGCCATAACTTTTAATACTGCTAACAGCTTTCTTAGTCAATTGTTTACAGTCCTCTCAGTGTTTTTTATTCTAATGCCACCTTGGCAGCTGTCTCACCATTAAAAATGATCTTAAATTAGAAATTTTACTTTTAAACAGATTAAGTGAACAAGAAAAAATACTAGCTAGTACTTAGCCTAGGTACTAGTACAGACCATAGTCTTGCGTGTATGTGTATATACACAAAGCTTGAAATAATAACCAGGACCTGAGGTCCAGAGCAAACATATTTTATCAAATGACCAAGTTAAAACATCACAATCTGGCTTTGAAGGGCCAATACACAAACCAAGCATGATTATTTTGACACACAATGGAAATCCTAATGCTGAGTACAGAGTTCATTATTGTGAACATGATTACATCTACTATTTCTTGTCATGTATTTCTGGGGAAAATAGCTATTCCCTCAGTGCATACGCAAGGGCCTGATCCTGCAAACGTTTGATGCATGTGAGTAATTTTACTCAATAAGTAAAGAGTTTGCTGGATCTGGCTCTTTACATTAAAACCATCCATTGAATAAATTATGTACATTTATGGTTAGGATGGGTAGGTTCATAGTCAATATTTTCCCCAAACACAGTTCTTACCCTAAAAATCCCCTAAAAGTGGGATTCAGCAGGGAACATTTATACTCCTCATATTTGAACTTGTCTTCCAAAGATGAATTTTAAGTATACAGGGAGACCTCAGGGGTTGAAAAAATAATTTAGCAAACCTGTGTTCAGCATAAAGCAATGAAGATAACCTACTTGTCTGAGAAGAGATGAGATATTCAGAGGAATTTCCATGTTCATCAATGAATTTATACATGGAGTTGGTGATATAGTTGTGCTGGATAAAAACAGGTAGGGCTCCAAGCATTACTCTTGTTTACTATATAACTGTCTTCTAAACAGAAGCTGTTCGCTATTGTACCTTTGTGTACTTGAGTTCATTTCCTATCCAATATTAAGATGCTTCACTCAGTGATTTATTTGAGTGTATTCAAAATATTGAACACAGACAGACACAGACACACATACACCTGCTTCAAGAAGCAACAAGTGACCCATAATGGACCTAGCTTCAATGAAATGGTCTCTGAAGTATGGAGAAGCTTTTATCAATCTAGAAGGCAGAGAGATTATAGATGACACTCCAAAAATCCACCTGCGATAGTTTAATATTTTTCTATTATCTCCACACTAAGAATCTGTATATGGCGCTGCCTTCGCTTGGCATGCCACTCAGCCATGTATTTGTACTGTTTATAATGACTATGTGAAACCATGTATCAATTTGGCAATCATTGCATCTTCACTGCACCATACCTACTTTTATATATATGTGGTCCACAAAGTACTTCAGGCCAAGAGGGTGATTCTGTCCCTAAGGCAATCAAAAAGGTCAGCACACACTCTGGAAATCATACAAAAGAACCCAGTCTCCCTCCCCAAGTCTTCACAAATGAACATGATTACTTCTTGACAATGATGGGGGGCATGAGAAAGAAGCCTTTCCTCCTTCTTCTTTTTCTTCTTCTTCTTCATGATCAGGATGGTTGGTGATGAAAATAACCTCTTGGGAGGAGCAGTGGAGGAAATGTTTGAACATTCACAGTTTAATGCAAAGCACAGATGAATTAAATTCTGTAGTTGCTTTCAGGCAGTTTCGCGCATAGAAAAAAAGAAATGTTTAGAAAATAAAAAGTTTACTTTGTCTTTCTGGTTGTGGGCAAAACCAGTCTGTATCCCACTTTGACAAGGAAAAATGGGATCCAAAATTAATCTGATTTGTGGCAGTACAGGTCCTTAAGTGCTTTCAGCTCCTCAATCAGTGTCTTGTTTTGGTTTTCAAGCACAGCCACTCGGTTTTCGAGACATTTCACATATTCTTTCTTCTTCCTGCGACACTCACGTGCAGCCTCTCTGTAAAGCAAAAAAGGCCATTCAAACTCAGCGTATGAGAAAGCATGAGCTGCTTTTGAGCTTGACTATTCAGGTCAAACTGCCAAACCAATATCAGCATTTTTAGAACTTGGCTGTAGAATTAGAGGAATTTGTAATTCAGGAAGAAATTAAGCATATAACCATTTTTGTCGCAAATCATACATATCAAAATCACAAAGATCACGTCAGTATATGAGTAGCAGCATGTAAACACTAACAAAATTCTGCCCATTTTAGAATGTGACTGAACAGCATTGTAACTATGGCAGCCTCTGTGCTGAGTACATCACTTTGTTATCATTTCAATGAGTTTTATAATAAGAAATACAACCTCTCTCTGAGTTATGAAGGAGTTACGGACCAAACACTTGGCCATAACTCGATCTGTTCATAACTCCAACCCCATTGAGTTACATAGCGACCGCACTGTTCACAAGCGTGGGTCGTGTTCGTAACTTGGAGACTGCCTTTATGACCACTCCATGGGAGCTTTGGTCGTAAATGCGAATGGTCATAACTCGACCGTTCACAACTCAGGGACCGGCTGTAATATAATAAAAAACCTGAGTACGAGTAATGTTCATCAAGTTAACCCATCCATTTGCTATGGTACAAATGAACAATGGCAGCAGTGATAAAACACTGTTAGCTTTGTTTACTCAATGCAACAGAGGCTATAATTAAGGCACTCAAGTATTTGTCTTCTAGATCAGGGTTTCTCAACCTATTTTTATAAAGTACCCCTTTAAAATATATATATATATATATATATGAAAAGTACCTCCAGTACCTACAGTTGTCAGACACACATTTTTTTTCTACTATTGCAATACATTTGTTTAACATCTTAATCGTGGCTGGGCAGGTGATGACATTTTTGGGTGTAAAAAGTACAAAAATAGTAAAGCGCTGTAAAACTTAAACTAAAAATTCAGTTTTCTCCAAATTTCAGTTGTGTTGACGTACCCTCCTCCCCAGACTTCTTTCGAGTACCCCTAAGGGTACTCATGCCACTGGTTGAGAAACATTACTCTAGCTGTACAAAACCTTGTTACCAGTGCAGTGCCCTCGTTTTACTGATACTATTAATATCACTACACTTAATTGTACAGTATTTCAAATAATATATCATCCCTTCCCCCTTTTACGAGAATACAACTCATTCTTAGCAACCACATGGATATTACATGATTATCTTACCAGCTTCTGTTGTATCAATAATATAGAAATCAAAACGTACTGAAGTAAGCTTCAACACAGTATGCCACAGAGCTACTTTGTAAAAACTGGTGCTGAAGCACCCTAATTCAGATGCCAGCCTGCTAAGAGCATCAATGAAAAATACAATGCCAAACTAAGTGCTAAGCATCCTTGAAGTAATAACACTGAAGGAAAAACTTTAATAAGCTCCAAATTATGAGCACCAAAGTGCAAAGGAAAAACAGACATCAAAATGCCACAATACGGAAGGGGCCACTCTGTTGGGGGCATCCGACTGCAAGATGTCAACAGTTGGGTTGGGGTCCTCCGACACCCTTTCAGCCTGGACCCCCAGACTCTAGGCCAGGCGTCTAAGGGAGTCCTGGTGAGCCCTCAAGACCATGGAGGGCATGGAAAGGAGAGTGTCACTCAGGGCCTCATTGGGGGAGGAAGATGAGGACTCCTTCATCACCATCTCGACAGGGCACTCAGCCTGTAAGGATCCCTGGGAGGCTGCTGCTGATGGCCCTGCAAGGGGCTGACCCGCCTGAACCCTGGACTCCGAGGGCCTGGGAGACATTCGGCGCAGGGGGAGCGACTGCCCCAATGTGAGCGAAGAGGTCAGGGCGGTTGCTAAGGGGGGTCCCCTGCACAGGGAGAAGGCTGACTCTGGCTTGGAAGGGGCCACACCCTGGGCTTAATGATAGGCCCATGGGGTCCAAAAAGGCCACTAAGAGGATCCTGGGGCCTGAGGGGGCCAGGCCTGCTGCACTGCCAGTACCGGGACCAGTTGCGCCCATTGCTGTTGGTGGGCCAAGATACTCTGGTGCTGTGATCGGTGGGAATAAGGCCAATGCCGTGACCTGGATCTGGATCCCCCCGACGACCAGATGGACTCCACCTCTGAGTCTGTTGAGTACTCCAGCGCCGACCATGGCAGAGTGGAAGCAGATGCAGTCGGGGACCTTGATGCTGCTGGGACATGCCAAGCCATCCACTCCGGTTTTCCCCGGTGCCGACGGGAACAGGAGGAGGTATGGTCAGGCTCGGACTTGGGCCCCGAGCGGCGCCAGAGGTCACGGTGGTCGGTGCCATGCTCAGTGCCAGATGAGACACCTGCCCCAGTGTCGAATCTGGTGCAGAGGGACAGGCTGGGGTAGAGGTCGCCGCTGGTGCCAGCCCTGCAGACAGTGCCATGCACGGGCTTTGGGCGGCCTGGGAAGACGCTGCAGAGTGGTGCCTCTTGGGGTCTGGTGCCAGTGCCGGCTGAGGTCCCAATCCCTTCCGGCAGCCGGTACTGGTGAAAAGGAGGGTACTGCTCGATTAGGTCCCTGGCCACTTCAAACACCTCTGGAGTTGAGGGCTCCAGGAAGTCGCCCACTGGACTCACGTCCCGGCGCGGGCTCGGCCTCCTGCCCGACCCTGCGAGCCTGGGCTATGGGTGCATGCAGGGCACGTGCCGTGGGGGAGACCTGCCCCTGCTAGACCTCCTCCTCCTCTGAGGCACTGGGAACGGTGCCAAGGTCTACATGATGCCGGGAGGGTGCTTCTGTGGTTCAACGCCTCCTGCACCGAGGCCGGTGCGCTCTGTGTCACCAGTGCTGGGTCCAAGGCCGGTCACAGAGCTGCTTCCAGCAGAATGATTTTCAGGCACAACTCTTTCCCCTGCTTCGTCCGTGGTTTGAATGTCTGGCAGACCTTGGATAACTGAGCCTCTCCCCTGCGCTTAAGACAGGCAGAGTGGGTCTCCGCAGGGCATAGGCCTTTGGCACCGTTGGCGGGGTCTGAAGCCCTGGGGGCCAGGTATGCCTTGCTGTACGCACCGGGCTCTTAGCACTACCAAACAGTACTTAGCACTAAGAAACAATACTTAGCAACTAATTAGAGAACTGATAAAAACTAGAACAACAAACGAAGAACAAATAACTTGAAAACGAGTTGACTGCTAAAGGGCGCTTGCCAGTTGAGAGTAAGATCACATTCCAATGACCTCACAGGCGGTAAGAAGGAACTGACAGTGTGGAGGGCCAGCCAGGGCATATATTGGCCAGTATAACAGCACCACATCAGGGGGCTCCCCTGCTGGCCTGACGGGTTCTGCTAAGGGAAACATTTCTGACGATACATGCATCATGGAATGGACATGAGCAAGCACTTGAAGAACTTGTCTATCCAGCCAGAAATTGTTTTTGAGAGATTAATCTTGGCAGATTCAATACTGTCTATAAATATTTTATGTAATCCTTCAGTATATATTGTCTTCCCATATATATTGGGCATTCCCTCCTTCTCTAATGTAATTTCACTTCTGAAACATCCATTAGTTAGGCAGGCTAAACAAAGGCAATGTGGCTCATGCAGAAGACACTAGTATAAGATGGACAGAATTGATTTCCCTTGTTTTTCTGATATTTTCCAAACTGCAAAGCTTTCCTTGACTGTGGATAGGATTCCTGACCTGCTGAGAGACCTCACAATTTTAACCACAGAAGAGGCTTTAGAGGGGAAACAGTAACACCAACTATTCACTAATATCTGAAACCTTTTAGTTAAAGACTTTTTGGAAAGTTCAGCACTAGTTCTTTCTTCATTCATACCACTCACATAGTACACAGCACTTGGTTCATGTGATGTCCTCTTGCTGCGTATCCACAGCTTACCAAGTTAAACTCATCTAGATAACACACTCAGCTTTTTGGAATAGCAAGTCAGTCAATCAGGGCCCTCATAACCCCCAGAATTTTTTTGCCCATCACAGAAAATGCTGTCATTTTCTTAGATAATACTGTTTAATGCAGAGTGTCAAACACGGAGCCTGTCGTGCAGCTCAAGCTGGTTGGGATATAATCAGCTAACCCCCTTTGTCCTTCTCCCACTCCTAGGCAGCCACTTTCACCTTTGCAACATCCAGGCTTGAGCAGACTCCTTCCCAGCTTCTCTCTAACTTCATATTCCTTGTTCCCACACAAATTAACAGGCTTGGGGGAGTGGCTCTTTCTCTTCCCGAAGCCAGTTCCTGCTTCTCCAAACATCCCCACCTCACAGGGTAGAATTATTTTTTCTCTCTCCCTCACCCTAACTGCTGCCATTGCTGAGTCCTGACACCAAACTCAGAGGTTCAGCTGCTTCTCTGCCCCTTATCTTTGATGCTGCTGCCTTCTGAGAATAGCATCCAAGGGACAAGTGGCTAAAAGGGGATGGGTGAGATGAGAGAGAGAATTTACCAAAGTGGGAGGAGGGCACAGGGACTAATGATAAGGGGAATTAATAGAAGACTAAGCTAAAGAACACAGAAAAGGTGATGGCAAGAATTCATTTACTTTAAGAAGCTGAACTTTAAAATGCAATGTTTAACTCTAAAAGAACTTGTTCTGTAATCAAAAGAGACTGTGAAATTTGCCTGTTACCAGTGAAATATTTACTTCTGGCCACAAATGCTAGCTGAAAGGGTAACTCAGCACTTGCAGAATGAACTGACAACCAAACCTTATGGCTTCATAGCCACAATATATTGAGTTATCAGATGCTGCTTGTCTTAGTTGGCATCTTTAAAGACATTTTGACCTTCTTCATATAATGTTTCATAAAGGGGATGAGACTAGCCAGGAATCTATTGCATAAACATTGCACAACCCACTCTTCTCTAGACCTGTTAGAAATGCAAGGTGTATATCACACCAGTTTAACACTGAGAACTCTAATTCTATGCACAAACAAAGCAAAATTAACACTGCACACACCTGTTCTTCATTAGGCGCACTTCTCTCTTTCGTGCAGCTTCCTCTGCTGGCTGCGTAGGAAGTGCTGGGGAGGAGGCCATGACCACGCCAGGTGCAATGGTGCTGGTAGGTGCTGTGCGAATCTGGTAGGTCTGCACATCTCCTGAGGCAGCTGAAAGGGAAGTATCATATTAGGTTACACAGCACTGTGAGAATCCACTGTTAAAATACTGTGCGAATAACACCTAGTCACCAATCTAAACATAACCAGAAAAAATGAGGCAACGACTGGGCTACAATGCAGAAGGGATTATCTGGGTTATCAATGGTAGTTCATTTCTAGTTTTGGCTGCAGTAATTCTCGCTGAAGAGGGCTTAACTTGTGTCTGACAACAAGATTTATCCTGCAGCTGCTGGTGCCACTGTAAATTTTCTTCCAATGGAGTTTTGACTGTTCTATTTTGTGAACCTGCTAAGCAACCATAAATCTAGCAAGGTAAGCAGGAAATAGCTTTTGGGATATTCCTAGGCAAACAGTACTTTCTAGGTGCACGCCAGTGAACTGGTAATGCACATGTGAACTGGTAATTCCATGCATATGGATCTGCAGGGGTGACTGTGGGAGGATTTGCAGGAATGTAAAATTTGTATCCACAACAAACACACGTGGAATTTATGCACTAACCTTTGAAACAGAGCCCACAACCTTCAGCTTTTATTTACTTGGAAGTCTATTGCATTTTCTCTAGAATAAATCCTATTATTTGAAGAAATGGCTTTAAAAAAAAAAAAAAAACACATACAAGACAGAAAAGAAAAAAAGATGTATTTTTCATATGTATACATTAATTAAGTCTCTTCCTTCAATGACCTGAACAAAGAGAAAAATCAGAAGCATCTTTAAAAAAAAAAAGGACTCTTTTGTAGTGCAGGGAACAGTATTAAAAAGAAACAGTGACTTCTAACTGGAAAGGGCAATAAATTACTAGTAAAGGAAAGTTCCCTTATGGAAAGAACATTATGAACAGCTCTCTGCCCTAAGAACTGAAAAATACTCCTAAAATTTAACTTCTAATTTATCATCATTGTAGAAAACCACTTGACAGAAATCAAGAACTCTCAAGAAAATTGTGTCACTGGTTTTGAGAAACAAATAGTAAATATTCTCTTAAACGAGCTAAAGGAAATACAGTATAGACAAAGCAGAAGTGAACTACCTTTCAGGAACCAAAACAGAAGAATTTTCTATATCCAAAAATATCTTAATTCTATTCTGAGTGATAGTAAATGGTTCCAAAAAAGTGAGATTTATGGTTTTGTTTGAATTTATTTTACCTGTTTCAGAAACTGATCTGTGCCAAAACTGACATATTTGAGGGAATTATTGGTAAGTTAAATTGCCTTAGAATTAACAGAATATAATATGATTATGAAATTGTGTACCTTGTACAACAACTTGATTGCTCGGTACCAGAATTTGTTGTCCATCAGTGGTCTGTGCGTATTGTAAAATAGTGGTACCAGGCTGGGTTGCAGCTGCATTCGTCATGGTCAATGTTTGGAGTCCCTGGACTCCGTCTGTGCCATTGTTAGCCAGTTGTATTGCTCCTCCTTGGGTGATGGCAACTGAAGACAAGTATATTTTATACAAAGGTCAAAAGATTTATTCAATATCCTACAATGGCTACTTACAGTTTACAATTGAGCTACAGAAGAACAGTTTAAATCCGTTGCACAACTACACACTTTAACATCAGATATGTCAGTGTAACTGTATTTTAGAAGTAACCAGGCTTCACCAATGTCCTACTATAATTCAGTATCATTATGGTTGCCATCTTTCTGATAGACAAAAATAAAGACCAAACTTTGCTTCTCCTACCAATCACACCCCTAAGGCCTGGTCTACACTACAAGTTTAGGTTGAACTTAGCTGTATTAGGTCAATTTTCTTAACAATGAGTCTATATCACCAAGCTTGTTCCACCAATGTTAAAGACTGTTAAAACTCAATTTCTGTACTCCTCCTTGATGAGAGGAGTAATGCTAAATTCAACCTTGAGTGGTCAACTTTGGAGCAATGCAAGACACAACGTTGTGAAAGTTGATGTTCTTGGACTCTGAGAGGTGTTCCAGAGTGCTCCAATGTGACCGCACTGGTGAACACTTTCAACTCTGCTGCTCTCCCAGGTGCACAGGAAAAGCTCTGGGAAAATTTTAATATAATCTCATGTTTGGCTAATGTGGCAAGCACAGCAGCACATTTCAGCAGCACACCTGACCATGAATGCCCAGGGTTGCAAATGAGCACCAGCATGGAGCATGTAGGTGATGCTGTGTGTGGCAAGGAATCTGTAGAGGCAGAACTCCGAAGCTGCAGAAGAAATGCTGATATTTATGCAAAGTAGCTCAGAGGGGCATACTAGAAGACAAAGGAGGCAAACAAATGGTCAGGGTCACAGCTGCAGACATGCCACTTCTATGAGCAGTTGCATGGGATTCTAGGGAGGGACTTGACCGGTGTCCCAAAGCTTCCATGGATTCCTCCCTAAAGACTCTTCAGGCAGCCTTGGGCAACAATGAGGACATTGTAGATGAAGAGGAGGAGGAGAAGAATGCTCACAGGGGAGCAGAGCATCCAGTCCCTGTCGACCGATCTGCATCTTGACTGCCGTGCTGTGCTGACGATCAGCTGAGCCGGCACAGCGCGGCGGAAATTTTTATTTTAATGAAGTGGGGGATATTTAAATCCCTGCTTCATTGACTATGTTGTGTAGTCTACTTTACATGCCTCTGTCAGCAGAGGCATGTAGTCTAGACATACCCTATGTAACTAATAGCACTCAGGCAGTACAGCTCCATTTGCTAATCCCCAACAAAGCATGAGCTCAAGTTTGCTGACCACGGGAGTCCCTGCAAGTGTGCCTGGCATGTCCCTCCCCCTGGCAGGCCCCGGTCAGAAGGGAAAGTTGCATTCTCCTGGCAAACAAGGGTGGCGAACACTTGCTGACTGCATGAGTCCCGCCAAGCACAACCAGCTCCTTCTCCCTGGCAGAGTTCCTTGTGACAGTGGCCCTCCTTTGATGGACACCTAGCCATCAGAGCTGTAGTTTGCAGTCACTGAGCCACACATGCTTTCAAAGCAGAAGCAAGCAACCAATTTGTTGCTTACCATGCCTGCAACCAGAGTCCAGTTCCACCATGGTGATCTGTGTCTTGTTTCTGCCTAGTAGGCCTTGCATGTAACACATGCCTATTGTGTAGAACAGATGGCTTTTTGTGGTAAAAGGTTTGAGTCTGCATTCTACAATGTATCCTCTCTTAAGTCTGTCCTTCACTTTTTCATTATAGCGTGTGCAACAGTCAATCTGGTGCTCACTCCCTGGCTCCTCCAGTGCTTTGGCTATCACAGATCAGAAGGCGAAAAAAACCACACTCGAGATGATCACGTTTAATGAGCAAATGTAATCCACATGCACCACCAGGGCGCATTTAAATGCATGGAGGAGAATGATATTGAAGGTGATATGAATGGAGCATGAGAGGAGAGCGTGCAGGGAACATGAATGCAAGACCCAGGATGAGGTGTTGAGGATCATGGGGGAGCAGACAAAGAGGCTGAGGCACCTGGATGAGGCACCTGTCCTCCTCACCATGTTCCACAGCCTCCTCTCCCAAGTGCCCTACAATGCAGAGGAGGGGAGGGAAGGGGAGAGCGGAAATCAAGGGCAGCCTTGCACTCAACTCCCAGAGATGTCTCTTGGAAGAGAAGGCTGTCATTCCCACAGCTTTGATTGCTGAGCAAGGAGGTTGTTATACACTTCTTGGCCTTGTACGCCACCCCCCCAAGCTCATGCCCTGAACCCCTTTTCTGTCTCTGCTCCCAGTGTTCGCTAAATAAAAATGCGTGATTTCTGAAAACAGGGTCTTTATTGTTAGTATCATATGCACTGGGCAGGAGGGGAAGTACAGGCTAATACACTTAATAAAGGAGGCATGTTGTTAAGAGCAACATAAATGACTGTCATGTCGCTGTATGGTCATTCACAAAGCCGGTTATCAAAGACTCTCTGGGTATGTCTACACTACCCCGCTAGTTCGAACTAGGAGGGTAATGTAGGCATACCGCACTTGCAAATGAAGCCCGGGATTTGAATTTCCCGGGCTTCATTTGCATAAGCGGGGAGCTGCCATTTTTAAAACCCCGCTGGTTCGAACCCCGTGCAGCGCGGCTACATGGGGCTCGAACTAGGTAGTTCGGACTAGGCTTCCTATTCTGAACTACCGGTACACCTTGAGGAAGCCTAGTCCGAACTACCTAGTTCGAGCCCCGTGTAGCCGCGCTGCACGGGGTTCGAACCAGCGGGGTTTTAAAAATGGCGGCTCCCCGCTTATGCAAATGAAGCCCAGGAAATTCAAATCCCGGGCTTCATTTGCAAGTGCGGTATGCCTACATTACCCTCCTAGTTCGAACTAGTGGGGTAGTGTAGACATACCCTCTGATTTGCAGTGCCCCTCAATGTGCTCTCCTTATTGTGCTAGTGTCTGGCTGCTCAAAATTAGCAGCTAGGCAATCTGCATTGACTGTCCACCCCACCAGAAACTTTCCCTGCTTACTTTCACAGATGATATAGAGGCGCACAGGCAGCCATACCAATGGGAATGTTGCTTTCACCAACATCTAATCTAGCCAATAAACGCCTAGAGCATACTTTCAAATGGCTAAAAGCCATTCTACCACCATTCTGCACTTGCTCAGCCTGTAGCTGAACTGCTCCTTACTGTGGTCCAGGCTGCCTGCGTATGGCTTCATGAGCCATGGGACAAGCTGGTCTCCAAGGCATTTCAATGCCTCCAATGAAAATTTTCTGGTCTGGGAAGAAAGTTCCAGCGCGCAGCTCTCTGCAGAGCCAGGAGTTCCTATATCATGGACCTTTTCTGACCATCCCACGCTGATGTTGGTGAAACTGCCCTCATGATCCATCAGTGCCTGCAACACCATTGAGAAGTACCCCTTGTGAGTAATGTACTTTTTTGGCAAGGTGGTCAATTGCAAGACAAGGATGAGCATTCTGTCTATCACTCCACAATGGTCAGGGAACCCCATTGCGGGAAAGCTCTCCACTATGTCCTCCACGTTTCCCAGAGTCCCTACCTCCACAGCAGGATATTTACAGCAGATTTACCCACTCTGAATTGATTCCCAACTGACCGGTAGTAGTATGGCATTGCAAGATTCCACAGGACTAATGCCATTCACTTCTCAACTGTCAGAGCAAGTCTCATTCTGGCATTGCTGCGCTTCAGGGCAGGGGAAAGCAATTCGCAAAGTTCCATGAAAATGGCCTTATTCATACAGAAGTTTTGCAGCCACTACTGATTGTCTGATAGCTGCATAACTATCTGATCCCATCAGTCTGTACTTGTCTCACAGGACCTGAACTGGTCCCACTCTGTCAAAAGTATTGACTGCTGCCAACATTTGCCAATTGTTCCAATCAATGGGTTCCTGCATGTCTGTATTCATGGCCCCCTCATCCTCACTCTGGTGGCTCCTGGCTAGGCTATGGACTTGCTGAAGAATAATGCATGAGGTGTTTGCAAAGCTTGTCACAGCAGTTCAAACCTGAGTAGGATCCATGCTTGCCCTGCTACAGCATCTGCATGAATAACCAGGGAAAAAAGGATGCAAAAATATTGCCATTGCTTTCAAGCAGGAGGGGAGGAGGAAGGTAAGTGCATTATGGGATGCTGACGACACATACCCAGAATCACACATTGCAATGATTTGGTCTCATCACCTTAACCTAGAATGCAAAGGGGCGGCAGGGACTGTGGGATGGCCACTCATGGTACACTGCTGTCAGATGTGAAGGTAGCTTGGGGACACGCTCCATCAACCTCAGGCACACAGTGAGGACATGCACTTGACAAAATTGGGTGCTAAAAATCGACCGTAATAAATTCAACCTAATCTCATAGTGCAAACGTATCTTGGGACGAGCTAAATCCTTCCCAGTGTAGAACCAACTCTAGTATTTACTACGTTGATTATTTTCTTGTTGGCTAGCTACCTGCTGTCTTCAATTTTTTGCTCCCTCTTGTTTCTCCAATTCCTCTCCTCTTCATGCTTTTCTCCTCCACTTTCACCTTGGTCTCCAGCTTTTTCTCCTGATTTAATCCCTTTCTCCACTATCTCTCCATTCTTTCCAGGCATTGTTTCCACAAACACATATCCAGTCCCTCATTCTATTTAATAATTTTGTTTCCTCTTTCCTTTCGCTCCCCCAATCCACTACTTTCCAACCCAGGATTCAGGTTGCAGTGGGAGAATATCTTACAGATCCCCTCAGTGCCCGGTGAGCACTGACTCCTGCCTGCCCCTGCCACACTGCTCTGATAGAGGCAGCAGCGTAGGAGGGAGCGGGCCTGCATGTAACCGTTTACACTATCACATCCCTACATGGAACAGATTAATAAGGCTTTTGACAGTCATCGCACAAGAGTCAGTTTCAACTAATGTTGTATCATCTTTTTTGTATTACCCCAGCCCAAACAGTCATGCAAGTAGAGTTTAACAGCTTTTTCTCTTCCTCTCCAATTATCAACACCAATAATAAACACAACTACATACTGTACTGCCCACTGCTGGTTTGGTAAATTGGAGTTGGCACTGTTACAGTGGTGATGGCAGGTGCTGATGTCTCCTCTTCAGACTTTTCTTCTTCAATTCTTGGCACTCCTGGGGCGTCTGAGGACAAGTCATTCAAAATTTTTCTGGCAAAGACAGTGTGTTGTAGAAATTTTAACAAAAAGTGAAAGTAAAATCAATTCTACTGGCTACTTGGTGCTAGTGAAAACTGAAAAGTGGAGCAAATGAGGAAATAAAATACATGGGATAGGAAAAAAAAAGTACACCTTTAACTATTTTACATGTTAAAAATGTCATACGGAGAGGGTGCTGTGGAATCAACTTAGAACACCCTACATCTTGGATCAAGAATTCTTATTTTGCCTTTTTTTCAAAAACTTCAGAATAACTGCATGAATTCTTATCACTTACTTGACTATCCTCTGGTCCACAGGGGTGAGGCAGGCAGCCAGTGCACTCCGGCCCCACTCCCAAGCAGTCCCCTGCCACTCCGCACTGCTACTTCTTTCTTGGAGGCAGCAGCGCAGGGTGCCAGGTGGGAGCCAGTTTAAAAACCAGCCCCCCACACAGACCGGCTGCCTGTCACCCTGTGCTACTATCTCTCATACAGAGGCAGCAGCATGAGGTGGCAGCAGCCCAGTCCACAGGGGTCTGAGCTCCCCATGGACAGACTCTGCTGCAGGAGGGAGGGGGAGAGGAAGGAAGCTGCTGCAAAGCAGCCTCTGTCCACAGCAGCCGAGGCAGGCCTGAACAGAGGCTGGTCTGGCAGCAGCCCCTGTCTGCGAGGGTGGGAGATCCATACTCTCCCTGCACAGAGGCTGTTCCACGGGTTGTGGAGCCACCCGTCCGTGGGGAGCTTGGACCTCCCACAGACAGAGGGGCTGCTACCATGAAGAAGCCTCTGTCCGCAGCGGGCCCAGCCTCTGTCTGTGAGGAGCTGACACAAAGGCAGCAAGGGGGAAAAGGAATGTGAGTAGTCGACAAGATTAACAGATAAGCTTAGGCGTATCAGTTATTCGTATACTCGACTACTTGTTTACATCCCTAGTTCCCTGCTCTGAGACACAGAAAGAAGTGGAAAAAGAAAGCAAGAGCATTAAACTAAACCTCCTTGTTGCCACCACCCACAAGCAAAGGATGTCCTTTTGCCTCAGAGGCCATCAAGGCCTACTTCAGCAAGGGACTCAAGTTTTAAAAACTTAGCAGAAATATTTGTGAAGTGCCATCTGCGCATGACCTATCATCTCTTCAGGAGACAGCACTGGGTATCTGAATGGAAATCACGCAACTAAGTTCACGGGTTCCATAACTCTCCTGCTTGAGAAAGCTGTGGGACTCGCAACAGTAAAGGGGGGAAGGAGCAGTTTTGGTTTAATTACTGATTTGGCTCAATTACTCAATGCCAGAATGAACAAAACAGGACACAATCATAAAAGCCATGGCTCTCACTGACAGCTCCCCGCGGACAGAGGCTTGGCCTGCCATAGGCAGAGGCTGCTTCGTGGCAACACCCCCTGTCCGCAGGGGGTCCAAGCTCCTTGCAGACGGAAGCTGCTCCACATCCAGCCAATCAGCCTCTGTCCATGGGAAGCTCAAACCTACCCTCACTGGCAGGGGAGTTTAAGAGGGAAAGCAAGAGATCCCGCCGTTGAACAGGCTGCTAGGTGAGCGTACTAGCTTTTGGGGTGAATGAGTTTGCTCGACTATTTACATTTTGATTTCAGTGACTATGGCAGTTGGGATTGTGTGTCTGGGAGTGTTTGATCCTTTGATTGCCTTTGATCAGCCTCAGGATCAGCCTTCCCCTGTGTGGCTAAGGGGGTGGGGTGGGGACGGAGGGCAGGCTTGACCTGGGTGAGCTGGCTTTTAAAGCCTGAGGCAGAGTGACCAGGGGAGCAAAGCAGACAGGGGGCTGCAGACAGGGAAGTTTAAGAGGGAGTTTGACAGAGAGAGTCCTAATATAGTTAGGAAGACCCGCAACACTTTTGCCAGCACTGCTTCTGTCTCCTATGCCTACCCCTGTATCCAGACAGATCCCCTACCCATGGATGCCTCTACCCAGATCCTGGGGTGGTTTTGCAGGGACTGTGGCTTGCAATTCCCACTGACTGATATCCAGGCTGGGGGAACTGTCCAATGTGAAAGGTGCCTGCTGGTGGAATTGCTCAGGCAGCAGTAGGAGAGCTATAGGAGGAGGTGGCTAGGCTCAGGAGAATCTGAATCTATGAGGAATTCCTGGAGAGTATTTATGTGGAGACAGCTGAGACTGAGGAAGCTGTCCCAATACACAAAACTTCTGACACACCACTGGTGGAGGAGGAGATGGCTCGGGGGAACACTGGCAGCTGGTCACTTCTGGTAGCAGGCAGTAGTCTTTCCCTGCTCCCAAACCTTCCACCGTGGTCCTGGGGTACTGTTATGCTGTTCTGGATATGGGAGATAAGGATCACCCCCTACGTCAGAAGAGGAGAAGCCTTGTACCCCCAGTGCTGGAAGGTCTGTTGCCACCACTGAGAGGAGGAAACGTTGGGTAGTGGTGGTCAGAGACTCTCTTCTGAGAGGGTGGAGGCACCCATCTGTCGCTCTGACATGTCATCTTGGGAGGTATGCTGCTTGCCAGGGGCCCATAGCCGAGATGTTACGGAGGCATTATCGAGGATTATTCAGTTCTCTAACTACTACCCCATGTTACTCATCCATGTGGACACTAATGATACTGCAAGGTGTGGCCTTGAGCTGATCAAGAGTGACTACAGGGCTCTGGGAGTACGGGTGAAGGAGTCTGGAGTACAAGTGGTATTCTCTCCAGTCCTTCCTGTCAAAGGTAGGGGCCCAGGCAGAGACGGGTGCATCCTGGAGGTGAATGCCTGGCTGCAAAGATGGTGTCACTAGGAGGGCTTTGGCTTCCTCGACCACAGAATGCTATTCCAAGAAGAAGGACTGCTAAGCAGGGATGAGGTTCATCTTTTGAGGAAGGGGAAAACCATATTTGGATGCAGACTGGCTAACCTACTGAGGAGGGCTTTAAACTAGGTTCAATGGGGGCAGGTGAACAAAGCCCACAGGTACGTGAAGAACATGGAGAACTGGAAGTTGGGTTGGAAATGGAAGGAAGCATGGGCTATAATAGCACAGAAAAAGGAGGGACAAGGCAGAAGTGGAAGGCAAAATTAAATCAGTATCTTAGATGCCTATATACAAATGCAAGGTGTATGGGTAATAAACAGGAAGAACTTGAAGTGCTAATAAAGAAACGTAACTGACAAACATGACATAGTTGGTTGGTATCACAAAGACTTGGTGGGATAATACACACGATTGGAATACTGGTACAGAAGGGTACAGCTTACTAAGGAAGGATAGGCAGGGAAAACAGGGAGGATGTGTTGCCTTATATATTAAAAATCAACAGAACTGGACTGAGGTGGAGATGGGCATAGAAGACAGACCTGTTGAGAATCTCTGGATTAGGTTAAAAGGGGTAAAAAGCATGGATGATGTCATGCTAGGGGTCTACTAAAGACCACCTACACAGGCAGAAGATTTGGATGAGGCTTTTTTTAAACAACTAACAAAAACACCAAAGTGCAGGATTTGGTGGTGATGGGGGACTTCAACTATCCAGACATATGTTGGGAAACTAACACAGCGGGGCACAGACTATCCAATAAGTTCTTGGACTGCACTGGAGACAATTTTTTATTTCAAAAGGTTGAAAAAGCTACTGGGGCGGGGGGAAGCTGTTCTAGATTTGATTTTAACAAACAGGGAGGAACTGGTTGAGAATTTCAAGGGAGAAGGCAGCTTGGGTGAAAGTGATCATGAAATCATAAAGTTTGTGATTCTAAGGAATGGTAGAAGGGAGAACAATAAAATAAAGACAATGGATTTCAGGAAGGCCGATTTTAGTAAACTCAGAGAGCTGGTGGGTAAGGTCCCATGGAAAGCAAGACTAAGAGGAAAAACAACTGAAGAGAATTGGCAGCTTTTCAAAGGGACATTATTAAGGGCCCAAAAGCAAGCTATTCCGCGGCGTAGAAATTATGGCAAAAGACTGCCTTTGCTTAACAAGATCTTGCATTATCTAAAAATCAAAAAGGAATCATATAAAAAAGTAGAAACTAGGACAAATTACAAAGGATGAATTTAAGCAAATAATATAGGAATGCAGGGGAAAGATTAGAAAGGTAAAGGCACAAAAAGAGCTCAAACTAGCTAAAGACATAAAGGATAACAAGAAGACATTCTATACATATATAAGAAACAAGAGGAAGATCAAGGACAGGATAGGCCCATTGCTCAGAAAAGAGGGAGAACAATAACAGGAAACTTTGAAATGGCAGAGGTGCTTAATGACTGACTTCTTTGTTTCGGTCTTCACCAAGAAGTCTGATGATGAAGGAATGCCTAACATAGTGAATGCTAGTGGAAATGGGGTAGGTTTAGAAGAAAAAATAAAAAAAGAACAAGTTAAAAATTACTTAGAAAAATTAGATGTATGCAAGTCACCAGGGCCTGGTGAAATGCATCCTAGAACACTCAAGGAGCTGATAGAAGAGGCATCTGAGACTACATCTAGACTACAGGCTTCTTGTGCAAGAAGTCTTTTTTGGAAGAGATCTCCCAAAAAAACTTCTTGTGAAAGAGAGCATCCACACCGCAAAAGCACATTGAAAAAGTGATGCGCTTTTTCGAAAGATAGCATCCAGACTGCCTGGATGCTATCTCGCATGTAAGCAGTGATTGCTATGGACAGAATGGCCATCAGGGCATCTGTGCTTTTTCCTCTTCCCTCTTCTTCCGAAAAAACTCCCTCCTCCCCGAGCACACACGCCTTTTTGCGAAAGAGCTCTTTCGCAAAAAGGCTTGTTCCTCATAGAATGAGGATTACCGATTGCACAAAAAGCCCTCTCTTCTTTTAGGGGTCATAATTCAAAATGATCTGGAGAAACTGGAGAAATGATCTGAGGTAAATAGGATGAAGTTTAATAAGGAAAAATACAAAATACTCCATTTAGGAAGGAACAATCCATTTCACACATACAGAATGGGAAATGACTGTCTAGGAAGGAGTACTACAGAAAGGGATCTAGGGGTCATAGTGGACCACAAGCTAAATATGAGTTAGCAGTGTGACACTGTAGCAAATAAAGGAAACATGATTCTGGGATGCATTAACAGGAGTGTTGTAAGCAAGACACAAGTAGTCATTTTTCTGGTCTGCTCTGTGATGATTAGGCCCCTACTGGAGTACTGTGTCCAGTTTTGGGCACCACATTTCAAGAAAGATGTGGAGAAATTGGAGAAGGTCCAGAGAAGAGCAACAAGAATGATTAAAGGTCTAGAGAACATGAGCTCTGAGAGATGACTGAAAGAATTGGGCTTGTTTAGTTTGGAAAGAAGACTGAGGGGACACGATAGTAGTTTTTAAGTATCTAAAAAGTTGTCAGAAGGAGGAGGGAGAAAAACTATTCTCTGACGATAGGACAAGAAGCAATGGGCTTAAACTGCAGCAAGGGAGGTTTCGGTTGGACATAAGGAAAAACTTCCTAACTGTCAGGGTGGTTAAACACTGGAATAAATTGCCTAGGGAGGTTGTGGAATCTCCATCTTTGGAGATATTTAAGAGCAGGTTAGATAGACATTTATCAGGGATAGTTGAGACGGTGCCTGGTTCTGCCACAAGGGCAGGGGACTGGACTCGATGATCTCTCGATGTCCCTTCCAGTTCTAGTATTCTATGATTCTATGGCTAGACCTGATTGGGATAGCTGCTCAATAAAACCGCAATTTGACTGATAACATTTTCTACCAAGAATATGGAGGACTGGCAAATTCTCTTTTATTGACTACATACTCCACTATATGCAACCACAAAAGACCTGTTTAGGCAGCAAGGAAAGTGTGGATATTTTTTTTGTTTTCATATGACATATCTATTCTCTTGTGGACTGCTCCTCTAGTTCTCATAAAAAACAGCTGAAGAACCCAGGTCCAGACTACACTGAATATTTCTGTATGGCTCTGGTAGTCACACCTATGTATTGCTCTATTCCACAGAGGCTGATCATTTACCAAAAAGACAAACAGAAACAGGGCTTTGTTGTTATTAATTAGATTTTGTTAGCACCTAGGAACCCCGACTGATGATCAGCTCTCCATTTTGCTAGGCGCTGCAGACAAGTAACAAAGATGACAGTCATTTTCCTGGACAGCTTAAAATATAGGCATCGGATGGCTGATGAGACAGTAATGACAAGTGGATAAAATGAACAAACAAGATGGAAGTAACAATAAAACAGTTAAAAGCAGTTAACAGAAAAGTAGAAAGTAAATCTCACCGCTAATGCTAGAAAAGTGTGATTTGTAGGTACTATGGCAGAAGTAAAGTTTTAAGGAAGAATTTCAAAGACGATTAAGTAGTGGCTTTATAAATGTAGATGGGGAGTTTCTCTCATGCACATGAGGTGGCATGCAAAAAGATAACTGAGGAAAAAATGAACAAGCAAGATGAAGGTGGCATCATCAAGGATCCAGTTCTATCTTCCTAACTCTGTAGGCTGATATCTATCAGACCTAGCCCAGATGTAAATAATAGCACCCTGGATTATATTAGCTGAGAACTGGCAGGACACCATTGTACTCTGGTCCCAATCTTTCCTGTTCCAACATGATATCCCATGTGGGATTGGAAGGTTGGCTGGCATAGGAAAGCCAGGTACATGAGATCTATGTCAGTTGAGTTTCCCCAGGCCTAA
Source organism: Pelodiscus sinensis (assembly GCF_049634645.1). NCBI lineage: Eukaryota > Metazoa > Chordata > Testudines > Trionychidae > Pelodiscus > Pelodiscus sinensis. The sequence goes on along the minus strand of NC_134717.1, from coordinate 75,906,732 downwards.
ATGGAACACAGGTGACAGAATCTGGTCCTAAATGACTTCACCAAGGTTACAGATGGAGTCAGTGTTAAATCTGGGATTAGAATGCATCAGTCCCCTGTTCTTGGTACTGTCCCTTGTTCTGTTGCCTCATTTCATTCAACTAATCTTTCCTTGTGGTGGTCAGAGTCACAACAGGAGAAAGCTCAGCTGCAGGCACGCTGACTACTCAGAAGTCTAAGGCAGGCTTAACACCAGTAGTGCTGCCGTCTACAGCTGCAAACACACCTGGGACCGTAGAGATCTGCAGTCATGGCTTTAATGCACCTGCAAAGGCTAGCCCTGAATGGCAATATATGATGACACAGAATAATTTGCATACTTTAGGAAAAATGAGAAACCGGTTTTCAAGCATAGTTTTATGTTTTAAAATGAAAGGTAGGAATCTCATTTTTAGACCTCCAAATCAGAGATTTAATGTGCACATGATTATGAGTCCCAAGGCCAATTCTGATCCAAAAAAGTGATTCCATGTGCTGCTGATGTTGTCCCTGCACATTTTCTGAAGGTGTAAGGCTCAATCTAGACCTTCACATGACAAAATAAGGATAAACGTCAGTTTCCGTACACAAAGAAGTATTACTGAATGGAATTACAATTACTTCATGGTACTGAATTTTTAAAATTAATTCATTCCTCAATTACAAAAGAAAATTCAATCCTGCCAGAATGTTTTTTGTATGGGCATTTAATGAAAGGAAGATACAAGTGTCTGATTTAAGGAAAAAACACTAGCTGGTTTTGCTACGTAAGTACTTGCCACCCAAACTAGAGATACCTAGGGCTAGCTCTAACTCAAATCCAAGACTTTCCTGATTTTCAGCATTTTGGAGACAATACTACATGTAAACTAACTTGGCTAGGCCGCTTCCCTCTCTGTTGGGCACCTGCAGCTAATTTGGTTATATGCTATTTTCCCTAAGAAGCATGACAAATTTTAAGAAGTTCTATCTACAGCCGTTTTAATGAGGCACACAATGTTATGTTTCCACTGAAAGTCTAAGGTGAAAAAAAGAATTAAATCTGACTATTGCTCATGTTTCTGCATTACAACAAACTGAAATGTTGATTCTACGGAGACAACGGAATATATAGTAGCAACTTGCTGGCTTGTTTCAGTGGTGCACCAAGTATTAAATAGATGTTTAAGCAACTTCAAAAGCACTTATTGTAATAGTATCTAAATATTACACATATAGATTTATTTAGCACTTAGTTTATTCTCAATGATTTTCTTTACTATCTCCTCACAAGGGCAGACTTTTTTCCCCTCCATGTCTTATTTTGCTTATTTTCTGGCATCCCATCCAACATTAGTTATGGAAAAGTGTCACTGGAGGAATATTTTAATAAAAAAAGGTAGATCTCACATTAACTACCAAAACTATTTGTCTACTCATTTGCTGAATAAATGCATCAATCAAAACGCTTCAGCTTTTACCATCCATACCTGTAGGAGGGTCGTCTGGAAAGGATCTCTCTGCGTTTCTGTGAGTCTGTGACACTATCCACTGACTCCTGTGAATCTTCACTTTCTGCAATAGTGGAGATCTATAAATAAGAATGAAATAAATTTACCGCTGAAAACAAATTTAACAAGCTAATTGTACTGTAATAAATCTACCATTATAAGCACATTTTCACAGTATGCGAAAGAGATTACCAATATAAAGTGCATGTAGAGCGTAGACTGAGAAAATCAAAAGTAATAGACGATCACTTGTTAGTGAATACATAATACAATCAGAATCAGCCATCTAGCTTCAGAAATGTATTTAACAAGACACTAACATATGAAAATACATTATGGGCAAATTATTATAAATAATGGCTTCACCCACTTTTTTCTTTCCATAACTCCTTCTTTCAATCCTGCTTCCTTCCAACCCACAGAAACAAAGCAAGGTAGGCAGTCAGGTCTGGAGACACAATAACTAGAAGCAACATAGGATTGAAGCAGAAGGGTTTGAGAACAAAGGGAGTGAGGAGCGCAATTGTGACAGAACTAATTATAAATCTTTATAGGGGTATGGAGGTCCTGCAGGAGCCTTTCCTAGTTTCATGGTAGTATACTTGGTGTTTAACGCCTCTCACTTGATGCTAGGGAGCACTCAAAGACGACAGGGTCATTGCAGAGAATCTAAATGATTTTTTGCAACGGACTTCATAGATGAGGATGTGAGGAAGATTCTCAAACCTGAGTCATTTTTTTTAGGAAACACATCTGAGAATTTGTCTCAGATTTAGGTGTCATTGGAGAAGGTTTTGGAACAAATTGAGAAATTGAACAGTTACAAGTCACCAGGACTAGATGGCATTCACCAGAGTTCTGAAAGAACTCAAATGTGAAATTGCAGAACTACTAACTGTGGTTTGTAACCAGTCCTTTAAATCGGATTCTGTATCTAGTGACTGAAGGATAGTTAATGTGATGCCAATTTTCAAAAAGGGCTCCAGAGGCGGGGGGCGGTGACGTAGACGGCCCCGCCCCCTGGCTGTGTACGTCATCGCCCCGCCCCTCCTCTCCTGCGGCAGCCCGGCTGAGCGCCCAACACTCAGCAGAGCCGCCATGGAGGGAGGGGAAGGGGGAGGGGCGGTGACGTACACGGCCAGGTGGCGGGGCCATGTACGTCACCACCCCGTTCCCCTCCCGCTGTGGCACTCAGCTGATTGGGCTCCCCCGGGGTGGGAGTGAAAGGGAGGGCGGTGATGTACACGCCCCCTGGCCGTGTACGTCACCACCCTGCCCCCCTCCCTCGCGGCAGCCCGTCTGAGCAGGCAGCACTCAGCCAAGCGCCCCGGCGGGAGGGAAGGGGAAGGGGAAGGGGAAGGGGGACGGGGAGAGACGGAGGGGAGAGAGAAGCAGGAGGAGGAGGAGAAGAGAAAGGGAGAGTGAGAGGCAGGAGGGAGAGAAGAGAAAGAAAGTGACGGAGAGAGAGGCAGGATGCGGAGGAGAGCTGAATGAGAGGGGGGAGGCTGTAGGGAGAGAGGGAGAGAGAGAGAGCGAGCGAGCTCAGGAAAGAAGACCTGAAAATCCCTTCTTATGATGGGCTAATTGGCTAGTAATTAAATAGTTGTCTAACCCTCCATAATTTCCTGAAAATGTAAGTTTTAACTTAATCTTTATACATGCCAGTCAGTATGAAAGAAGCTATTTGCATATATATGCAGCTGTGCTCTCGGCATGTGCTGTGGGTATCCTTGTGGCCCCTGGGGCTTCCAAAGTTGTGTAGCCCTGGAGTAGAGTAAGGGGGGAAATGTATGGAAACGAAAAGCAGATAAACCATAAAGACAACAAAAGTCATGAGATAACAAGCATAGTACAGATTTTCCCACAAACATTTCAAAGCTGACATGACACAGAACACACACAGAGACACAAATACATTTGAGAAAGGTGGACTGATAAGGCCATATAGAATGCATGAGTTAAAGAGTCTGATATTCTTTAATACATACTTGAACAGTCTGGACCTGTGGAGACTGAATAACTGATGGCTGGGCTGCTTGAATAACTCCATGAACTTGAACTGTCTGCCCATTAGGCAATTGTACTAAGGTCACTGTTGGAGCAGAAGATGTTGCATGAGCTGCTGGCATAGATACCTACAAAAAAGAGAGGGAATATATATTATTAGATTATTGCAACATCTCATTATTTAACTACAGGTTGAACCTCCCTGGTCCAGTACCCTCGGGGCCTGACTAGTCCCCGTTGAGGGATTTTGCCAGACCAAGGAGGTCCCAGCTGGCTCCCCACCTCCTGCTGACCCTGCTGGGCAACCATTGCTGCCATGGCTCCACTTGGCAGCCTGGCGCTGGGGCTCCAGACAGCTGTGCACAGTGTGACTCCATGAGCAGCCACACGTCAGGACTCCCTGGGCAGCCCCACTGTCAGCTCCCTGTGGGCAATCCGGCCCTGAAGGGATCCTTACAGAATGGACAGTGCCAAAAGTAGTTAAGCTACTTCGACTTCAGCTGCGCAATTACTCTTAAGTATGTCTATACTACGGGATAAAGTCGAATTAAGATATGCAACTTCAGCTATGTTAATTGTGTAAGTGAAGTCGAAGTAGCTTAACTCAGCTTTTGGTGCTGTCCACGCTGCAGGAAGCCAAAGGGAGAACACTCTTCTTTCGACTTCCCTTACTCCCCATGGAAGCAGGACTACCGGAATCAACTGCAGTGCCCCTCTCAGTTCAAATTAGCTGTCTTAACCAGACCTGCTCATTCAAACCCTGGCAGATCAACAGTGGCAGCTTTGATCTTCTCTGTAGTGTAGACGTATCCTAAATGTGTGCCTGTGAAAATGGCTGCTGCACAGATGTACTGAATTCCTGCACAATTTCACATGTGCGATCTGCAGTTGAAACTAGGAGCTACAGTATCATTTGGCAACTGAGGGGCACTTTTCCCATGTCAGGTGGTTGGAGAAAGTAAAAAAACTTTGTGGGTGTCACGCTTCTCAGGCAGGAGGATATAAATTTGCAGAAAAATCCTCTTTTTAATTATTAAAAAAAACCATAAGTTATGTGGCTTTGTTAATAATGAATCCAACGGACTAAAACAGTTCTTGCCAATGAAAGCAAAATTGGTCAACTGAACGTTGTTCTGCTGTTAAGCTAAGCCAACAACTGATGATGACTTCAGCAGACTTGGACTTCAGTTACGCAATTAACGTAGCTGAAGTTGCATATCTTAATTCAACTTTATCCTGTAAGTGTTAAATAATTTTGTAATCATGCCATAAGAAAGATTTCAGAAATTCACACAATAAAGAGGTTGAAAGATGCATAATTTTACATACTTTGGGGATGCAAATAATGTACAAGATGAAATTGTTAAACAAGGGACTACACTCATTTACACGATGGAGTTACTCCTGGCAAACATCAATGTTACCCAGTATTGAACAGGATCTAGAAATTAAGAAGGTAATTACATTTGCATTATTTTTGGTTGTTACAAAATAACTTTTTGAGACAATAAAGGGCCTAACAATGCCTCAGTAAAAGGGAGACAATTCTGAAGAATTTGGATTTCTGATAATGAGCAAAGAGGGAATGGAATTTTGCTCCTGTTATTTATAATGTTCATTATATCAACACCTTTTGTTGATTTATGTATTCTCTGTATTATTTAACCATATAAAGTAAATCAGTTTGTTTTCTTAAAAATCAAGTCTACTGTCATAACAAAGTTCCTAACTCTAACAAGCAACACCCTGTTTATACCACTTAGTACAAAAAAACAAGATTGTAAAGTTTTGAAGTATCTTCCAGGGTGGGAAGGAATGCTACAAGTGAAAAGAAGTAATTCAAAAGTCTGTGTCTGTAGTCCCCTTATAAATTGATTATACTTTAAAAATATATCAGGCCTAACATAGTCCAATGTGATATTAAAGTTAAACCAACAAATGATAATGTACAATTCTGATTACAAAATTAAATGAAAAATACATATTACCAGTTCTAGACTCACACAAAATAGAGCATTCTCTAATCCTCCTAAAAAATATTTTCCCCTTTAAACCTTATGCAGTTGGGAAACAATGCTGTAAAAACATTAAACCAAATCATTATACCTGGGCTAATGTTGCAATCTGCGGTTGTGCCTGTACAGTCATCTGTTGGGTTTCTGCCTCTGTAACAGCTGCATCTCCACTCTGCTGTGTCTCTGCACCTGATTCCATGGTCATTTAGTTACCTACAATTACAATGATGTGTGTCATGAGTATATATTTGCCTCTTTCATAGCATACATATCCATGTGATTCCATTATTATTGGTGAAGCTTTAGCTATGCATACAGTTAACACAATATTATAAGACCCAGTTTTCAGTTGCTTATAATTTTGCTTTTAACCATCCAGGAAGAAATTTTCTGTGACAGGTGTGTCTATCAGACTGAATGCTCTGCTAAAGTGTTAGCAAAAATAGTTTAGCAGTTTTTAATAGCAAGACTGGAGGAGTATATACATAGTTTGGTACATGATGAAAAATTCTTACAGCCATTTTCTTGAGACACTCTAGCACTTCCATGCTTTGAAGCAGGAACTCAGAATTATGGGGCTTCCCTGTTGTCAGTGATATGCCTTTGCCACCCCCATGAAAACCTGTCCAAATCTGGCAAAACTTGAAAAGACCTGTAGTTCGCACATGCCTAGCAACTCAAGTTTGTCAGCTAAATCCTGTGACTATTCTATATGCACTATTCATGCTCCATCCCTCTCAAATCCTATCTGTGATCACACTGTGCATGGGAGCAACTGTTCCAGGGACTGAGCAGGATGTTCCCTACAGCTGCTGCTCTGGGGATAAAACTGACCTGCCAAAGAAATTAAACACAGATAATATTTGAAGTCCGCACTAGAATGGACCAACATTAGCATAAGCTTTTTTGGCATGATTTACAATTATCAACCTGTAATATTTTGAAATATATTTGGAATTACTGTTACAGGAAAGAGAAAAGGCTATATCCTGGTTTGTATACAATGTGGGTTTTGCTTGGCTAAGTTACCCAAGGCAGCTCTAACACTTATTTTGAAATGTTAATTTAGTAAGCATGTCTTAGTAGAACACACAAAATTCTACACAAAGAAATTGCATAATTCCTAAAAGCAAGCATACAAGGAGACTTTACTGAATGTTAAATTCTGCATCAAACTATGAAAGTAACTTTTAAACTTTAAAAATTCAGAAGAAAATACCAGGAGAGGTGCAGGAGTGAAAGAGTCAAAAGTGGGAGCCATCAGCTTAGTGGGCATCAAGTTAAGGTCCAGGTGGGCAGGGGCTGACACACTTGAGGGTATACCGTATTCAACCCCTGAAGGAAGCGGTGCACCATAGGATCTGAGAAGACAAACTCACCCTGGGACCAAGAATGGAAAGTCAAGATGGTGGCCAGGTGTACCCTGACCGAGGAAAGGGCAAGGCTCTGGAGTCTGAGGTCCAGGAGGTAATCTAAAAAGGCAGAAACAGGGACTTCTATAGGGGAATAGCCTTTCCCTTCCAACCACATCATTTCACCAGTGGAGGTTTTACCACTCCCCAGTACGACCCTTTGGATATGCTCCGAACTCTGCCTCTTTGAAGCAGTCAGCCACAGAGCTTCCATGCCATGTGGTGTAGAGACCAGAGGTTGAGGTGGCACACCCTGCCAAAATCCTGAGAGATCAGGTCTGGATACAGAGGGAAGGTCAAAAAGCACTTCATCGAGAGGCTGTGCAGGGTTGGGAACCAATGTTGATAAGGCCATGTTGGTGCTATCAGGATTAAAGAGGCTTGGAACTCCCTGACCTTGCTTATCACGCAGTCGACTATTCAACTAGTCACTTACATCCTTAGTTACCATAGCAATCAAGACTTCAAAATGAAACTGTAAGTTTGCACCTTAATGCACTAGTGATAAATTGCATGAGACTTTTAAAACAGTAGTGGTTACGGGTCTATTTTCTTCTTAAACTCTATTGGTATTGTTCCTCTAAGTCCCCTTGTCCACAGAGTCTTCATAGAAAAACAGAATCAGAAAGGATATCTGTAGAAGAATTTGGGTTTGTGTGTGATAAATAGATATAAAAATCTATCTATCTATAGAGAGAGCTTCTTCTTATATCTTAAAGCAAGGTAAGGGCTTGGTTGTGCCAGGAAAACGGGATGTGCCTGGAATGGGATTGCTTCTCACAAAACCATATAGAAAAGAGACAGAATCATCATGATCACCAAATCAAGTACTCAGAGTCCTCAAAATTGACATGACACAGAGTGAATGCTGAAAGAGACTGAACTAAGATAAACCAGAAAAATAGGGATGAACAGTACATTCTCAGTAAACTTTACAGAAAAGACATAAGATGCCCTGCTGGGCTTGGTGGATTCCTCTTAGTAAGTCTTGCAGGAATCCCAGGCCTTTATTTCTCCCCTCATTCCTCATTTGGCTCCATATGACAGACTGAAGGGGAAAAAAAGTGGCAGTGTTCTTCCTAAGACCATCCAGTCATGACACCCAAATGAAATACCACTCATAATGGAATACAAAGATCTACAATCCTCTTCCTTTCTTAGGGAATGTCTGTACTACACAGTTTTTAATTACATGGTTATGTCAACACAGCCCTGTCACTAAAAGTCAGGCAGTGTAAACACTGCTTGTCCGCACTTTTGTCAACACAAAAATTCCACTCTCTACTAGTACTTGCTGCAGCAAAGCTTTTGTAGTTCCAGAGGAGCAGGCTTTGAGCACATATTAATGACAAAAGCTTTGTCACTCCATTGCCAATGTCGACACAGTCTAACGTGCTTTTGTAGCAGAGAAATAATTATTGTTTGACTTTTAATGATCACAGTTAGACATACAAGTTAACATCTCATTGAGAGGATATGGTGCACTTTACAATTCTGAGAGTTGTTTCCGGCTGTAGGAAGACAGATGTTGCTTATCAATTTACAGGAGCTTCATCTTTTCAAGGGTTTCTCATCATCATTATGAAAGGGGATGGATTGCACCCTCAGCAAGTTTGCAGATGACACTAAGCTATGGGGAGAGGTAGATATGCTGGAGGGCAGGGATAGGATCCAGAGGTTCAACAAGGGCAAGTGCAGAGTCCTGCACTTGGGATGGAAGAATCCCTAGCACTGTTACAGCCTGGGGACCGACTGGTTAAGCAGTTCTGCAGAAATGGACCTGGGGATTACAGTGGATGAGAAGCTGGATATGAGTCGACAGTGTGCCCTTGTAGCCAAGAAGGCTAATGGCATATTAGGTTGCATTAGGAGGAACATTGCCAGCAGATCTAGAAAAGGGACAGAATTGTGGTTTTTTGCTTTTTTTGATGTTCAAAAAAGATTTCAAATGTTTGTTTTTATGCATTAGAACTTGAAGTCTTGTCCCCCCAGAATACTGTATACCAGGGCTACTCAACACGTGGTCCACAGGCCACATGTGGCCGGCAGCCCATTTGTTTGCAGCCCATGTTGCAGTTGGGGTTTACATGGAGCTCAACACACAGCTCGCTGGTGGGAGCCAAAACAAAAAAAATAGTCAATATAATGGTCTTCTGTTGATATGCGTTTTAGTAGTTAAATTCCTGGACTGTCATTGCTCATTAAAAGTGCTGTCATATGCATGGAAATCGGGTAAATATTGCATTTTATTAATATCGGCAGAACTGACTTAAATGGGGCCTGTGTGTTGTATAGTCTTGCCTTAAACTCTGTATTCATGCCCGTCAGTGTGAAAGAAGCTATTTGCATATATGCAACCACACTTAAGTTGTGGCCCTCGGCATGTGCTGGGAGTATCATTGTGGCACCCAGGGTTTCCAAAGTTGAGCAGCCCTGATGTATACAGTATGATTTTGACACCACTTGACAAGGAAGTGAAACCTGATTAACTGAAATGGGAAGTGTTTAAATCTAAAGGTACCCTATGAGATTAGGTTGAATTTATAAAGGTTGATTTTTAAGAACACAATTTTGTGAAGTAAAAGGTACATGTCCTCACTGTGCACATGAGGTTGAGAGAGTATGTCCCTAGCAGAGTGGCTATCTTCAGTCTGACAGTGATGCACTACAGGTAGCCATCCCACAGTTCCTGCCGCCCCTTGCATTCCAAGTTAGACTCCCATTGCTTGATAGGACCAAAACATTGCAGCAGATGGTTGTGGATACATGTCAGCATCCCATAACACACTCATCTCTTCCCTCCCCCACTGCTTGAAAGGAACGGCAAACAATTTTTCATGCCCCTTTCCCCCTCGTTATCCATGCAGATGCTATAGCAAGACAAGCATGGGCCCTGCTCAGTTCTAGGCTGCTATGGCAAGTATTGCAAACACTTCACGTATTATGCTGCAGTGTGTCAAGAGTCTACCCAGGAGCCCCCGGAGCGAGGAAGAATGTGAGGGGGCCATGAACACAGACATGCAGGAACCCATTGAGTGGAGCAATAGGAATATGCTAGTAGCAGTCACTCCTGTTGACACAGTGGAATGCTGATTCTGCTCCTGTGAGACAAGCACAGACTAATGGGACCACATAGTTATGTGGCTATGGGATGTGACCAGTGGTTGCCAAAAACCCTGGATACCTACTTTCATAACTGTTGTTCTTTGAGATGTGTTGCTCATATCCATTCCCTTTACGTGAATGTGCGCTGGAACTGTTAGAAAAAGCTTCCAATAGCAGTACCCATTGGGTCAGTAGGGAAGCACTCTAAAGTGGCACCGCTATGGCAGCACACATACCTCTGCTGGCCCTCCACCCGTTCAGTTCCGTCTTGCTGGAACTCTCTGATAAAGGGGATGTGGGCAGGGTTTGGAATGGGCATGACCAACACATCTCGAAGAACAACAGATATGAAAGGTGGGAAACCATTTTTTCCTTCTTCAAGTGACTGCTCATGCCCATTCCCTTTAGGTGAATCACAAGTTGTGGTAACCAGAAGTGGGCTTGGAGACTAATTGGAAATGGACTGAAAAACTGCCCTACTGAATGCGTCATCCCTACTCTGCTGGGAGATGGCATAATGATTAGTGAATGTATGAATGGAAATCCAGAAAGCCATTCTGCAAATATTCAGGAGGGTACCTGTGCCACAAAGGCAGCAGAAGCCTGTGCTCTAGTAAAGTGGGCTGTGAAAGCGAGGTCATAACAGGTCCTGATACAAGCCATAATCCATGAAGATATACACTGGGCTGAGATCAGTGGACACTTCACCCTTCTGCTATGGAGATGAGTTAAGGAAAACTGCAGAATGATTTTGTTCTCTCTAAATAAAAAGCCAAAGCACCTCACATTCAGTGTTTGTAGAGCTCATTCTTTATTATTAGTGTGCAATTTAGGAAAGAAAACCAGGAGAAGATGTGATTTATATGAAATTGGGAGACCACCTTAGGCAAAAATGCTGGATGTTGTCAGAGTTTGACCTTGTCTTTAAAGAAAATGGCATAAAGGGGCTCTGCATTTAATGTTCAGAGGTCCAATATCTGTCTAGCTGAAGTAACAGCAGCCAAGAATGTTCATTTCTATGATAGATGCAAGAGAGTAAGTCACCAGTGGTTCAAAAGGTAGGCCTCGAAGTCTGGTGAGGACTAGGCTAAGATGCCAAGGTGGAACAGGCTGATGCACCTGTGGGTACAGCCTGTCTAAGCCCTTCAGGAAGTGACATACTCTGGGTTGGCAGAGATTGACTTACCCTGGCTACCCAAGTGAAAAGCAGAAATAGTCGCTAGGTGGACCCTGGCTGAGGACATAGACAATCCCTGTCTCCTCAGGTCTAACAAGTAGTTCAGGATGAATGGGACTGGGTCCTCCAGAAGAGCTATTTCCTTCTGGAGGGAGCAAATCGAGAAACGTTTCCACTTAGCCAGCCCAGGTAAATGGATGTAGTGGAAGGTTTCCTCCTGTATTGATTGCAACATTGCCTGTCAACCATGGAGCTTCCATGCCATTAGGTGGAGAGATTTGAAGTTGGGGTGGCACAATCTGCTGTAGTCCTGAGTGATTAGGTCTGGGTACAAGGGAAAGGCTATAGGCTGTTCCATTGCAAACTCCAGAAGAACGGTGAACCAATGTTGGTGGGCCCACGCTGGCATTGCCTCACCATAAGGAGAAAGGGTAAAAAGAGGGACTGCGTACAGGAGGTAAGATATCCAGGGTACCTCAAATGCATCCCCTATGGAGCCCAGGCTGTGGTTTAGGAAAGAGAAAAAAGTCTGACACTTCCTGTTCCCTTTCATTGTGAAGAGGTCTAGGTAGGGATACTCCCAGCTGAAGAAAATGCTTTGGGCTATATCCACTCTGAGGGACCAATTGTGCGTATGAAAAGACTGATCCCATCTGCCAGCATGTTCTGAATTCCAAGGAAGTATGTGGCTTCCAGCTGTATGGAATGCTGGATTCAAAACTGCCACAGACTAAGCGCTTCCTGACAGAGGAATGAGCACCACCTTCTCTGTTTCTATAAAACATCGCTGCCATATTGTCCATGAGGACTGAGACACACTTGCCTCACAGATGGGCTAGAACATCTGACATGTGAGATGTAATGCCCTTAGTTCCCTGACATTTAGGTGCAGTGATAACTCCCTGTGGGACCACATACCTTGATCTCCAATGTGCGCTCCCCAGTCCTGTGGAACCTTGCAACGCCAGACTGATACAGGTGGGAATCAATTCTGAGTGGGTAAATCAACAGTTGGGGCTGCTATGATCCAAGTAGCCAAGGCAATCAATACCTTTTTGCTGGAAGGGTTGTGACTCTGGGATACATGCAAGACACAGTGGAGGGCTTTGCTGTGATAATGTTCTCTAACTGTTGTGGGGCAATAAACAGACCACACATCCCTATCTTGGCACCAGGCCACTTTGCAGAGTACATAAATCACAAGGGGTACTTCTTAAGGTGTTGCAGGGTCACAAGGGTCATTTCACCGACATCAGCATGGGAAAGGTGCATGAGGCGCACATCTTTAGGAACTTGTCTCTTCAGAAAGCTGCTAGATGGAATTTTCTTCCCAAAGTAGAAAATTACTATCAGAGATGTGGTGATACTAAGAGTGATCTTTGGAGACCAGTCTACACCTTGCTCCCATGGCTCATAAGGCCATACATAGGCAACCTGGACCACAGTAAGGAGCAGTTCAACTACAGGCTGAGCAAGTGCAGAATGGTGGTAGAATGTGCTTTTAGCCATTTGAAAGCATGCTTCAGGAGTTTATTGACTAGGTTAGACCTTGGTGAAAGCAACATTCCCATTGGTGTGGCTGCTCGCTATGCACCCCATAATATCTGTGAAAGGGGGAAAAGTTTCTGGCACAGTGGGTGGTCAATGCAGATTGCCTAGCTGCTAATTATGAACAGCCAGACACTAGCAATAAGGAGAGTACAGAGGGGCATTCCATTTTGACCCCTTCTGTCACTTGTGTGCAAACAGATTACTGGCTGTCTTTGGTAGTACACTGGTTCAAGGATGTTTATGTAGGAAATAATCTAGCATTACAGTACTTCTCTACTGCAGCATCTAAATACATTTCATATAGCTCTCATAAATCATTTCACTATTTCATTTTGGGAATAGAACAGCCTTACCAAAAGCAGGCTATACTATTTTGTTTCTCTCTCATGCAGTGCTTTTGTAGTGGGGCTATGCCTTTACTCTGATTTATTCATAGCAATCACTTCAGTAATAGTGGTCATCAGTGGGTTTGCACAGGTGTAAATTACTGGCACATTGTAAACAATTCTGCTGATGATTCTTGAGCTGGAAAAGAATCCTCATCGTTTCCTTTTAAATGTGTTAGCACTTCAGGGCAAACAAGAATAAACAGCAGTACAAACTTCTTTTTGGGAAAAAACTTCTTTCCAAGTGCAAACAGATGAACATCAAACTACTTTTTGTCACACAAAAGGAATAGATCTAAGAAGATGTCATTTTATCAGTCACTTTGCAGATCAGAATTGTACTTTTAGTCACACTTATTTTTATCTATATTAGCATAATTCATTCAAAATCATCTGAGTATACTTTGCAGCCACAGTTAATTGTGTTTAGCCTACCATACATGGGGAAAGTGATGTGACAAGTTTAGTATTTTAAAAGAGATCACAGCTAAGAAATGAAAGAATGGGGCACCTTGATTGCATAATTCTGTGTATAATAAATATTTATGATGGAATATTGTAAAGAGAATCTTTTAAGAGCCAACAGAAACATGTTTTCACAGAGCATGAGTCAAATTTTCAATGTGACCTTAACTGGACCTTCATTTTTAGATTCAAATAATTGAGGGCAGAATTTAGGTCCCTGAGACATCAGGAACATAGCTATCTATATGACAAATTCCAAAAATTAAGTTACAAGTATTTTCATCCTCAATTTAAATCTCACAACAAAGGATGTTTATGTTTGAGTTGATTATGAGTACAAAATGTAACAGCAAAGATGTATAGCACCCAAATCAGGAAATTTCTGTGTAATTTTTGGCACACACTAACAGTAATACAATAAAATTTTCCTTTAACAGGAAAAATGATAAAGAGAAATATACACACAAGATATCTGAGTTAACGTTGCCCAAGCATTCTTAACACTATGGCTACATCTACACTACACATTTTTGCAGCAGAAAATATGCTAGAGGACTCATTAGCATAAGTTGCTATCTCATTAGCATATTTTCCTGCAATTTATTTTGCACAAAATGGGGTTTTTGTGCAAAAAGAAGCAGCGTGGACGTTTCCTTTTTGTGCAAAACAGGGATTTTGCACAAAAAGAAAACATCCACACTGCTTCTTTTTGCGCAAAAACCCCATTTTGCGCAAAATAAATTGCACAAAATATGCTAATGATGTCACAAATTATGCTAATGAGTCCCTCATTAGCATATTTTCTGTCACAAAAACATGTAGTGTAAACATAGCTTATGAGAGTGTTACACAACAAGGGGTTTTTTAATTTAAATTGTTTGCTTTGTAAAAGAGAATGTGATCTCATTATGGAATATATTTCCTGTTGCATACTTTCAGTGAACATGTGTTCACTTATGTTCTGGTCCTGAAAACACACACATGCATAATTATCACGCAAATCATTTCATTGCTAGACATTTGCAGAATCAGGACCTGAATTAGTAATGCACAAGCATGCTCCTCTTTGATAATTTTACCCTTTCTGAATGACCAAAGTCACTATTGTGAAATCTGAAATTTATTACAGATATTTTTGTGTAGCTTGCCAAAAAATGAATGCTTAAAATATTTATAAATAGGCATTCCCCCCACACCTTTGTGGAACGCATAGTTGAAAGAGTTTTCCCTCAAACTCTTTTAAAAAGTATATACACCAAGTTGAAGCATAGAATATTCTAGTCCAAAATTCAGCCATCTGATGGACGGACCAGAAAGAGACATGTGCAATGTTACACAGTATTTAGTAGGCTTCTTGTTTGTTTGCTCGTGTTTGTTTATTTTATGAAATTTAGGCCTTATCTACCTGAGGCTGGGAACATACCTCCTAAATGCTACTCTGCTAAAGGCAGAGAGATAAAAAATAGCAGTGTGGATGTGTGGTACATGGGCAGTGACTAGGATTAGCTGCCAGAGGGCAAGCCCATTGAGTCCCATAAATCCAAGCTCAGGTGGTTAGCCTGAGCTACCAACCATTCCACAAAAGTCCATACTGCTATTTTAGCCCACTAGCTTGAGCACAATTGGGCTATGTCTACACTGGTGGGTTATTGCGCAAGACGATTTACAGTATGGCGTGGAAAAAAAGGCTTCTTGAGCAAGAGCTACGCTCTTTTCTAACAGGTGTAAGCCTTCTTGCACAAGAGGTCAGAGTGGATGCTCGGCAGGGGTTTCTTGCGCAAGAAAGCGTCGACACTGCCATGGATGCTCTTGTGCAAAAGCACAGCTGGCACATGGCAGTGTGGACATTTTCTTGTGCAAGAGTTCTTGTGCAAGAAGCTGCCAGTGTAGACATAGCCCAAGTGCAAATCTGTCAAGGCAGGCTGGGAGGTGCACTCTCAGCTACAACACAGACTTCCCCTAGAGACCTAGCTGAAGTATGGCCAATGGTTTCAATGGGTTTTGAATTGCACCCTAAATGAGAGAAGAAATTATTTTAATTTAAATATCTTCTTTTTTAAAAATAACATGAAGTTTTGTGACCCAGGAACCTCTTGGCACCAAAAGGCAGAGGGTGCATGAAGTTTTACAGGCAGCCCTTGGGTTGGATATGAGCAACCCAGTGGTCATTGTAATTACTGCAAAGTATATTACAGATAGTATTTAAAGATTTGTGTCTACTGAAAATGCCCAGTATGTGTGTGTGGGGGCAGGTCTTGGGGCTTCTGTTGAGAGGAGGGGCACATCTGCCGCGGCTTGGGCTTTAGCAGAAATACCTCTCATGGGGCTGACGCCCCAAGCCCTGGCCCTCCCAGTAGGTGTGTCCCAGCTCTCAAACTGAAAATTATTGCATGAGGCTTGGAGGGCCAGTAAGTTTGGCCACCACTGATTTACATCCATTCCCATACTGAGCCAATGTTAATCAAGAGATTGCAAAATCCTCAAGAAAGGAAATTTATAGGAAGTAATAAACAGCAGTAGAGGATCCTGTTTATGACTAAGGACAGTGGCTTGTTGGGGTATATTTGTGGGTGCAGAGTTAGGCCCTGGAATCTTTACTAAGGACAAAAGTTACCAGAAGGGTTATCTTATGAATGGACGGTCACATCAAAACTGGCTGTAAAAATGCTGGAAGAACTTTTGATGAACATTGTTCTGTAAGATATGAAAGTATCTGGATAAGTAAATGTAAATGTTAGAATGTGTGTTATGATTTTCTTTATAAATATTTGTTTCCAATATTTTTACTTGCTAATGCGACTGTCTTTGCTTTATTAAATAAACTTAGATATGTTAATATTGAAAACTATGTTCTGTGTTAAGTGGAATGAGACTGAAATGTCTGAAGTGAAATGAGTAAGCTGAGATATACTATTTCTTTAGAGGCAACAGTATGTGAATACTGCAAATGTCCAATTCACCATGGGCTGGATGTTAGAGAGGACTCTGGGGATGCATATTGCTAACTTGTAGAGAGAGCAAGGTCTGCAAAGGCTTAGAGGGGAGTGCTTGTGCTGCCTGAGGAGGTACACGAGGCTCCCTCATGCAAGGGCAGGTGACAGTGAGGTGCCTTACAGCCTTGAGGACCCTTGGGAAACATCCCAAAATATCTTATTTCTAGCTGTTTAAAACTGTATACTCGGTCTTTCAACTAAGAGCTGAAAAAGCTCTTATTTCAGTTTTCTGGATCAAGGAGGATTCCAGCAGAAAAAGAGAGGACCAGAATTAATATCCGAGGTGGATGGGGGGGGGGGGGGGAGAGAGAAAGATTCCTCTTACCATCCAAAACATTCTACCAAACAGAAACAGAATCAAACCAGAAAAAGGCACAACTCATACTCCCTTTTAAAAAGTTATAGGACAAGTTACCTTTAATTCCAGCTGGATGCACACAGATATGATACTAAAAGGATAGTTAGTTTGTTTGCTTTTATTTGAAATGTGGATAATGTATTCCAGAATATAAAATGCAGTCAGTATATTACTAGTAAATACCTTTGATAAGTATGTAAATAAAATAATAATAATAAAAACAAAAACAAAACAACCTCTTCCCCAACACCTCCATGCACTGCAACTATACAAGCAATAAAGACTGAAAAGACTAAATGTTGCCCTAGAACAGTGGTCTCCAACCTTTTTAACCATAAGATCATGTTTTCAATGTAAGTGCAATGTTAGATCTAGCTCAAACCCAAATACCCTTGCCCCAATTCCTTCTCCCCCTTCTCCGAGGCCTCACCCTGCTCACTCCATCCCCCTTCTTCTCCCATCCTCACTCACTTTCACTAGGCTAGTATAGGAAATGGGGTGCAGGCTCTGATCTTGAGCCAAAGGCTTTGAAGTGTGGGAGGGGCTCCGATTTTAGCCCAGGGTAGTAGGATTAAGGTCCAAGAGGGGGAGTTTGGGGTGCAGGGGGACTCACGTCTAGGGGAGGAGGTTAAGTGGAGGAGGTTCAGGGCTGGGACAGAGGTTCAGGAAGCAGGCTCTGGCTGGGCACTGTTTAACTGAGATGGCTTCCAGGTGGTGGAGCAGTGGGGCTAAGGCAAGTTTACTCCTGAAAGCAGCTGGCATTTACAGCATTGACTGCATGGCGCCATTACAGGCAGTGAGCCCACAGCTTCTACTGGCCATGGTTCCCCATTAGTGATCAACGGTAGATGCAAGAGCGGTGTCTGATAGCAAGGACAGCATGTGGGGACCCCCTGTTCTGCCCCTCTCAGGGCGTATCTAGACTACGTGGAACGGTCGAAAGAGATTCTGCGGGAATTTGCACATCTTCTTCCAATCACACTTTCGAAAGCAGAGTGAAAGCTTCGTCAAAAAGCTGCTTTTCCTCAAAAAGAGGTTTATGCGGCTTTTCAACAAAGGGGGAGTTCGCCGAAAAAATTACGTTCACTTTCGAATCAGAAGATAATATGCAAATTCCCGTGGAATTTGCATATCTTCTTTCGACCGTTCCCCATAGTCTAGATGAACCTTTTGGGGCTGAAGGGACAAGCCAGCCACTTCCAGGAGCAGCAATTACCATCAAGATAATTACTCCAGACATGACAGGTTAGGCATTTTAGAACTAACTACTCAAAGAATTAAATTTAAGCTTAAAAGAAATGAAAATTGTGAAATGCCCAGACCAGTCTAAAACCAAAAATAAAACACTTTGCAAGCACTAAAAGAAGTAACAACCCCCCCCCCCCCACACGCATGTGTTGGGTCGGGAGATGAGAGGGAAAAACTGTGTGTTTGTAAGAATGACAGACACACCATGTGTAAGAGTGACAGAGATTTGGATTGCCAAGCTCCCTCCATCCCCTTCTCTCTATCTGGCAACAAAGTGCAGAAGTGGGGGGAGAAGGAACACCCTGACATCAGCTTCCCTCCTCTTCTCCCTCCCACACCCTGCACATCAAGCAGGAGTCTCCCAGGGTTGCAGCTCCAGGCAAAGGGCAGGAGTAGCATGATAGTGGGTGAAAGGACAACTGAAGTGAGAGCTTCCTGGCAAAATCAGTCAAGATCACCTCTTAGAAGCTCCAAGATCTACCAGTAGATCATAATCTACTGGTTCGCGACCACTGCCCTAAAAAGTATGTGACCAACTTCCAGAGACTTCAATAAACATACCTCCCATCTTATTAAGAAGAAAATTAAGTACAACTCTCATGTGCTCTGTTCACTTCTATATGCCAATTAATTATGCTTCCCCTGAAGCTTGGTATCTTTCCCTTTTATTTGTTTAAAAACTTGAAGCTCCTTATTTTTAGAGGTTCTCGTTAATAGTACACACGTTATTTTCCTCTTACAAAAATGAAATGTCAATAAAATCTAAGAGCATACCTCTTTAATTTGGTGCTATCAAAGATCAAAATATTGAAGCTATAGCCTCTCTCCGAGTTACGGACCAAACACTTGGCCGTAACTCGGACCCCATTGAGTTACACGCGACCGTGCTGTTCATAAGCGCAGGCTGCGTTCGTAACTCGGGGACCAGCTTTACGACCGCTCCATGGGAGCTTTGGTTGTAAGTGCAAATGGTCGTAACTCGACTGTTCGCAACTCGGAGAGCGGCTGTACAAGTTGCTCTCAGGCTTACTATAACAGCATGATAGCCTACTAACATAATCACTGTACTAGACTTGGCAAATAGGACTTAAACACAGCTCCATGTAAAGTGTAGGTGTTAGATTTTTTTTTTATGGCAGTATCTAGGACCTAGTGCTCATACTGTATAAAACAACTACTGCTTCTACAAGTTCTTAACAGGTGATGTAGGCCTGTTGAACTAGCAGTCGGGCTCAACAATACTCTGTTTAATAATGTTTAAATTATGGTTCTAGTCAATCATTCTCTTTATTTTTGGACAGAATTATGCTGGTTATAGAACTGAGGATGGGAGAACAAAAAGACTGTATGAGCGTTTACACTTCTTGACAACTTACCTTGAAGTCAATGATTATAGCAAGTCAAACACAAGGCTTGTAACATTGGCACTTGAGTTCCACGTAAAACTGTAAAACAGTTTCCATTTCAATTGGCAGTTAAAAAAAACAAAGCTACAATCATATCAGTACTAAGATATGTGGCATTTAGTTTATGATCTCAAATGGGAGCCCTGTACCGCTGATCTCAAATACTGCAACTCCCTAATGTCAAGCTCACTACTGTAGGGGGTAGAACACAGAGATTCTCTTCTCTTTTGCTATTTTATAGCATGTGCAATATTTGGAGGCGTGCCCTTTAGAAGGTGAGGAATGTTCGCATCTGATGGTCATTTAGCTGAAAGACCTCTGCTCAGAATAACAGAGAGGCAAGAACTGATTCTGAAAGCAGACCCCCTGAGAGAAAGTAAAGAGAATAGAAAGCAGGATAACGTCTGTGTGAACAATATGAAAATTAAAAGCCAGGAAATAAAGAAGCCAAGAGACCCAGGAAAGAAGCAGAAGCAGATGAAGCTCCACTTGAAGAGGCAAACATGCACCTTTTTCTCACTATGTGGTGTTTATCTGGATTTGGAATTGCTGTCTGACATGTCATTTCCATTTAAATAGAAAAAAATTCCAAGCATATTCTAATTGCTGAAGACCAATCCAGTTACACATAAAGTAACCACTTCAGGAAAAAGTAAGATGAATAGATTTAAGGATCTTGATCCAAGTGCCACACCAGATTCATATATCTCAGTTTGCTGGGTAAGCATCAGTGCATATAATGGCTTGGATCCACCAGCTGAGAGGGCTATCATAGCCCTAAACCTCTGTGGCCTGATGGTGGTGGTGGATTCTCCCTTAATGAAAAACTTTGCACATATCCCCACCACTTAGGCTGCACGATAAGTGTATGGTTTTCTATAAGGAAAATAACTAATTACTGCCAAGAAGTGGGTAGTGAAGGGTAGATTAGTAATACAGAGAAAATTTGTTTAAACAACCTGTTAGGGAACACAGACTGATTGTTCAGTAGAGGTGGTTTCCTAAGAAAGGTGAAGTAGAATTGCACTAATATTTGGGGGGATAGTTTGCAGCTGGCTTAAGATATCAGTATGTTTAATTAGGACAGTCTCTGCACAGACTTGGTTTTCTTTTTATAGTGCAGACAGTCACAGACTCTGATCATTCAATCATTGACACTTGGGTTAAATTAAAATCAAAGTTACTCTGAAATGTTAATTTCCTTTAAAGAATGACTTGCTGTTTGATGTCTGGAATATAAATGATAGTTCAAAAATTCAATCCGAAGCATATAAAAGTTTGTCACATGGTGAACACTGACGAGACTTGCATGTGCACTCAGGGTCACCCCTTAAATTATACACATCACTACATTCTCTGAAACTACTTTGGCTTTCAGGCTCCACTAATTTTGAAACAAAATTGTCAAATGTCATCCTGCTTTAACTGAGCTACACCATTTAACTCAATGTCACTACTCCAGTAAACTATTCTGAAGCCAAACAAGGAGACTTGACTCTATACTAGTTGTCCTAAGTACTAAAACAATATAACTTGTAAGCCATTTTTGGCAGCACCCCTAAAAACAGCAAAACCTTAAACTTTCTAAATTTAAGCCAAAATTACTCTGCCTTAAGCAAATCACCCAGTGATTAAGTTTCTTCCACGTACAGTAATTCCTCATTTAACACGGTAGATACATTTCAGAAAATGATGGTGTTAAGTGAAAACGTGTTACGCGGGGTCAATTTTCCCATTGAAAATAATGGAAAAAGGGGGGTTGCGTTTCAAGTGGTGGTGTCAAAGTCAATTTTCTGTTGGTGATGAGTCATCAACGTCAACATTAGACGATGTACTGTATAGTACAGTAAAACACCCAATAGGGCATCAGCTGGAACCCAGAAGTGGTCTGATCAGCCGCTCTCTCAGTAGGGCTGCTGAGAGCCGCATGTGCGCTCACGGCTCCAGCCTGCACATGATAGCACCGGGACCAGGACATAAGGTTGGGGGAGAAAGAGGACTAGGTTACAGCAGGAAGGGGAGGTGTTTGGCTCTGGGGATGGGAAGGGGAGGAGAGGGGTGGAGGGATTCAGTCGGGAGTACAGTATGCTCTTGTGACGGGTCTGCTGGGACCCACACTGTGTCCGGTGAGGGGGGGCAGGTCGCCAGGGAACAGTGTGGCAAGCGGTTGAACCCTCCACCGCTTTGCAAGGAGGCGGGGGAAGCCCTGTGCAGCCGCTGGCAACAGGCCCACTGGGGAAACCCAGTCACTGGCCTGCAAGCGAGGGCAGAGGAGAGGGAGTGAGGCGTCCAGCGAAGGGGGGGGTGTCTCCCGGGAATGGTGCGGTGAGCAGCGAACCCTCCACGGCTTTGCAGAGAGGCAGGGGAAGCTCCACACAGCCACCGCTGATAGGCCGGCTGGGGAAAAAGTGTTATTTTGGGGACGGTCATGTTATTCAAAAAACGTTCCTCCCCAAAAAAATCATGTTATCGTGAACACGTGTTAAGCGGACACATGTTAAATGAGTAATTACTGTACTTGTAATCTGTCTGACCCTTCTCAAAAGAGGGGCTTGCAATATGCCGTATAGGTGATCGTAGTTCAGCCTGCTCTGATCTACACACTCAAATTTCCCTAAACTAAAACAGGGATTTTCAAACTCTGGGTTGCAGCTTGTTAAAGGCAAGCTTCTAGTTGGCCCCAAGACACTTTATTTTACCAGTGCATCTGCAAGTATGGGTGATCACAGCTTCTGTTGGCCATGGATTGCTATTCTTGGCCAATGGGAGCTGCAGGAGGCGGTGTCTCGATTTGCACCGCTTCCTGCAGCTTCCATTGGCTGGGAATGGCAATCCACGGCCAATGGGACCTGCGATCATCCATATCTTCAAAGGCATAGGTAAACAAAGTGTCTTGGGGCCCAACTAGAGCCTTGCCCTTATAAGCCACAACCCAGAGTTTATAAACCTCTGAGCTAGAACACTAATGCTTCATCTTGGATTTAAGAACTGCATTGCCCCAGAGCAGCACAGCTGTCGTGGTAGGTACAGGATGGACAAGTGATTCTGAGGTATTGATGATTTTGAAATCAAAACTAAAGATCTTGAACTGGCACTGGAATCAGACTAGGAGTCAGAAGAGGGAGTAGAACACATGGGTGAGATATCTACAGCTGCTTATCTTGCTGAGGTAGTGGGAAGCCTCTTCCTGCACAAAACTGTGGAGACTCCACCACTTTGCTTCTACATTCAGCCCCTGCTACAAAGAATTAGTGATTCAATACAAAAACAACAAGTGCATGGATAATTGTGGCCACATCCTTACCCAAGAGAGATAGATGGAGTTTCTTAACAAGCTACAATAAAAGGCTTTTTTGTTTTTGGCTGGGTTGGTATTTTAGCTTTTAATCAAACATGACTGCAATGGAAAAGGAGCACAATGCCCAACTTAGCTCTTGAGTGTATTTCCCTGCTTCCAATCAGCATCGCTTCTGTCTTTATTGGACAAAACTTGAGCCAGTTGCTCTTCATAGATATTTATTTCATACACACATTGGTACATACTCATGAAGCTATCCATTGCCTTTGCGTGACATAAAACAGACAGGTAGGTGTTAATGGTGCACCCTTGGCATCATGGCCCTAGATGTCTTACCATATATAGTCATGTACAGGGCTCGCCAAACGGTGGCGAGCCCCACTCACCAGCCGCGTGGTTTCGAGCCGTTCTGCGCATGCGCAGATCGTTCTGCAATGGCTCTTCCAGGTTGAACCCTGGTCATGTAGATATTGAAGAGGAGGGGAATCACAAATTAAAGCTTGATTGTCACTGTTTTAAGAAATGATTTTGCCTATGACTGGGAGTTTGGAGATGGGATGATACTAAGGATGTTAGATAGCATGTAATTGAATAGTTGTGTAACTACATCAAATTTTAGTAGTACATGACTATTATTTTGCCCCTGGAGGGGGGTGGGCCCGGCCGCCAGTGCACACCCAGCTCCACTCCCAGGGAGCCCCCTGCCAGCCCGCACTACTGCCTATCAGAGGAAGCAGCGTGGGCTAGCATTTAGGCATGCCAATGTGTATTCTATTATAAGATTAACCCATAAGTCTAGACTTATGGGTTAATCTTGTTGACTACACGCATTTTGTCCCCCTCTTGCTGCCTCTGTATCAGAGGCAGCAGAGGAGAGGAGGGGAAGCGGGAGTCAGCTTAAAAGCAAGTTCCCCTCAGCACCAGCTCAGGGGTGCTGCCTGCCCTCCTCCACCCTGCTGCCTCTATCAGAGGCAGCAATGCAGGGGAAGAGAGCAGTAGGAGACACTGCAGTGAAGCAGATTGTCTGCAAGGGGTCTGAGCCTCCCAAGGAACAGCCCTGTCTGTGGAGATCTCGGACCCCCTGCAAACAGGGGCTGCTTCCAGACCAACCTCTCTCTGTGGCCAGCCCTGGCCACCGCAGACATAGGCTGCTTTCTGGCAGCCTCCCCAGTTACCTCCCGCTCAGCCTCTGTCCGGGGGGAGCTCGGACAGCCACTGACAGAGGCTGCTGCCTCTATATCAGAGGCAGCAGTATAAGGTGGCAGGCAGCAGGTGCATGTGGGGAGCTGGTTTTTAAAAACCAGCTCCCCTCATGGACTGGCTCTTGCCTGGTACCCCACACTGTTACCTCTGATATGCAAAACCACAGCGCGGCAGGGGGCTTCCCAGGAGTGGGGCCAGAGCGCACTTGCTGTTGCCCCCACTGCTGGGGACTATCGAATAGTCGGGTAACAAATAAGAATTCATGCGGTTATACAAGACTATTCAATTACCCAATATTGAACACATCCCTAGCAGCACCAGTCCCTGGCGGTGGGGGGGCGAGGGTCTCAGCTTTCCATAGGCAGAGGCTGCACTTCAGCACCTCCCCTGCCCCCCATGTTGCTGCCTCAGTGCAGACAGGAGAGGAGGGAAGAGAAGGCTGCAGGCAGGAGCGGGGGGGAGGGTGTAGCCAAAAAGATTAACCGATAAGCCCAGGCCTATCAGTTAATCATGTAGTTGTCTACATGCTGACATCCCTAATGGTAACTGGAAAGATTTGCTCTATTCAGTGCGGACTTTGAGGACTGGGTAGGTAATTACATTTTTCTTAAGCTTCAGAGGGATAGCTTAGTTACTTTGTAACTGTTTAATTTTTATGTTTTTCTTAGTTACTTCTCTGAAAAAAGCATTGATTGTTTATTAGCAATGGGTAACATTCTTCCTTGCTTTCACTGACCTAAAGAAAGGTCAACAGCTCTACAAAGCACCTTGATCCTAGTTAAGAACATTCATGCTAATCCAGTTTTAGCACAATTCTTAACTTAAAAAAAAAAAAAAAAAAAAAAAAAAAGAGAGAAACAATAGCCAAATTGCATATCATTAGACAAAGACCGTACTAAGGCCAAATTTACCTCTGTCCTGCAGAGTAGGAAGCATCATCCTCTGAAAAATATAATGGAAAGGACTGCTCAGATCCCCACCAAGTTGCTGCTCCGGAACCAGTATGGGGGCTTCACCATTCATATTATCTGTATTATCAAAGTGCCTAGCTACTTGGAAAAAGGAGGACCACCTGAAGTGTTCTTGCACCTTGCCTCTTGCAGGGATCTTCCTTCCAACCATGGCTTTTGACAAGGGACAGCTAGGTTCCTCATATCCATCCAGGCTTCTGAAGGTTGGGGGGGGGGGGGGGGGGGGGGGGGCGGAGAGAAGGGATTTATCCCCTAAATCAGTGTTTCTCAACCAGTAGTACCAATACCCTTAGGGGTACTCGAGGGAAGTTTGGGGGTGGGGGAGGGAAGGGTACCTCAACAACTGAAATTTGGAGAAAACTGAATTTGTGTTAAGTTTTACAGCACTTTTATTATTTTTGAACTTTTTACACAAAAATTTCTTCATCTGCCCGGCTAGGATTAAGATGTTTAAACAAATGTGTTGCAATTGTAGAAGAAAAATGAATGGTGTGTCTGAAAACTGTAGGTATTGGGGGTATTTTTTTAAAAAAAGGGGGGTACTTACATTTTTTTTTTTAAAAGGTGTACTTTATAAAAAAGGTTGAGAAACATTTATCCACTAAAAATGAATTACACAAAACAAAAGCATGTTATATTTAATCACTAGCCCTCAGCAACCTCAGGATCAAGTCCATTGCTTCCTGAAATCAATGGGAAGATACAGCACCATTGAAATCAGTGAATCAGCCCTCCAGTTTCTTAAGATTTTCAAGCACTCCTCTATTGTCAAGTTTATACTTCTCAATGAAGGAATCAAGAAGAGGATGTGGTTTCCAGTGCAAATAAGAAAGGCACTGTGGGGTGGTTAGAAAGCTTACCGTATTTTCCGGCGTATAAGGCGACTGGGCGTATAAGACGACCCCCTAATTTACCAGTTAAAACATAGGCTTTGGCCTATACTCGCCGTATAAGACTACCCCCCCTTCCGAGGCAACACCATTTAATAACATCAGATTTGATTTAAATAATTTTAATGAAAACGGTTTTGACTGACCGGTACTTAAAATCCTTCAAAATCCTCATCATGTTCATACAAAGCCTGCTCAGATTGGCAAAGGTTGTAATAGCCCGCCTCTCTGACTCAGCCAATCCGAGCAGGCTTTGTATGCATTAATAGATGACACCGCTTGCCGTGATTGGCTCAGTGTGGTACATACAGCATCAGCACAGGGACGTTCTGTATGTAGCCGAAGCTACAGTACTGTATTAGGGCACATCCAGCGGGCTAAAAGGTAATAATAGGGACGTTCTGTATGTAGCCAAAGCTACAGTATGTTTATACCCGGCATATAAGACGACCCCCGATTTTTGGGGGATGTTTTTTAGTATAAAAAGTCGTCTTATATGCCCGAAAATACGGTACTTAGAGCCCAACATTTGTGTGACTGCAAAACGGTCTTTAAAAATTAATTTTAAAAAGTAATTAATTTTGGGATATTACAGTTTTACAGATGTAATTTAACAGCCCCAATCTTGCATTTTGATTGGAGCAGGTAGACCTGAATAGAGGCCTGGGGCCTAAAGTGTCTCCAAACCTCCCCCCCCACAAATCAGCTAACCAGAAGGGGAATGAAAAGGTTCTCATTTGCCTATTTCAGATTAAAAAAACAAAAAACAAAACAAAACAAACCCACCATCAACACATGGTACTCTAACCCTTTTTCAGTTCTCTCTCTACAGGAACGGAAGACACTCAATAATCTAGGTTATTTCCAGCTTTATAGACACAAGAACCACTGGTTAAGTTAACTGATTTCCTCCTCCCCCCACTGAAGTTTTAATTTCTTATACTGGGCGAATCTAGCCATCGACCCAGACACACTGGGTTGCTAGCATGAGTTTATATATTTAAAAAAAAAAAGTTTTGGAGGGAAGAGATAAGCCACACAAACTTCATAAAAACCACATAATTTTTAAAGTTTTAAACCTACTATAGGATTCACAAAGGTGCTGGAATCCTACTCTACTTTTTAACATGGGCATGGGCCTCCAAACTAGTTCTGGGGCATTGGAAAAGCAGCTCCAGGATGGAAGCTGATAAATCGGGAGGGCCATGTTCCCACCAACTGCCTCCCCTCACTCCCACTCCTGGCTCCAGCACCACTGTATGTATCATTAATCCCAAAAAATTGAAAACATTGTGCCTTTAAATTAGATGAAAAGACTGTGCAAGATGCAGAATCCTAGAAGTTGAAGGAAGGAAGTGTACAACAGCAAGTGGAAAAACAAAACAAAAATTAAGAATTTCTAGTATGGATACTGAAGCTGCAGGGAATAAAAAACTAGAATGGCAATGATGGGGGTAAGATACCTAAAATATTTTTCAGAATTGTGTAATGTGGTATATATATCAAATATAAAACAGGATAATGGAATAATACAGTTTTAGTACAGGTGCAACCCAACTATCATTGTGTCTGCAGCATTCTCATTTAAGAAACCTGCAGGTTAGTTGCAAGACTGACCACTGTATCAAAATTTCCTACAGTTACACTTATGGGGAAATTCATTTTTAGTATTGAAGTATTAACAAGATTACATCTTCCTACTGCTACATACCAGGAGTAGGGTGCAGAGATCTGTATCTTGATTATTAGCTTCTCTGCACTATTTCAATTGAACTGCCATGAAAAGCAATGCTTTGGGAGACCTGGACAGTTTCTTCTGAACATGTGCATACCCCATTTTAAAAAGAGCCCATCAAATCAAGTCTGCCCCAGAATAAACTCTTGAAAAGCTTTTATTGGAAACCCCCCCCCCTCCCCCCGCCACTAGTCCTGTAACAAACTAAAATACTACATACGTTTCTACATAGTTTAGTTACAATTCCTTTAACCAGATATTACCGGACCAGTACCATATCAGTCAGAAAATGAAATCGACGATAAATGAGTGAAACTAGGTAGGCTGTGTATTATCCAAATAGAATGGAATAAGCATAAAGAGAAGGAGCTTTTCAAATTCAGTTTTAATCCAAGATACTTGTGCAATACATGACAGTGTGTGTTAACAGAGCTGACCCTTAAGACAGGGCTGTCTGCCGCAGCACTTGGTATGCTTCAGGGAATAAAGATACACCTTTCGAGAGGTCTGTCTGACACGAATTAAAACATCGCCCCGCTCCGGGAGCTGTGACTGCGGGGGCGGCCCACTCTGGAGGGCAGGGGGAGAGAACCGCTGCGGGCCAGCTGGCCATCGGGGCGGGAATCAGGAGGAAGCGCGATTCGCGGCGCGGCGGGCTGGGAGGGCACCGAGCCGCGGCGGGGCCGGGATTAGCGGGGGCGCGGGAGCCCGGCCCGGGTTTCAGAGGCGGCGAGGGGCCGGAGCGGGCTGTGCGGCGGGGCCGGGATTGGCGGGGGCCCGGCCCGGGTTTCGGAGGCGGCGAGGGGCCGGAGCGGGCTGTGCGGCGGGGCCGGGATTAGCGGGGGCGCGGAGCCCGGCCCGGGTTTCAGAGGCGGCGAGGGGCCGGAGCGGGCTGTGCGGCGGGGCCGGGATTAGCGGGGGCGCGGAGCCCGGCCCGGGTTTCGGAGGCGGCGAGGGGCCGGAGCGGGCTGTGCGGCGGGGCCGGGATTAGCGGGGGCGCGGAGCCCGGCCCGGGTTTCGGAGGCGGCGAGGGGCCGGAGCGGGCTGTGCGGCGGGGCCGGGATTGGCGGGAGCCCGGCCCGGGTTTCAGAGGCGGCGAGGGGCCGGAGCGGGCTGTGCGGCGGGGCCGGGATTGGCGGGAGCCCGGCCCGGGTTTCGGAGGCGGCGAGGGGCCGGAGCGGGCTGTGCGGCGGGGCCGGGATTGGCGGGAGCCCGGCCCGGGTTTCGGAGGCGGCGAGGGGCCGGAGCGGGCTGTGCGGCGGGGCCGGGATTGGCGGGAGCCCGGCCCGGGTTTCGGAGGCGGCGAGGGGCCGGAGCGGGCTGTGCGGCGGGGCCGGGATTAGCGGGGGCGCGGAGCCCGGCCCGGGTTTCGGAGGCGGCGAGGGGCCGGAGCGGGCTGTGCGGCGGGGCCGGGATTGGCGGGAGCCCGGCCCGGGTTTCAGAGGCGGCGAGGGGCCGGAGCGGGCTGTGCGGCGGGGCCGGGATTAGCGGGGGCGCGGAGCCCGGCCCGGGTTTCGGAGGCGGCGAGGGGCCGGAGCGGGCTGTGCGGCGGGGCCGGGATTGGCGGGGGCGCGGAGCCCGGCCCGGGTTTCGGAGGCGGCGAGGGGCCGGAGCGGGCTCCGCGGCGGGGAAGGACCAGCCTGAGTGGGGGCAGCCCGGGCCAGGGGCACCAGACACGCTGCCCGGACAGCGGCTGCCGGGCTCTCCGGAGGGTCCCTGCGGCCCAGGCGGGGCCCGGCGCCGAGCTGGCAGCCAGAGCGGTCCCGCCGCCATTGCTCTTTGTTCGCCGCGCTCGGAGCGGCGGCGGCGGGGATGT
Organism: Pelodiscus sinensis; assembly: GCF_049634645.1. NCBI lineage: Eukaryota > Metazoa > Chordata > Testudines > Trionychidae > Pelodiscus > Pelodiscus sinensis. Next base: position 75,877,189 of record NC_134717.1, on the reverse strand, counting down.
TGCAGGGCTCGGCGCGGCTCCATCTTTAAAGCGGGCGCCCCTCCCGCTGGCGGTGCAGGCCGGGCCGCCTGTTGCTCCCTGCGCCCCGCCGGCTCCATCCCCCCCCGGCTGGGCGCCGTCCTCCTCTTACCGGTTACGGGCTGCTCCGTCACTGCTCTCGCTGCGCCTAGGCTCTCGCCGCAGTTTTATTCTCTCCCCCACGTAACACACCGCGTCAAACTACACCTCGGCCGCGTCACTCACACGGCTCCCCCAGCCCGGCGACAGGCAGCGGCCGACTGAGCGCCAGCCGGGGAGCGAGCGCGAGCGCGCCGCGGCCCCTCGCGGAAACTGCCGAGCGCGAGCGGACAGGGCCGAACACGCGGCGGGCACGGAAACAGCCGAGCGGCAGCGGACAAGGCCGAACACGCGGCGGGCACGGAAACAGCCGAGCGGCAGCGGAAAAGACCGAACCGCCGACCGGCTGCGGGGGTGCTCGACCAGGCACGGAAACACCCGAGCGGGAGCGGAAAAGGCCGAACACGCGGCGGTCACGGAAAGGGCCGAGCGGGAGCGGAAAAGGCCGAACCGCCGACCGGCTGCGGGGGTGCCCGACCAGGCACGGAAACAGCCGAGCGGCAGCGGAAAAGGCCGAACCGCCGACCGGCTGCGGGGGTGCCCGACCAGGCACGGAAACAGCCGAGCGGGAGCGGAAAAGGCCGAACCGCCGACCGGGCGGTTCCAGCGGATGAGAGGCTGGAGATGAGTCAGTGCCCTGTAGCCAAGAGGGCGAATGGCAGATTCGGGTGTGTGATGGGTTTGCCGGTGCAAGCCCCCCTCTCGGAGGAGTGCCCTTGGCAGCTTCTCCTCGGACTGGTGATAAATGCCGGCAATGGAGATGGATGGAGCTGTAGCACTTAGAGTTGCTAACCCACACTCCTGAGCTATAGACGTGCGGACCATTGTCCCGATTTTTCCACGACAGTCCCAAATTTAAATGCTCTGCCCCGGCTCCCCATGAAGTAGTGAAATGCCCTGGAAAGCCCTGCCAGACATTTCACTGCTCGGTGGGACACCAGCGTGCGGGAAGAAGCTCTGCCCCCTCCCATTGCTCCTCACGCGCACCGCAGCCTCCTTCCCCTTCCCCCAACAGGGCCGTAGGGCAGCTGGGCCAGCTTCCAGGAATGGGAGGCCCCTCCCTCGCTGCCCTCCCTCCCCACGCAGAACCGCCTGGTGGCCCCACCGCCTTCTCTTCTGGACTGCCTTGGAGCCCTGGTCTGGTGGCCCCACCGCCTTCTCTTCTGGACTGCCTTGGAGCCCTGGTCTGGTGGCCCCACCGCCTTCTCTTCTGGACTGCCTTGGAGCCCTGGTCTGGTGGCCCCACCGCCTTCTCTTCTGGACTGCCTTGGAGTCCTGGTCTGGTGGCCCCACCGCCTTCTCTTCTGGACTGCCTTGGAGCCCTGGTCTGGTGGCCCCACCGCCTTCTCTTCTGGACTGCCTTGGAGCCCTGGTCTGGTGGCCCCACCGCCTTCTCTTCTGGACTGCCTTGGAGTCCTGGTCTGGTGGCCCCACCGCCTTCTCTTCTGGACTGCCTTGGAGCCCTGGTCTGGTGGCCCCACCGCCTTCTCTTCTGGACTGCCTTGGAGCCCTGGTCTGGTGGCCCCACCGCCTTCTCTTCTGGACTGCCTTGGAGCCCTGGTCTGGTGGCCCCACCGCCTTCTCTTCTGGACTGCCTTGGAGTCCTGGTCTGGTGGCCCCACCGCCTTCTCTTCTGGACTGCCTTGGAGCCCTGGTCTGGTGGCCCCACCGCCTTCTCTTCTGGACTGCCTTGGAGCCCTGGTCTGGTGGCCCCACCGCCTTCTCTTCTGGACTGCCTTGGAGTCCTGGTCTGGTGGCCCCACCGCCTTCTCTTCTGGACTGCCTTGGAGCCCTGGTCTGGTGGCCCCACCGCCTTCTCTTCTGGACTGCCTTGGAGCCCTGGTCTGGTGGCCCCACCGCCTTCTCTTCTGGACTGCCTTGGAGCCCTGGTCTGGTGGCCCCACCGCCTTCTCTTCTGGACTGCCTTGGAGCCCTGGTCTGGTGGCCCCACCGCCTTCTCTTCTGGACTGCCTTGGAGTCCTGGTCTGGTGGCCCCACCGCCTTCTCTTCTGGACTGCCTTGGAGCCCTGGTCTGGTGGCCCCACCGCCTTCTCTTCTGGACTGCCTTGGAGCCCTGGTCTGGTGGCCCCACCGCCTTCTCTTCTGGACTGCCTTGGAGCCCTGGTCTGGTGGCCCCACCGCCTTCTCTTCTGGACTGCCTTGGAGCCCTGGTCTGGTGGCCCCACCGCCTTCTCTTCTGGACTGCCTTGGAGCCCTGGTCTGGTGGCCCCACCGCCTTCTCTTCTGGACTGCCTTGGAGTCCTGGTCTGGTGGCCCCACCGCCTTCTCTTCTGGACTGCCTTGGAGCCCTGGTCTGGTGGCCCCACCGCCTTCTCTTCTGGACTGCCTTGGAGCCCTGTGCGGAGCCCTGCTGGGGCTCTTTGGGGCAGGGCGCACTCAGGCCCGGCAGGTTTCAGGACTGGAGCGGAGGCTGCCTACCATGCTATTTTTAGTACTGCGGTCTGGGTCCCTGCAGGCAGCCCGGGCTCCATCTGCAATCAAGTGGCAGCCGCATGAGGCATGTTCCAGCTGGGGCAGCCTCACCAGAACGGGCCTTATTCAGCTGTCGCTTGACTCCGGCTGGGGGAGGGCCCGCGGTAATAAAAATAGCACTCCAGCCCCGCAAACTGCTTTCCACATGGAAGGCAGGTGAGGAGAGGGGCTGGGGGAGACTAAGGGGAAGGTGGGAGTGAGGAGAGGAAGGGGTCAGGGACGGAGAAGAAAGGGGCAGGCACCAAGAGGCAGGGTGGAGGAGAGACAAATGCCAGGGGGCCAAGAGGAGACAATGAGGAAAAGGGTGGGAGGGAAGGTGTCAGTGAGGGTGGAAGAAGGGATGGGACAGAGTGATTCTGGGAGAGGGGTAGGACAATGGGGGCAAGAAGGAGTATGGAGAGGGCAGGAGTGGGTGCTAGGAGAAGGAGTTGAAAGGCGTGGGCATGAGGCAGTCAGGGGATGAAGCAAGTCGTGTGAGGACACGGGGTGTGAGGAGAACTGGGGCAAAGGGTGGTGGGGGCATGGTCCCCAGGGAGAAAGAGGCCAAGGAGGGCAGGGTCAGTGAGGGAAGGTCACCCGGGAGGGTGCAGGGGTAAGGGAAGGTGCAGGTGCCAGGGGATTCTGGGGATGAAGCAGAAGGGCAGATACTGGAGGGGAGGGTCGGGCACCAGAGGAGAGAAGAGAGAGGCAGGGCAGGTGGGTAGAGGAAGTGTTAGGAGAGGGGATGAGGAGGGGTAGTTAGAGATGATCAGAGTGGGGCTAGAGGAGGAGTGGGCACAAGGGGAAGAGAAGGGCTGGTGCAGGGGAGAGGGGCAGGTCGCAGGAAGGCTGAGGGGGGTGAGAAGGGCAGGAGCCAGGACAGCAGAGGAGAGTGAGGGGTGGGGGGCAGCAGCACCAGGGGAGCAGATGTGGGGGGAGGGTAGGAGGCATGGCAGCAGAGGGAAAAGGGAGAGGTTTATAAGATATTTATTAATAACTTGGGTGCCACCGTGGCACATCTGAACAAGCCACATGAACTCAGTGCTGGTGCACAAGACAAAATTCACTCTGCTCATGGGAGGAAACTCTTAGAGGGAACACTTCTCTTAGCTTCTCCCCCGAGTGAATCCAATGCAAACTGGGTTAGTGCCATTGCAGGATAGTTGCATGTGGGGGTCCTGTGGGGGCCGAACTTGTTCCTATTGGTACGAGGATGGTGGGAGGAGTTCTTAGAGGGGTCACACGGCACCCTTTACTTCTGGTCACGTGTCCATCTTGACCCCGAGTGTTACCTCCAGAGGCCTGGCTAATGGGGGTCAGAGGTGTGGTTAACAGGGGTCAGGGCGTGTGGCTAATGTGTCCCTAATTTTGGTTCAGAAAATATGGTCACCATACTTATTGTCCCATTCTCCTCAATAGGTCAGGCTTTCTGGTTGGGCTACATTTCCCATGTTGCACTGTAAAATGCCCATGTTAGTGAGAGGAAGCAGTACCTTATTGCCCCCGGGAAAACATTTTTGGGTTTTGATTTTTCATGAAAAGCTTGACATTTCCTGTGGAAAGCAGACACTTTTCCATGAGTGACAACTGAACTGCTGGCTACGGGAGGCTAGCCCCCAGCTCTAGCCCTTCCACATAAGACCCTGTCCCTTCTGTGACCTTGGAACTCAAGTCCTGCCCGCCCCACATTTTCCAGCTTCTGCTCCAGGCTGGGAGTATGCACAGTGCTGCTGCAGCCCCTGTCCCATGCAGCCCTAGGTGGGTGGGTAGCATGACACCAGACCTAGAGCCCAGAAGCTCAGCCAAAGTGGGAGCCTAAGGGTTCAGTGTGGACGGGCCTATGCCTGGCTGATTGGAGAGGCATAGCTTCCCCCAGCCTCCTCTACCCACTGCCCAAGCCTTTTTCATGAAAACAGCCATAGAATTGGAAACACAACTTTCCACCCCCCTTTAAAAGAGATTAAATGGAAAATGTTTGGCCAGCTGTCACAGTAATTCATTTTGCATTCAGGTTGGATTGCTATAATGTCTATGTAAAGTCTAGACTGCAACTCAGCTTACTTTCTTAGGCTTCTTGGTAAACTCCAGTTAAGAAAATCCTGCAAGAGAATGGAATCACATTCAACTAAAAATACACATCAGCACAATTTCTTCTGTGGATTAGGGTTGCCAGATGGTGTCAACAAAAGTACCGGACACGCTTGACATTACATCACAATCTACATTACATCTTATTTAGAAAATACCGGACATTTCTATTTTCTCATTGATATTTTCTCAATTTATTTCCCAAACAGAAAGCTCAAATACTGCACTGACCGGTTCAAAACTGGACACCTGGCAACCCTATTGTGAATACTTTGGAGAAACTGGAGGTGGTGGAAAGAGGACTTAACCCACAGTTAGGGTTGCCAGATGGTTGAAACAAAAATATCGAAACCCCCCTCCCTCCCCAAAAAAAACCAAACACCTGGAAAAAATTCTGTTGAAGGAAAAAAAGAAGGTGGGGGGAGACCAAAGTTGTTGAGCAACAAGAACAAGTTGGGAGCCAGGGGGGGCTCAGGGAGGGGGGGAGGCTGGGCCCTGAGTGTTTGTAGGTTGCCAGGTGCCCAGCATTTTCGCCTCCTGACTGGGGAAAAAATCAGAAAGTATTAGACATTTTAGGTGTCCGGTATTCTCTGCATTTTTTTACTAGACAGGAGGCGAAAATACTGGACTGTCCGGGTGAATACCAGACACTTGGCAACCCTATCCACAGTGGGGTCTCCAGGTGGTCCAGGCAGCCAGGAACTATTCTCCACTCCTGAGGTGCATAGCTAGTCTCAGAAGCTGCTCCCTTGGGAGCAGGAATCAGGAGATGAGATGCAGAATAAGTCGCTGTATCTTGTGAAGTGCAGAGGTAGGTGTAGGGCGTTGAAACTTGGAAAGCTGGTTGTGTTGCTGTAAGCTGGATATTGCTCTGAGTAGCTAATCAGTATGGCCAAATAGGGGGTGGATGGACACTAAGATCTCAGTGGAATCCTTCAGGGCATGTCATAGCCACAGAGAGAGATTCTGGAAAGTTTCCTGCAGGTACTTGTTAATCCTCTGCTGCAGGTTCCCTGGCAGTGCAGCTGTGTTCCTTCCCCCTCTGTAGCCCACCGTCCCACTCCATTCTGCAACCACTTTTGGCTATCACACCAAACGCTCTCCCACTTGGGCCATCATAGAGGTGTTGGATCTGATCAGTATATGGGGAGAGGAGCATGTTCAGTCCTAGCTGAGAGTGACCTATAGGGTCTAAGGACGCACATGGGCAAATTTCTTGAGGCTTGTGTGAAAAGTGCCAGGATCAGGACTCTGCAGTGCAGAGCAAAGATAAAGGAACTGGGGCAGGCATACCCTAGACTGCATTTTGCATAATCTGTGTGAATTCGAAGGTGAAATGTTTGCATAGGAGTGGAGCACTGAGGCAGAGCACTTGACTGCAGAGTTTAAACAGCCAGATAGTAGGGCTGTCAAAGGAGCCCAGAATGACGCTATTAACATCAGAGAAGATTTGAGGAAGCACTTTGAGAATGAGGGGCACTAACATATACCTGTTTTGGAGTTGCTTCCCTGGTGCAGGTGTAAAGCAGCACAGAGGTGAGCTGTATATGGAACAGGGCAAAAGCCACAAGCATGCAGTAGTTGTAAGTTGTACTTTAGTTTCCTTGCTTACCCTCAGTAGTGTGATGTCTGCTAGAATTATATTTGCCTATGGAGAAGTGTGGGATAATTTTAAAACGAGTTTGCTGCAAAGCTGCACTGCAAGTCCTGCAAATACTGTATTTTCTTTTGTCCATATGCACACTCTCAACCCCAACATGCATCATGCTTTGGATGCTTGCAGACATGGCAAGGGTCAGTGAGAAAGTGATTCTTATGTTGCAAAGGCTTGTAAGTGAAATGATTCAATGCTGAATTGAACTCTCTTTCTTCTCTGCATTGTCCACAGCAGCCAAGTCCTTGAGGTGCGCACTGCACATCCCTCCAGACCAGCTCTAGCAGCTAAGGAAGAGGCCAAGACACAGCAAAGAAGATACGTCACTGTGCCATGCGCATTTCCCAGAGTCATGGTCCGTTGTAGCGGGATACAATTAATTGCCCTGCACATTCACAGCAGTACAGGTAGACTTCCCCACTCCAAAGTGATTCACAACTTCTTGGTTGAGCAGGGTTGTGAGTTGTATCCCAGGGTCTTTGACTTTCCTACCCTACATATAGTGGCACAGGCCATCTCTGCACTGAAGCTCAGTGTGAAGTTGCCTCTGCAGGAAGAGGAATAGAGCTGTGTCAGAGTTGTGTACATGTGTTTGTGTAGTAGCCATGCCAGCTATTTTGCCATCTCACTTTGGGCCCTACCCACCCAGGCCTTCCACAGCACCCTCACCCACCCCAGTCAAATCTGAGTGAAGCATTGAAGTTAGGCAAAGCTGGGACAGTAGGGTGCAGTCACTCTTACCCAGAACCAAAGAGATGTTTCCCAAATGTCTACCTGGTCATTTTTACTGCACTCTCAGGGGTATGGAGCAGTGCCCCATGTAAAAATGTGTCATAATGAATATTCAGTGTCAAATATTGTGCAAGGCAGGGATGGTGCGGGAAATGGATTACAATGCTCATCAGTCATCTTCACCCTTACAGAGGGTTGCTTTACTTGGTGCTGAGTGAAACCCAGCAAGATTAATTAGTTTTCTTCCCAACCAAGCTTTAAAGGCAAATTAATTAGCTTGGTAGAATTCAAGTCAGTTTCCCCTGGGGAGCTGGCTCCTTGTGTATAGCACTAATTGTCTATCGTTTGCTGCCTAAGGTACCTCCAGGCTAGTGGCAGACAATTGATCAAGGCAAGATCATAGGTACTTGCAATATGTGGCAGATCCTCTGTTCATAAATTATATTCTGGATGGCTTGTTCTTTACTCACACCTAACACAGGTAGTGCACAACAACATAACATGGCTAAATTTAGCATATACACATGCAGGTATATACCTGAAATGAAATCAGGGCTCCTGAAAAAGAAAAATAAAGGTACTCTGTACAACTAAAATTCAGTCAGACACAGTCATATCAGGGGGTATGTCTACACTGCCACCCTCGTTCGAACTAGGGTGGCTAATGTAGGCAATCGAAGTTGCAAATGAAGCCTGGGATTTAAATATCCCAGGCTTCATTTGCATCTTGCTGGGCGCCGCCATTTTTAAAATCCCCATTAGTGCGGAGTCCGTGCCCGCGGCTACACACGGCACGGAGTAGGTAGTTCGAATTAGGCGCTCTAATTCGATCTACCGTTACTCCTGTGGATTTCCTGCTGCACTAATTATTCATTATTCTCCCAAGCAGAGAAAGAGTGCTGCAATTGTGTGGGCCATTCTTGGCACTGCCACTAGGGAACCTGGAAAGAAGGAAGGGTTCCTTCTGGTGCACAAGTAGGGTACTGGACCTTTCTCTCAGGTAGAGTCTGCATCTAAAACTGAATCTCTTACAATGACTCAACACCTGCAGGCCAAACCCCCAGAACCCCTGCGCCAGGCATAAGTAATGAACACATCTTGGCCCTTGGAACCCAGCTGTCAGGATCCCAGTAGATGCTGTGATTCTGTGGCTACAGAATCCAGTCTTTGCTGCACAAGTGTGCTCCAGAATCTAAACTCTCCTAGACCTTAAGATTTTATCTCCGATGGCTCCACATAAACTGTTCCAAAGATGAGCTGACTGTAAATCAGGGCAGAGCCTGTGGAAGATTTGTAGCAATAGCTCTGAACTCATCTTATTGGATTCTAATAACTCAGATTTCAACATTGTTAACTACATCACTGGTGATCATTTGAGCAGAAACATTCAACTTCTCTGTTTATCCCACATTGCCGAATTACCTTCTGCACTGTTCAGGTTACCAAAAAGCCTATACCAGGCCCTTACTGCCACCTTCTACAATACAGCCTATGTTATCAATACAAAAAAATGCAGCCTATTGAAAATTCAGAAGCAACATAAAATTGAACCTAGCATCAAAAGATATTACAAGAAAATCATGACTGCATGATTCATTTTCATACTGCATTCAGTTAACGTGACCAGATCCTTGGCTGATGTATGTCAGTGTAGCTCCATTGAACTCAAGCACAGAGTGCCTCCTGCCATAAGAATGTGATTACATTACAGAACCAGTGGGCATGAAATACAGCAGTCCCTGCCTTCCCGACAAGTTATAATTAGTGTGGACAGAGGCAATTAAGCTCAATTGCTGCTATGCCAAGGATAGGCACTTAGTAGAATGAAGGGTCTTGCCATAATGATCCTTCATTGTGGGTCTGCAGTAAGTGTTGGATTCAGGTGACCATGTCACACAAGTGGGACAACCGATGCTGATACCAATGAAGAAGAAGCAACGGGGCTGCTATGTCTGGGATCCCCATGATAAACATGGCAGTTTTGTAGTGCAGCTAATCCTAGATCATGACTTTCTGGGGAGAAAACAAACAAGTCAAAGGCGTATTTCCATAAGCCAATGTCCCCAAAGGGTTCATGCTCCATTTTGGTCTCTGATTCTGAGAAGGTGGAGAATTAACTTCAGTAGTCTCCAGAGAAGGGTATTCTGTAGCCACGTTTTCTTGATTCTCTGTCATCAAGATGAGAACAAAGCCCACAGAATTAGTGTCTCCCATTGAGAGTAAGAGTCACCAGATTTCCCCAGCACTTTATTACTTAAATAGCTCTAAATACATAGAAAACTTGAAATGAAGTAAAAAAGTAGAAATGGTTTTTCCAGTATCTTCCCACTGCAAGAAGAGGTGATGTTACCGGTTAACCAGTTACTTGGCTGGGTAAGTGGGCAGGGGTCTGTCATGATTATGAGGGTTAGCCAGCAGCCTGGGGATTAAGGGGTTAACTACACCTGGCCAGGTGGAGTGACCAGTAGGAATGTAGGTGGGACTTTCAACCTGGGACAAAGGAATTTGGGTTTTTTCCTTTCTCCCTTTTTGTCTCTCTGGGTGAGTTCTCTGCAGTTACAGCCCTGCTCGCCAGCCGTGCAGTTCTGCAAGCTGCACATGCACAGATCACATGGTGCCGGCTGTGCTGGCTTGAAATCTACTCACCACGGGCAAGTAGATTACATGATTTGTCAAGCCCTGTATATATGTATTAATTGATTATTTATGCAGATCTCATAACTATAATAAATAAACATTGTATTATTATTATTGTTGTTGTTGTTTATGTATTTTCCCTTTTTCTATGAAATAACTACTATGAATATATACACATGAGGGGGCACAATTTTATATTCTTGCCTCATGCGCAAAATTAGCTATTTACGGCACTGGATAGAAGGGAAGTATATCAGTCTTAGACTGAGTAAGTCGTTGTTCCCAGGGTAAACTAACAAGGTGTAGTCCAGAACCAACAGGAACTTGCCAAAATCAATCAGGGCAATTAAGCACCTGGAGTCAATTAAGTGAACTTCAAGAGTCAAATGAGCCAAGGCTAGTTGGAACTGCTGGGACCAATTAAGAACCAGTTGAGTTGGGTTAAAAAGAACCTCTCTATAGCTAGTTTAGCATGTGAGGAGTTGAGGAGACAGGAGGAGATATGGAGGCTCTAGGGGGAGCAAACACAGGTGGGTACCAAGAGGAAGAGCCTGTGATAGGGAAGGTGCTGAGGAAGGTGTGGGGAAATAGCCCAGGGGTTTGTAGGTGTCACGCACCAGGTGCTGGAGACATTTACAGACAGTTGCATTTACAGGAGCCTGGGCTGGAACCCAGAGTAGAGGTTGGGCCTGGGTTCCCACCACTCCCCATTTCCACTCAGGAAAAATCTGGCTGGGGAAAAGAAAGGGATTATCCAGCCCTAAAGCTTTCGGAGGGTTCACCGATACTGTGGGGGTTGCTTTCCCTCTGTTCCTCATGCTGGCCAATGATGAGAGTAGCTCAACAAACAGCAAGCTGATGCCTAGGAATGGTGGCTAGATTGAGGCAAGCAATCTGCCACAAAGCACAGGCCCACCAAGGTTGAGTAGGACCTTTGTCACACCCAGTATACTGTACATGGTGATGGGTGCTACCTAAACGAATAAGATAGCCCCAATGACACTAATCATCTAACTATGTCTACACTAGCGGGATAGTTAACTCTGCCACATCGAGGGAACACATCTGATCTTTCGCTTCCTTTTACAGAAGAGCAATCACGCTCATTCAGAAGCCCTGTCTTCCATGAGGAAGAAGGGCTCTTCCGAAAGAGGAGGTTTTTCCAAAATTTGGTCCAGTGTAGATGGCAAATTTCAGAAAAGCCTCTTCTGGAAAAAACTATTGGAAAAAGGTACGCAAATTGTGGCGCGCAATTTGCATACCTCCTTCCAATACATCATTGTAGTCTAGACATCTCCTGGAACTGTTATGTTCTTTTCATCCTTACTTCTGCACTAATTTTTTTTGCTGTTTTAAATTCAAAAACTTCATAAGTGCTAAGCAGAAGCTCCTAAGTCCTGATCTGAAACTCACCGAAGTCAATACAAGTTTTTCCATGGACTTCATTGCATTTTGGATCAGCCCTTTTCATCCTTTTGGTTGCAACTTTCCCACTGAAATGGAAACTCTCTAGTGCTGTTCTGCAACCCAGTAATTTTTTCAGTTTTTGCCATATGATGATGGCTGTTCTACATACAATGTGATGGCACTATCCGTTCAATGCATATTAGATAGCCATTCAATTCATAAAAGGGGCTAAGGCCTGAAGAGGCATGGAGAATGAGCTCCAGTCCCACTTCTACAAGTGGTCACGCAGGTCTAGTTAGAGGTACCGTGACTAGCACTGATGCTGCATGTTATATCTTGTTCAGCAGGTATCTAGGGTTCATCGCTGTCAGCCAGACGTTTTCATAATCACAAATAATTTACAGGAACTGTCACTTTCTTGGTTCCCAAGGCAGGTTCCTCTAACTTTATTTCCTGCACACCAAACCAAAAAACTTCTGTGTAACCTAAGCAAAAAAACTCAGGCTGAAACAAATAGAGAAGAGAGATATTGTTGGTACATTTGTTTAATGGCAGATAAATGACTGTAATGTTTCAAAAGGGTTTCATCCGCGCAGGAAGATTGCACTTAAAAGTAGCAGCTGCCTGTTTTCTGCAATGGAATAAACATAAATATTTTAAGCATCTTCACTTGTTGTTTTTCCATATCAGCCTTAGAGGTTTGCCTTGAAAGGGTGCAGAAGTTCTACATTTATCCCACTCTTCCACACAAAAAGCCTCCTTTCCCAATCAAGTCATTGGCCATTCTTCTCACGATGTAAGCCACATGCCCAGAAGTATATTTTCCGTTTTCTGTCCAATTTGACATTTGGTGAGAAACAATACAAAAGGTAACCAAAAGGGATAAACTCCTGGAATTCTTACTCCAATCGTATTGGTTGGTTTTAACTAGACAGATGGATCCAGTGGCCAGAGCACTGGTCCGGAATTTGGGGGCTCTTTCATTGCCTCATGTCACTCTGTTTCTACTCCCACCCTTTGTCAGTCATGTCTATTTAGTTTTTAAGTTCTTTGGAGCAGGGATTGTGTCTAACTATGTGACTGTACAACACCTAGGACAATGGGGCCTCTCAGTTGGGACCTCTTGTTGTCCCAGTGATAAAAATAATTATAGTACAATGTAATTAAAAAGAAGACGTAAGGACTGCAGAAGTTGGCCCAATTTATATTGCCACTGTGAATGTTTATGCTTGCCAATTTCATGTTGGGATTCTAGGAACAAACTGGGGATTTTGATACATATTTCACATAGATTTAATTGATTGGCGTATTATCTGTTCCTTATCTTTATCAGTAGCTAGAATCTGCACATGCCAGACTATGGACTCAGTATCACAGGGCTGGGTTGTTTCCATTTCTAACTGCTGTGATTTTGGTAAGCGGAGGCTGGCAGACAGAAAAGAATGAGTTGGATTATCCTCTCTCTTACAGCACGGGAAATCAGGAGTAAATATCTCCAGTGCAGTCAGGCGGCCTTAAAGCAATGCAAAACTGGTTCAAGTAAATAAGAGAGGAGACAGACCCTGGATTTCATGCAGTTCTAGCTGATGAACACTAAAGGGCAGGCTATGCATATACAAACAACAGAAAGGCAGTTAGGAAGCTCTCTAGTGCCAGGCACTGCTCAGTTCTGAAGCAATATAGACTTGTGAAAAGCCAGCCCTTCTTTCTCTGCACAGTACAGCTGGGTTCCTATTCTACATTTATTAAAGAAAACAAGGAGGAATTTTTTGTTTGCTACACTACTCCTTAGCACATATGTTTAACTCATTCATGTAACTATATATGCTGCTCTGCTGCTGTGAAGTTGTTAGAAGACCTGGGTCTGAACCTAAATAATAAATAAATCCCTGAACACCGAGAAAACTGATTGAAACGTCATATTCTCAATCCATCTCGCAGTGGCTTATAGTATAGCAAACAGATGCAGTGATCTATGTCCTGCATTAGAGGTATATACAGGACCCAGGTAAGCTTTTTTTTTTTTTAGGGCGGGAGCACAAAACTAACTGGCTGCGTCTAGACTGGCAAGTTTTCCGCAAAAGCAGCCGCTTTTTTTTGCGGAAAAACTTGCCAGCTGTCTACACTGGCCGCTTGAATTTGTGCAAGAACACTGATGAGCTAATGTAAGATTGTCAGTGTTCTTGCGCAAATACTATGCTGCTTCCACTTTGGAAAAAGTCCTCTTGCGCAAAAGCATTTGCACAAGAGGGCCAGTGTAGACAGCTAAAAACTGTTTTGCGCAAAAAAGCCCCGATGGCAAAAATGGCGATCGGGGCTTTCTTGCGCAAAACCGTGTCTAGATTGGCACAGACGCTTTTCTGCAAAAAGTGCTTTTGCGCAAAAGCGTCTGTGCCAATCTAGATGCTCTTTTCCACAAATGCTTTTAACGGAAAAACTTTTCCATTACAAGCATTTGCGGAAAATCATGCCGGTCTAGACGTAGCCACTCTGTCTTTCTCCCTTCTCTTAAAAAAACCTCTCTTTTATCCAGGTCACCTTCCCCAAGGTAGTTTTCCACGCCCTAGTCCAAATGGACTTTTGCCTATCTCCCACTTTACCTCTGACTTACTGCTGCATCTCACCATGAGGCTCAGATCCAAAGGTGGGAGCAGTCTCCCATGCAGAAACCCAGGACTCTCAGCAATCACTGAGTCAAAGCTAGCTTGCCTGAATGTCCAAGGGAGACTGTGTTTGACTCCACATCAAGGCCCAAGGAGTTCACACTTGCTACTTGGCTGATGAAATCTAATTATAGAACCTACAGGCACTGAGGTTTTTTTGCCCTGCTTCTTGACAGTCAGCTTTGGGGTTGGCACTCTCACGAGCCATTCCAGACAGCCTGACACCCCAGTTCCTGGGACAGCTATTTTGAGGGCTTGCATATTTTTGAGTCACAGGCTTAATTTTACTCCATCCTTCGTTTCCAAGGCTGCTTCTTTCTTCAGTGGGATAGCCTTTGGGATATTTGGCATCACACTGCATAGCTCTATTTCTTTCATAACTGGCATCTCTGTCAAAGCCCCTGGATGTGAATGACTTCAGTGGGGTTTGGATCAGGCTTTTGGAGCACTGAAGAATTCCAAGACACAAGAGAAATGTGGAAGTCAGCTAGTCAGATCAGATCTTGAGGAAATAGAAGGATGGCGTCAGCTTTCAGAAGGGTTTTTAGACACTTTTAAAGATTCCACCCTCCCCACTAATAACGATTCAGAGACAAATGCATTGTCAGAGATAATCTCTGGGTGGCAGCAGAAACTAGAATGGCATTTTAATTTAACTTACTGCATTTCTGCTTGTTGGAAAACATAGCACATAGGAGCAGCTGTCATGAGGACACTATTTCAGAATATAAATTAGGATTGGAATATGGGCTTAATTAAATCATTCCTGAGGTCATTGGTAGGAAAGGCAAACTTCCTTCTCTCACATTTAACTCTGTTTCACACACAAGAATATTTAACAAAACCAGAAATCTCTATGTGGCATTTGAATTTAATACAAGAGATTATCTTTTGGGAAAACTACAAAGGCTATAGTGACCTCCTGTAACTGAATGTACACTACAAACACAAATAGGTAACAGCAGCTCTGTCCACCCCAGAGATGGCTGCATTCCAACACTCATGAAGTGAAATGGAGACTTTATACTTTGTTTTTAATTGTGGAAATTTATTTGGTGTTTGTGAGACACACTATACAAAGCAACAAACAGTTATAATGCATCTGCACACATTAAAGCCAAGATTTAGCTTGTTTAGCAATAACCTGAATTGTGTCTTTGTGAGGGCTCTGTGTGTGTGTGCTCTGTGTGTGTATCATATTGATTATACATATCAACCGATGTACATCGATGAAAGCATACCTAATGACTGAAGGCAGGATGATGAAGACTTCAAGGAGAAAGGGAATGATCTCAGGGTGATCACTCACAAGTGAGTAATTCAGTTATTCCCTGATGTGTGTATGCTTTGTGCAAGTTTGTCGCTGTATCTGAATCTAAATCCCCCTCCTTCCCAAAACCAAAAAAACCCAGTAAATATTTTAAAGTTCAGCAAGTGGATCAGAATATTGTTTAATATGGGCTAATTGTAATGAACAGGGAATATGGCTGAATGGCCCTGCTATTCACATAGGGAGTGCAGAGAGCATGATGGGGTACAGTGGAGAATTTCCAATAAAGCTGGTGTTTTGTTACCTCCTGCATCTGAGTCAGCATTTTCCCCGTACTATAATGTATATTATGTGAGATATCATGATACAGCTTGATACTAGGCACACAGTGTGTTGCATCAGATATGTAGTGTTTTGTGCTATATGCATGGATACAGACTGCCCTTCTGCTGTTGCACACCTCAGGGACACTGAAATCCTATCCTGTCTCACGTTGCCCATTAGCTAGACGTATTGACTGAATGTATAGGCAGATAATGCAAACAATAACAAAGCTATTGATTAAGGAAATGGTAGACAGAGAGGTACTTCTTACAATGTCTATAAGCTTTGGATCTCTCCTGCACGTTGCTAACAGAGGTGTATCGATTGCATAATATTCAGTAGCTCAAAGCTGCCATGGGTCCAATGCATAGGGCTTTAGCTGTGCTGAGTCTGCTGCAGGTCACAAGGCATGAATCCCAACGACATAAAGGCACAGGGAACTTGAGAGCCAGGCACCAGATAGTCAATGACTGCCATGGGAGGCAGGGGCCTGGCTGGCCCCTGGGTGCCTGTAGATAGCTCCCCCATAGCAGTGGATAAGATAACCAAAGGGAGACTACTCTGCACTGCAAAGTCAGTGCATTCACAGCAGGTTCAAAACAATATTTTTGTTAATATACCAGGGTTACATCCTGCCCCCCCCCCCCCGGCACCTCCAGCCTCTTTACTGATTACTTCTTTTCCTGGTGGTCAGGAGCACTGATGCCGGCAGCTGGCATTAATGCTGAGATATCAAGTGACCAGTAGGGGTGCTGATTTGGAAGACCAGTGAGAGCAGCATCCATCCTATCCCCTGCTGATGGCTAAGACCTCACCTTCCCAACACATCTGTTCCCCACATCTGGCCCTTCCAGTTGGCAGTGAAATCTGGCTAGGCTTATTAGTATTGCTCCCTGCAGGAGGTGACCAGCTTGAGGCATTCATGGGGCATTGTCTACGTTTTAGTTATAAACCAGTAAAATGCCTCTTTTAAAACTTTAGTCTGGTTGGCTAGAGTGCGGAGCTGGAGATAGCAGAAGCCCTGTTCTGCTTTAGATTGCAATGCAAGAAAAGGATCCTTGATAGTCTGCCAAATATGTGAGTGTGACTGACACTCACACCAATGAGGGAGAGCGAAGAAGGCAGAAGGAACTTTATTCTATGCCATAATTTATAGATGTTTCCTTAATCTCGCCGACCTCATCTGTTTGAAAAATCAGGTTCATATGTCATCTGTAATGTTTGCTTTCAGGCAAATTGCACAGAGCAAATGTGATTTCCGTAAGTGCATTGCATTTGGAAGACAGATGCATGGGATACCTTGGTATAGCTGTTTAAGTGCCTGAGTATTTGTCTCATAAATGTAGGGCTCTAGTCACTCATCAGTGCACGCTGTGTTAATAAGAGTTGCTTACATGCATAAGAAGAGAAAAGAACCCTCACTAGGAAAGGCACTGGCAGTGGACTAGTCACCCTGTTCTTAAGGTTAGGAGAGAGAAATTGAGAGGTTCCTTAGAAAAACATTCCTGGGTTTTATCCATGGTGCTATAATTTGACACATCTTCACATTAATGCTTACATTGTCAGAGAAGCACTCAGGGTAAGTAACGTCACTCACTGAGACACAAATGGAAGCCATGTCAGTCAGCATTGCAAAATAGATCTATAACTGGCTTTTTGTCCCTCAATTTGAGATGATCTAACAGTAACTCAATTTCTATGATCTATGGCTAGGAGGAGGACACTCTGCCCTTCTCCCCCTTCCCCTGCAAGCTTATTTCTGCCCCTCTTCTGGATTCTCTGGGATCTGGAACTAGTTACTCTTAGAAAGACAACTGAATACATTTCTGACCCAAACTGATTTGTATACTAATAACTAACAGACGGGTTCGCCTTCCCTTGCTGCCAGCCCAAAATAGCATGCACCAGTCAAGCCAATCATGAATTCTGAGATTATGGTGAAATTGTACTCATATCAGAGATGAAGTATGCATTTAGGACTGACATGGGATGGTGCAGAATTTGCTATCAGGATATGAACTCTGCTAATATTGCTGAGCTGTCTGGCTGCCAACATTAGTTGAAAGCCTTCCCCCCCGCCACAAATAGCTAACTTGCTCTCTTACAGTCTGATTCCAAACTCACGGAAGTCAGTGGTCAGATTCCCATTGACTTCAGAGGGCTTTGGAACAGGCCCATGCTGTATTGTTTAGAAAACATAAGAAAGCATCGGGGTTTAATATTATGGGTCTAACTTTGCTCAAATGGATTGCATCATGGAATCGAATACACTCAATATTAAGATAACTAAGAATATAATGCATAATGCCAACATAATTCATTTTCATGGACACATTTTCTTAACATTCCTGCAGTATTTCAAAGTACGCTATCTCTGAGTAGCAATGGGAAAGAAGGCACCTCAATGTAATAGGTGAGGAGCCTAAAATTGAAGAGCTGATGCACTGACTCAAAACGAATCATAGCAACAGACCAGCGCAGAAGTGATGCAAGCTGCCATTATTGCATCTTTCCAACTTCCTGTCATGTCCGTAAGGGTATTCAAGGAGACATAAAGTAGTTCGCCTTCTAGCATTTGTGGTTATCAAAACATCCAAGGCTCTTTTAATCTGGCTATGGGAGGTTAGTAGAACAGATCACATAAGGACTGAGTAATTTATTGAGATTGTATAGTATTATGGGGGTAAGAATGATGGGTTATTTACCCATTTTGTAGATCTACGTGGTTAATGTATTCATGGACATATATGAACTTTGTTAAATTTACTAGAAGATTTACCCTGCATCGCTCGGGACCATAACTCAGTTAATTTTTGTTTTTTGGAAATTAAAATGAAAATGTCCATGCTTCATTTAAACCATTGCTCTGGGCTGGGGCTGGGGACGAGGGGTCAGTATACAGTCTGCTCCAGAGAGAGAGGACAGCCCCGGGGAGAATCTGGTGATTTTAGCTCTTACGTTTAGGAGGAGTTCTTGAACAAAGAGACAAACTTTCCCAAATATATAGTAGATACGTTGGGGGTGGGAATGGTACATTATCCTCATCCAGTTCTACGTGTGAGCTCCTCTCTTGAATGAGTTCTAATTTGGAACAATGCACTCTGGAATGTTCCCTCTTTTGGTATTCTTACCTTCTCATCAACTGTTGGAGTGGGCCAAACCCACGCTGACTGACCTGACCGCCTTAGCACTCGTCTTCTGCATAATAATGTAACAAACCCAGCTTTGTATGCCACACTGAAGTTTTCACTTCATGCATCGGATGCCCAGCCTATGAAAGCTGATGCCCAAATACATTTGTTAGCCCTTAAGGTACTGCAGGACTCCGCATTGTTTTTTCAGGATGAAAGCTACTGTATAAAATATGAGTGCCATTAATTATTATGATTAATATTACCAATATTGATCATTCATATTAATCCCTATGTTCATGTTGATGGCTATGTGGAACAATTCCCAGATAAGCTCTTTGTCAATTACGTTATCCAACTTTTATGGGAGGGGAAAAGCTTTAATGAAACTTTGTTTTCCACATTAGTAAAAAGTTTTAAATCAGCAACTCACTCAGGTGTCCTAGCATTAGCCAGACCATTACAAATTCTGTGTCAGGCCATGCTGTTGGAAATATTGCCACTCTCACTCCACTGCCCCATACACTCAGTTCCTTGGATTCTGACTCTTCTTTTGCAGGCTGGTTTCTGTTCTTCTTATACGTAAGGAGGAGCAGGAGATAACTATTTTTCTTACTACCTACTCTAGTCATTCATTGCACCATGAGATCTGGGCTTGACTCTGTCCTCAGTTGCACAAGCATAACCCCATTGGCTTCAAAGGAGTTTCTTTCTGATTTACAGGGCATATGAGAGAACAGAATCAGATACAAGGCCTAAGTAGCTAACCAGCTGTACATTTAAAAAAAATCTTACCATCAAGTTTTATGTTCATAGTATCTGAAGCCTGACTCATGAATATATATATTAGCTACAGAACTGTCTTAAGCAAACATTTATATTCCAGAGCAATCACCATTGTTAAAAGCCCACGGGTGGCTGGCAAGAAACCCAAGTCACTTTTGGCTCAGATCTGGAAATGAAGTTGGTCTTACACTGATAAAAGGAAATAAACAGGAAAAACATTCATAGGTGATTAAAGCAATAGAGAAGATTGGTTTTGTTAAATATCACCTTGGCTTCTTTTTTATGTCCAAAGTGATTTTTTTCCTCAGCGGGACACATATTATGGGTACATCTGGGCTGTGTCTACACTGGCATCCTTTTCCGGAAAAGGGCTGCTAATGAGACAAGTCGGAATTGCAAATGCCGTGGGGGATTTAAATATCCCCGGCGGCATTTGCATGAACTAAGGACTTAGCTCGGATTAACTTTAAACTGCCGCATGTAGCCACGGGCAGTTCAGTCAATCTAAGGGGGATTTAAAAATGGTGGCAGGATGGGAACATGCAAATAAAGCCTGAGATATTTAAATCCCAGTCTTCATTTGTAACTCCAGTTGCCTGATTTACATACCTAGCTCAAATTAACGAGCTAGTGTAGACATACCCTAGGTAACCCATTCCAGTGCTTCACCACTCTCCTAGTGAAATAGTTTTTTCTAATATCCAACCTGGACCTCTCCCACCACAACTTGAGACTATTGCTCCTTGTTCTGCCATCTGTATTACTGAGAACAGCCTCTCTCCATCCTCTTTGGAACCTCCCTTCAGGAAGTTGAAGGCTGCTCTCAAATCCCCCCTCACTCTTCGCTTCTGCAGACTAAACAGACCCAAGTCCCTCAGCCTCTCTTCATAGGCAGGGTTCGACAGTCTATGTAATCTACTCGCCCGTGGCTGGAAGAGCTGGGTTCGGGTGATCTGCACATTCACAGAACAATCTGCACATGCGCAGAACGCTGGACAGCGCAGCTGGTGAGCGGGGCTCTCCGCAGCTCGGCGAGCCCTGCTCATAGGTCATATGCTCCAGCCCCCTAATCATTTTGGTCGCCCTCCAATGGGCCCTCTCCAGTGAGTCCACATCCTTTTTGTAGGGGGGGGTCCCAGAACTGGACACAGTACTCCAGATGTGGCCTCACCAGAGCCGAATAAAGGGGAATAATGACATCTCTGGATCTGCTGGCAATGCTCCTCTTAATGCAACCTAATATGCCATTAGCCTTCTTGGCTACAAGGGCACACTGTTGACTCATATCCCGCGTCTCATCCACTGTAACCCCCAGGTCCTTTTCTGCTGAACTACTACTTAGCTGGTTGGTCCCCAGCCTATAACAATGCTTGGGATTCTTCCGTCCCAAGTGCAGGACTCTACACTTGTCCTTGTTGAACCTCATCAGATTTCTTGTGGCCTAATCCTCCAATCTGTCTAAGTCACTCTGGACCCTATCTCTGCCCTCAAGCGTATCTACCTCTCCCCGTAGCTTAGTGTCATCCGCAAAGTTGCTGAGGGTGCAATCCATCCCCTCATCCAGGTCATTAATAAAGATATTGAACAAAACTGGTCCTAAAACCGAACCTTAGGGCACTCCGCTAGAAACCGACTGACATTCTGACATCGAGCTGTTGATCACTACCCGCTGGGCCTGGCCTACTAGCCATCTTTCTATCCATCTTACCGTCCATTTATCCAATCCACATTCCCTTAACTTGCTGGCAAGAATATTGTCAAGGTCTATCACATCCACTGACTTTCCCATGTCCACAGAGCCAGTTACTTCATCATACAAGCTAATTTAGATTGGTCAGGCACGACTTGCCCTTTGTGAATCCATACTGACTATTCTTAATCACTTTCCTCTCTTCCAAGTGCCTCAAAATGGATTCCTTAAGGATCCCTTCCATGATTTTTCCAGGAAGTGAGGTAAGACTGACCAGCCTATAGTTCCCTGGATCATCCTTCTTCCCTTTTTTGAAGATGGGCACTACATTTGCCTTTTTCCAATCATCTGGGATCTCTCCCAACCTCCACGACTTTTCAAAGATAATGGCCAAAGGCTCCTCAATGACATTTGCCAACTCCCTCAGTACTCTCAGATGCACTAAGTCCGGACCCATGGATTTGTGTACGTTTAGCTTTTCTAAATAGTTCCTAACCTGTTCTGTACCCACCAAAGGCTGTTGATCTTCATCCCACCTTGTGTCACTTAGTGCATTAGTCTGGGAGCCAACCTTGTCTGTGAATACAGAGACAAAGAAAGCCTTGAGTATTTCAGCTTTCCCCACATCATATGTCACTAGGTTACCGCCTTCATCCAGTAGGGGCCCCACACCCTCTGATCACCTTCTTCTTGTTAACATGCCTGTAGAAACCTTTCTTGTATCCTTCACATCCTTAGCCAGTCGCAATTCCATTTGCGCTTTCGTCTTCCTGATAACCCCCCGGCATTCTCGAGCTATACATTTAAACTCCTCCCTGGTCATTTGTCCAAGTTTCCAATTTTTGTAAGCTTCCTTTTTGTGCTTAAGTTCACCAAGGATTTCCCCTGTAAGCCAATCCAGTGTCCTACCATGTTTGCCTCTCTTGCTACACGTCGGGATGGTTTCTTTCTGTGCCTTCAATAAGGCTTCTTTAAAATACTGCCAGCTGTCCTGGACTCCTTTCCCCTTCATGTTAGCATCCCAGTGGATTCTGCCCATCAGATCTCGGAGGGAGTCAAAATGTGCTTTTCTGAAGTCCGAGGTGTGTATTTTACTGCTCTCTTTTCTTCCTTTGGTCAGGATCCTGAAATCTACCATCTCATGATCACTGCTTCCCAGGTAGTCACCCACCTCTACTTCCCCTATTAGTTCCTCCCTGTTTGTGAGCAGAAGGTCAAGCTGTGCACGGCCCCTGGTCGGATCCTTCAGCACTTGTACCAAGAAGTTATCCCCAACATTCTCCAAAAACTTCCTGGATTGCCTGTGTACTGCCGTATTGGTTTCCCAACAGATGTCAGGGTGATTAAAGTCCCCCATGAGAACCAGGGCCTGCAATCTGGAAGCTTCTCTCAGTTGTCCGAAGAAAGCCTCATCTACCTCATTCACCTGTTTTGGTGGCCTGTAATAGACACCAACCACAACATCACTGCTGTTGTTTGCACCTCTAAACTTAACCCATAAACTCTCAACAGGTTTTTCTTCCTCTTTATACTGGAGTTCAGAGCAATCGTAGTGCTCTCTTACATATAGTGCAACTCCTCCTCCTTTTCTCCCCTGACTGTTCTTCCTGAACAGTCTATACCCTTCCATGACAGCGCTCCAGTCTTGCGAGTCATCCCACCAAATCTCTGTTATCCCAATTAAATCATATTTCTTGGACTGGGCCAGGGCCTCCAGTTCTTCCTGTTTGTTGCCCAGGCTTCTCGCATTAGTGTACAAACACCTCAGGTAACCTATTGATCGCTCTATCTTCTCCATTCAAATCAGGGGTCCTCCTTTCTTGCTCTTTTCTCTCTGCATTTCTTCCCGGTATCCGACTTTCCCACTCCCCTCAGGGTTTTGGTCACCGTCCCCCAACGAACCTAGTTTAAAGCCCTCCTCACTAGGTTCGCAAGCCTGCCCGCGAAGATGCTCCTTCCTCTCTTGGTTAGGTGGATCCCATCTCTTCCTAACAATCCTTGCGCCCAGAACAGAGTCCCATGGTCGAAGAAACCAAAGCCCTCTCTGCGACACCACCTGCGCAACCACGCATTTACGTCCTCAATTCGACGATCCCTGCCCAGTCCTTTCCCTTCAACAGGGAGGATGGACGAGAATACCACTTGTGCTCCGAGTTCTTGGATCCTTCTTCCCAGCGCTACATAATCCGCAGTAACCCGCTGAAGGTCATTCTTGGCCCTATCGTTAGTTCCCACATGAAGAAGCAGGAAGAGGTAGTGATCGAAAAGTTTGATCAGTTTGGTAAACCTCTCAGTCATTCTGAATTCGAGCTCCCGGTAAGCAGCACACCTCTCGAGATTCCAGGTCTGGATGGCAGATGGATGGCTCAGTCCCTCTTAGGAGGGAAGTCCCCGACCACCACCACCCGTCGTCTTCTTTTGGGGGTGCTGGTCATAGAATGGATGGGAACATCCATTCTTAGGACTACGCATCCCATGCCTTCCAGTAGATAGTGTTCCCTTGCAGTTTCATCCTTTTGAGGTCCCTTCCAAAGAATTCACCACTGCAGAGCCTGTGGAGAGAGCCTGAAAGCAATTACTTACCTCTATAGCATTGGGGGATTCCCGTGCTGGCCTTTTTCCACGTCTAGAAGTTACATGCTGCCAGTTCTCTTCCTGGTCCCGTACTGCCCTCTCTGGCTCTTCTGCCTGCTGTGCTTGCAAGATTAAACACTGCCTGTTAGCACTCACCTGTTCGCAAGCTCCTTGGTCGCTTACTCACTGCTTTATAAAGCCCTGGACTGCCTGAAAGTCCCTCCCCCTACCAAGGCTCAGCCAATCAGCAGAGGCTTCTAGAATTCAAACTTTAATTAGAAGCCAAGAGTTTCCACCTGCCACTCACAGCACACACTCCATGAAGGAGAAGGGGAGGGGAAATGGGAAGTGAAAAAAAGTCAGTGATGGAGGAAATGACCCTTGTATAATCTCTATACCAGTTTGTAAAAACACTTGGAAATTAACTGGCCTATACAAATGTGAGCAATTATTACTGTTCTTTGATGGGGAGAAGATTATTTTCCTTTTATTGCTGCATCCAGTATTGCTCTGTGGATGAATGGCATAGGGTTTAAACCATGATGTGGTTTAAACTCTGGCCAGGTGCCACACTTATACAGCAGTAATTGCCAGTGTGCTATTGCTACCTTTTGAACAAGTGTCCACTGGCACTTTCCAAGGAACAGTGGGCGAGTATTCTTGAAGTGACTGGAATTCTTTGCATTGCAGGATGGCTCCAGATCTAAACGATACAAAGTCCTGATAGGTTACTAAAATGAAGAAAAGCAATCCAAGGTATTGTACCATGAACACAAAGATTAAATAAGTCATGCCAGTTTCTATGGGCCTTAAATATCAAGTATATAGACATTAGTTATACATGTATAGTAAGCTGACCCTGTCACATGTTCCAATGGAGAATGAAGGGCTGTGTCTAGACTGGCCAGTTTTTCCAGAAAATCAGCCGCTATTCTGGAAAAACTTGCCAGCTGTCTACACTGGCTGCTTGAATTTCCGCAAAAGCACTGACGATCTCATGTAAGATTGTCAGTGTTCTTGCGGAAATACTGTGCTGCTCCCGTTCGGGCAGAAGTCCTTTTGTGCTACACTTTTGCACAAAAGGGCCAGTGTAGACAGCTGAGATTCGTTTTCCGCAAAAAAGCGAAAATGGTGATCGGGGCTTTTTTGCGGAAAAGCGCGTCTAGATTGGCACGGACGCTTTTCCACAAAAAGTGCTTTTGCGGAAAAGCATCCGTGCCAATCTAGACACCGTGTTCCGAAAATGCTTTTAATGGAAAACTTTTCCGTTAAAAGCATTTCCGGAAAACCATGCCAGTCTAGACACAGCCAAGTTGTGTACTGGACAGACTATGGTGGGGACACAAAAATCAGAGGAAAGATCATTTTTCCCCAGTATTGTTTGACTTGCCATCCATCCTATGGTCAGGATAGCAACTGGCCACAACACCTGCAGCTCTGACAGGCTTTTGTGCCCACTCCAAATGTGACTGGACACCATCTAAAAATGGCAGCTTTTCTGAAATCCAGTACTAGGCTCTTCCTTATGCTCTGTATACGGAGGTAGCTGACAGAAGGAGCATTGGTCTGGTTGTTTTAAATATAGCAAAGCATCAGAAAATGTCTTCAAAAAGCCTGTTTCCACATGCTGTTAATCTTCCAAAGAGATCTTCCTTGAATGCACAAAACCTTCAGAGATGGAGCTTGCAGGAATAATACAGTAATGTGTCATCAGAGATCTCTTATTTTCAGGGCTTGAGCTAGTCAATAACATGGAGAGTCATAAAACTAACTACCTCTCCTTTTCAGATTAAAGCCAAGAGAAAGAAGGGAAAGTGCAATTTGGTGTCCCAGTATTTTTTATTGGGATGCCAAGACAATTTAGACATGTTAAAATATGTCCTTCAATTCCTAGGCATCTGTAGGGTATTCCTGCCAAAGGTTGTCCCACAGAGAAATACTTCTTTAAATACAGAAACATTTTCATTACCTCACATGAGCTGATGCAGCCTGTCAGGGATGTGACAACACGAGGAAGAGTCTGAGAAATGGTTTCATATAGACCTGTTTGAAAATGGACCCTGGAGCAATTTGGACTAGAACGGCTCCCTTGGGAACTCTCTGAAATCTGGGATCTTAAAAAAAAGGTTTTAAACTACTGTGGACTATCTTCTTTGCTCTCTTGCAATGCTGGAGTGACAGCGTGTATGGAGCTGAATCCCTGCCTTTGAAATGCCACTGGCTGTCCACGTAAGCGAGTGTATAGCAACTAGGTAAATGAGAACGGGGCAGGAAATAGAGACCATGGGATTTATTTCACAAGAAACAATGCATTTTGGGGGCCACCAAAATGTTAGTCTCTGCAGTCATGTTTGGTGTGTCCAAACATATTCGTCTCTGCAGCCGATGTAACGGAAAAGCCGTGAATGCCCTTCAGCACTGCATCAGAAAACCTCAATGTGAGCGGCTGAATTTTAGATTGCTAGTTGGAAATTGGGAAACAACTCAAAAGAACCATTTTGTACAATAACCAGTACTGAGTCTCCTTGCAGGGTGAATAGGAGACATAAATCGACACAGAAAGACTCCACAGTGGCAGGGAAACTAGCTATTTTGTAGAAAATTCTATCAAAGATTTAGAGCCAGATCCTGGGGGCTCTGTAGAAGCTTCGTGCTGCTTTGGAGGTGTAAAGCAGCCAGCTTGCCAGTGGATTCAGCCCTCTATCTGAGGAATTCTTATGCTGGCTCTGCACCATCCCTCTCCTGGCTCTGGCTCTGGCACTGAGGTTATCCCCGAGAGCCAGGGAGCATGGTGGGGTTTTAAATGTAGCAAAGCAACAGAAACTCTCCTCAGAAAGCCCATGGAAAAGATTATGGGGAGGAGGGAACAACTGGATTTTAATTGGAGAGTTAAATATAGCTACCGGAGCAGGTTGGCCTGCAGTCAGATGATGTGAAATCGCTGCCATGCATACAAATACCAGGCAGATGAGCCCGGTGCATGTAGGTAAGGGGGCTCGGATGCAGGGTAGTGAGTTCCTCTTCCACTTAGCTTATGGAAGCCCCATGCAATGACACTGTGCGGCTGGGCCTCCCCATGTCTTGAGGGGAGAAGAAAAGGGGATGTGACAGGCAAGAGGTGAAAGTAACTTACATTTCTTACAGGTACTGTCCTATCACAACCCACCCCTCCTGGGGGACATAGGGTATGTGTGTGTGTGTGTGGGGGGGGTTGTGATACAACAGTACCTGTAAGAAATTTAAGTGTGGAGTGGATTGCAGGGGGCTCAGGGTAGCAGTGTGGGGGTGCATGAGTTAGGGATGTGGGGGGATGCAGGAATCAGGGTTACAATAGGGGCTCAGGGCAGGCAGCTGGGGGGTGCAGGAGTCAAGGTTGGGAGGTATGAGGAAGGGCTCAAGACAGGGGGTTGGTGGTGGGGAGTCAGCCCAGGAGGCTGGGAGTGTGGGGACTCACAGCAGAGAGGTGTGGGGTGCAGGATTCAGGGCAGGGTGCTGGGTGTGTCTAGGGGTGGGATCGGGGGGACTGCAGCTGCACTTACCAGGTCGCTTTTGCTTTTCCTGCTTCCTCTGACTAGGGAGTGAGGGAAAGTGCAGAGCCTGCTGGGTTCCTCTGGCTCCTGGCTGCCCAGGGGAGGAGCAGAGGAGCAACGCAGCAAGCTCTGCACTTCCCCTCACTCCCTAGTCACAGGAAGCAGGAAAAGTGACAGTGACCTGGAATGTGCGAGCAGCTCGGGGGCTGCACACCTGGCTAGTCCCTCTAACCGGCTTGGCTGCCTGCCGCTGAACATGGCAGCCTGCAGGAAGCCAGGAGCCAGGCTGGGAGCATCCTGCCCCTCCCGCCGCTGCCGAGAGCACCAGCTGGCTGGCTTCTTGACGGAGTGTCCCACCCGGGTGCACCACTTTACTTTCACCTCTGGGGTCAGGACGAGAATGGCAGGTGTAACAGAGAACCCGACATGAGCCTCTCCAAGCGCTGCACATTCCTGCCAACGAATGCTGCTCAAAGGATGGTTGCCTGCAGCACAGTTCTCCACTTTGCACTGGCCTCTCTGGCTGTCACCTCTGGCCTGGCTACAAAGTCTGGACCCAGCTCCACAGACAAGAAGCCCCATGCTGTGTTGTAACAGGTACGTATGGTGAGGGAGGGGAGGAAAGACAGGGACAGTAGTTGAAGGTGCTCCCCTGAGCACAGGGACTACTCTGTGTAATGAAAGAGGCTGCAGACCCTTCCTACCTCTTCCACACAGCCACAAAGGCAGGACACAATCAAGCCTTAAGACAGGTTCAATCCATTTGTGCCAGCTCTGTTTACTTATTACAGCTCCTTCAGCCACAGGTTATTAGTTTATATGGCACTCAGTGGCAATGCTTACAATTCAATGAAGTCAGCAAGATATTTGCTAACTCTTAATAAGCTTTTCTTGTCTGGACAATGCTGAGGCCATTTGGAGCAATCAATATTCTCAATGTTTGTTCACACCAGAGATGCAACACTTTCTGTTAATCTTGCTATTTTAGTAAATCTTGTCTCCTATAAACTAAAAGCTTCTAATAGGATGGCAAGGATATTCCTCTGGCTAAATGCAGCAGCCTCAGAATAAGAAAATCAGGGGGCTGGTGGTTAGTTCCCATCTCTGCCACAGAATACTTGTGTGACCTTGGGCATCTCTCTTAATAAATCTGTGCCTTATTTTTCCCCTGTACAAAGTGGGGTTTATTGCATTTCTCATGTCTGTTTATACTGTAAGTACTTTAGGGCGGGGACTGTCATTAACTAGCAGTGCTGGTCAAAAAAGGTCAGCAAAATTTGGGTTGTCAGCTAAATGAAAATATTCACTGAAAATGGCTGCATTGCTTGAAAATATTGGTTATTTTGCTGAGGATCCAACAACTGAAAAGTTTCTAGTTTTGGCAAAAAATGCCGATGTTTTTGGTTTTCAAAGAAAAAAAACATTTTCCACAGAATAAAAAATGCAAATTTCTAACCAGCTCAAACTATGTGTTTGTGCAGCACCTTGTATAATGGTGCCCTGATTTCATTTGGGGTCCGCAAGTGCTATGTAATATAAATAACAACAAATCATAGAAACAGCATTATCAGTATGAAGGGTAACACAGCTTGAACTCTCTCCCATCTGAGCATATGCTACACTGTGGTCAAGATTTTCAGAATTAACTAGGGGTTCCTAATTGCAAACACCTTTAAGGGGCTAAATCAGGGGTGGCCAACCCAAAGAGAGCTGAAACATCGGCGGAAAACATGCGAAGAGCCGCACCAGAATTGTTGAACCAAAAAAAAAAAAAAAAAAGGAGGCTTTTTTTGGCCATATCAGGCTCCCAGGCCACCATTTTGAATCGCTGCCCCCATGAGCACAGGGGCGGGGGAGAGCTGGGGAGGGGATGCAGGAGCGGCTTCATGAGCCGCACTTTTGGGGGAGAAGAGCCGCATGCTCTGGGCTAGATACTCAGAGCATGGAAACCTGTCTTTTTCTGAAATTCTGGCCCCTTTACTGTGGGTAAAATTGGCCTCTCAAAAACTGAACCACTCAGAATCTAACCTCTTGTAAATCTAGGCCTCTGTTAATAAATTGACTCTGCAAACTATGTAACATGTTGGAATTCAATCCCAATATGAACAGTAAGGTTTTTCCCATTTGTTTTTAATTCTGTGTATTCCTTTTCTCTGAAACACTGAATTCCAAAATTACGGGGGGGGGGGGGGGGGGGGGAATCTAGATAATTCTCAGGAAAGGGAAAATGGGCTACATGGAAAGATGAATTAAAAGGAAAAACAAGCTGGTCACTATAAAGGAAGATGCAAAGAAATAATGGAAAGAGAGAAAGTGATCAAATGTCTGCTCCAGTATATTAGACTTCAGTGCAGATGTAAGTATAAAACGCTCCACAAGTCCTGTAATTGAGGAAATCCATCAAATGTCCTGACAGTTGCTCCCGCATTTCCAGAAGCGATAAAACTTGAATTTATTTCACTTCAGGAAAGGGGCCAGTATCACCTTCTGGCAGCTTTAATGAAATACCATAAAATTTGAGGAAAAACTGTGTTGTAAAGTAATAAAAATGGTAGCCAGAAATGGATTGTTCGTGGAAACATTGTAGGAGGGAATACTCCATCCCATATCTGACCAATAGGAACTTGATCCCTGAAAGCATGGCACCAAGGCAGGCAAGTTAGACATAGGACATCAAATTAAGGGTCCTTCACCAGTGTTTTTTTGGGCCTTGATATTGGCCTGTGCAGGTGGTAAGTCTGGGAAAAATAAGCAATAAAATAGCACAACACTATTTTGTTACGGTATTAATTAATTGCATGGGGCAACAGAAATTATGAGACATAAGACAACATGAAGGGGAAAGGAGTCCAAGAGAGATGACAGTATTTTAGGGAAGCCTTATTAAAAGCACAGGAAAAAAACCATCCTGATGCTCAGTAAGAAAAGCAAATATGGTAGGCGACCAGATTGGCTTACCGGGGAAATTCTTGGTGAGCTTAAACACGAAAAGGAAGCTTACAAGAAGTGGAAACTTGGACAAATGACTAGGGAGGAGTATAAATATATTGCTCGAGAGTGCAGGGGAGTTATCAGGAAGGCGAAAGCGCAGTTGGAATTGCAGTAGCACCCTTGTGAAGGATAACAAGAAAGGTTTCTGCAGGCATGCTAGCAATAACAGGGTGATCAGAGAGGGTGTGGGGCCCTTACTGGATGAGTGAGGTAACCCAGTGACTCATTTGTGGGAAAAGCTGAAGTACTCAATGCTTTCTTTGCATCTGTCTTCACAAACAAGATCAGCTCCCAGACTACTGCACTAGGCAGAGCAGTATGGGAAGGAGGTGGGCAGCCCTAAGTGGAGAAAGAACAGATTAGGAACTACAGTATTTAGAAAAGCTAGACATACACAAATCCATGGGTCTGGATTTAATGCATCCGAGGGTACTGAGGGTGTTGGTAAATGTCATTGCAGAGCCTTTGGCCATTATCTTTGAAAACTCGTGGAGATAGGGAGAGATCTCGGATAATTGGAAAAAGGCAAATGTAGTGCCCATCTTTACAAAAGGGAAGAAGGACAACCCAGCGAACTATAGACCAGTCAGCCTTACCTCCGTCCCCAGAAAAATCATGGAGGGGATCCTCAAGGAATCCATTTTGAAGCACTTGGAAGAGGGGAAAATGATCAGAAATAGTCAACATGGACTTACTCAGAGTAATTCATGCCTGACCAATCTGATTAGCTTCTATGATGAGATAACTGGCTCTATGGACATGGGAAAGTTGGCGGATGTGATATACCTTGACTTTAGCAAAGCTTTTGATACAGTCTCCCACAATATTCTTGCCAGCAAGTTAGGGAAGTATGGATTGGATTAATGGACTGTAAGATGGATAGAAAGCTGGCTAGACTGTCGGGCCCAACGGGTAGTGATTAACGGCTCGATTTCAGATTGGCAGTCGGTTTCTAGTGGAGTGCCCCAAAGAGCTGTTCTAGGACCGGTTTTGTTCAACATCTTTATTAATGACCTGGATTTAGGGATGGATTACACTCTCAGCAAGTTTGCGGATGACACTAAGCTAGGGGGAGAGGTAGATACGCTGGAGGGCAGAGATAGGGTCCAGGGTGACCTAGACAGATTAGAGGATTGGGCCAAAAGAAATCTGATGAGGTTCAACAAGGACAAGTGTAGAGTCCTGCACTTGGGACGGAAGAATCCCAAACATTGTTACAGGCTGGGGACTGAATGGCTAAGTAGCAATTCAGCAGAAAATGACCTGGGGGTTACAGTGAATGAGAAGCTGGATATGAGTCTACAGTGTGCCCTTGTAGCCAAGAAGGCTAATGGCATATTAGGGTGCATTAGGAGGAGCATTGCCAGCAGATCTAGAGAGGTGACTATTCCCCTTTATTTGGCTCTGGTAGGGCCATGTCTGGAGTATTACATCCAGTTCTGGGCCCCCCACTATAGAAAAGATGTAGATGCATTGGAGAGGCAACCAAAATGATTAGGGGGCTGAAGCACATGACCTATGAGGAGAGACTGGGGGATTTGGGCTTATTTAGTCTGCAGAAGAGAATAGTGGGGCTGGGGGAGGGGGATTTGATAGCAGCCTTCAGCTTCCTGCAGGGAGGTTCCAAAGGGGATGGAGAGAGGCTGTTCTCAGTGGGGGCAGACGGCAGAACAAGGAGCAATGGTCTCTAGTTGCAGTGGGGGAGGTCTAGGTTGGATATTAGGAAAAACTATTTCCCGAGGAGGGCAGTGAAGCACTGGAATGGCTTCCCTAGGGAGATGGTAGAATCTCCATCACTAGAGGTTTTTAAGGCTAGGTTGATTTAGTTGGGATTGGGTTGCATTAGGAAGAGCAGGGGGCTGGACTCCATGACCCCCTGAGGTCTCTTCCAGCCCTAGGATTCTATGATTCTAAGACTACTTGAGAGGAAAACATGCCTACATCTAGATAGACTCATAGAACTGGAATGAACCTCAGTCCTCTGTACACATGCCAAGAACAAGCACCATCTAGGCCATTCTTGACAGGTATTCTTCAATATCTCCAGTGATGGACATTCCACAACCTCCCTAGGCAATTTACTCCAGTGCTTACCCATCATGACAGTTTGGAAGTTTTTCGAAATGTCCTTCCTAACTTCTTTGCTGCAATTTGAGCCCACGGTGTCTTGTTCTATCATCAGACCAGGGACACCAGCCAGGTGGGGGGAGGAGCAGCAGCACGGCCCCACCCACAGCAATTAGCACCACCTGGAGCACACAGCGTGGTGTTCCAGGGGTGATTTAAAGGGCCCAGGGCTCTGGCCACCATTGCTGCAGAAGTAGTGGCGGCAGAGGTGAGGAGTCCTGGGCCCTTTGAATTGATAGGCCCCAGGGCAATTGCCTAGGTTAAGACATTTTTCTCTCTCCTTATAACAACCTTTTAAGTACTTGAAAACAGGTCACACAAGCTGAAATCACATCCTGTGAGTGCAGTGCAGGCTACAGGATGGAAATCATAGAATCCTGGGTTTGGAAGAGACATTAGGAGCAAACCCCACTAAATCACTCCAGCCAGGGCTTTGCCACACTGCAACTTTCCCTCTCCACTGCTTCTTGTTCTGTCATCTGCCACCACTGGGAATAGCCTGGCTCCATGCTCTCTGGAACCCTCCTTCAGGTAGCGTAAGGCTGCTATCAAATCCCCCCCACTCTTCTCTTCTGCAGTCTCTCCTCTTAAGTCACGTGCCCCCAGGGGCACCAATAGCCTCCATGCTCCTGGAAGGGGCAGGAAATGGTGGGGCAGGGGATCCAGTCCTCCACATCTCCTGGAGTGCAGTGTGTCCCCCCTGTGCTTAGGCCAGAGGTAGATGGGAGCTCTAGGGCCCTTTGAATCATGGGGCCCCAGGGCAACTCCCCCTATGTTCCCCAACCTCCTAATCATTTTTTGTTGCCCTCCACTGAACTCTCAAATTTGTCCACATCCTTCTGTAGTGGGCGCCCAAAAGTGCCCACAATACTCCAGACTGGCCTCACCAGTGCCAAATACAGGAAATAATCACTTCCTGCAATCTGCTGTCAATACTCCTCCTGATGCAGCCTTCTTGGCAACAAGGCCACTCTCTTGAGTCAAATACAGCGTCTCATCCACTGTAATCTCAAGGTCCTTTTCTGCAGAACTGCTGTTTAACCAGTCGGTCCCCAGCAGTGCTCCCTCTAAACAGTGCGGCAGCACATCTTCCCAGGGCAGGGAGCTGACTGTCTAGGCGGGGCTGACTAATCACCTGGGAAGCTGTGCAGCTCAGAGGGAACACTGGTCCCCAGCCTGTAACTATGCCTGGGATTCTTCCATCCCAAGGGCAGGACTCTGCACTTGTCCTTTTTGAACCTCATCAGATTTCTTTGGCCCAATCCTCTAATCTGTCCAAGTCACTCCCAGCATTCAGCTCAGATTTGGAAGGCTCTGTCTGCAGCAAAAAGGGCTAGAAACCATAATTTCTTAAATGAAAGCTGAAATGTCGAGGGAATTCTTTGGATACTTTTCCATAGATCATTTGACTGTTTTTTCTTTGTGTGACATTTGAAGTGTCTATTAACATAATGACATATTAATATCAAATGTCTGTTGGCTAGTATGTATAATTTACATGAATACCAGAAAATTCAGTGTGATTAGCGGTATCACAACAAACACAGCATGACTGATATAATGACTGTAGTACACTTCCCATCATTGTAATTAGCTAAACTTTTAACAGGATTGTTGATTGCTATTCACTCATTCACCACCAGGAAATGGAATGATGAACAGATGTCAGGAGTCAAATATTGACAGCAGAAGACCAGGAGAAAATACAGGTTGCACACAGTTATGAAAATCAGAAAGAGCTTGAAAAAGAAATGAGATCCTCTCTGATCCTCTCTGATGCTTAGATTTAGTGCCAGGCCATTGAAGGAAGCACAGAACATATGCTGAGATGTGTTTCTGAATGTTGTTCTAGCAGTGCCTCGATCAGGGGGGTATCAAGCTCCCAGCCCCCAGGCCACCCCATGCCGGAGCGATTGTGCAATCCGGCCAGGGGTGGCCCGATTGAGATCAGGATGCCGTTGTGCTAGGCCAAGGGTTCTCAAATGTCACTGGCCAAAGCCAAAGCCCAAGGGTTTCAGCCCAGGCAGAGCACCTATAATGTGAGCCCTGCCATCCAGGCCTGAAGCCCCTGGGGCTCAGGCATCAGCTCTGAGCCCCAGCAAGTCGAACACCAGCCCTGGTGACCCCATTCAACTGGGTCATGACCCACAGTGTGAGAGCTGCTGTGCGAGGCATGCAGAGTAGACAGCTCTTCCCCTAAGAACCTACTATCTAAACAAGACAGAGATGAAACTGAACACACAGGCAGGAGAAATGTCTAACCCAAGAAGGAATAAGTCCCAGCTCTATTTACTAGACGGCACTGCCTCTCTGATAGCACAGTGCTGAACTGGGGCCTGGCTGTGTTTCAGAGGTAAAGCTGGGCTTAATCCCACATTTCTCTCAGGCTGGATTTTGAGTTCGGAGACTCACACCACTGTGCCAGGCTTCAGAGCTATTTTTAGCATCGTAGCACAAAGCCAGCGATCTTGGGTCTGTGGCCCTGGGCTCCAGGCCTCGCTGCCATGCTGCGCTCTTTGCAGGTGTAGAGGCAAGACCCTTTGAGATTTCCAAATGCAGTTAGGGGAAACAGCTCCCATTAACTGTGATGGCAGTTGTGTGATTAAAGGGGAGTGTCACGGGCACAAAGGGCATTTAGGAGCCTAATTCCTATTGGAAGTTAATGAGACTTAGGGATCTAATTCCCATTTTCACCTTGGAAGTTCCCTCCCAAAATCCTCTAGCTGGCTTGAAGAATTCTGGCCCAGGCTTTCAAACCTGAAGCACTGTTCTTTAGGGATGAGCAGAAGCAGCCGAGCCTGGGAAGGATGTGCTCTCGGTAATCCATGTGGCTGAGGCATGCTGCTGCTTCCTGCAACTGTTTGCAGTGTCTTCAGGACTGATGCTTTCAGGCCTACACCAATCACATTGCACCAGGTGGAAGGTAATGAAGGCTGCATGACTGAGAACAGATCAGAAGCAGCAAGGACGGGGCTCACTATCCTAGGCAGTTGCAAGTGGCAGATGCACTTTTCCTGAGGATGCAAGTGTGACATAGTTGGGAGGCTGCCTACTGTAGTGGCGCTAGGCCCACGCTGGTTGGGCATTCGCTGGTCACTATGCGTGGGCTGTGGATGACCCCTACTGGCCTCTGTCTGTAAGCACCACCCAGTGGGACCGTTCGCCCTGAGGGCCCTCATATCAAGTAGACAATGGGCCAACCGATTCTCACCTAACCAGGGAAGGGTTTGAACAAAGGAAGGGTGTAGCTTGGCGAGGAGGCAGGGAGAGCATGGAGGAAGCAGACTAACCGGTGTAGGGGCCTGTAACCCCTTCCCCCAAGGGAACTAGGGCTGTCGGCCTATCCTTTTATGCCTGCATTGGTTCTATGCTGTATCTTGGAGCAGCAATAAACCCCCTCTATTCTACTGGCTGGCAGAGTCACGTCTTGCTGCGGACGGGGGTGCAGGGTCAGGAGGCTCCCCGACATGCCATCACAGCAAGTGCATGAGGATCCAGTGGCAGAGAGAAGCCAAACACCGCCCCTCCGCCCATTGCAATTTGCAGACACCCATTTTTGGGTGGCGCTCTGTGGCAGAAGGCATTTTAATTTGTTTCTTCCTGCCTAATCTCCCTCTTGCTAGAGCTTAACTTCAGCCTTGTCTTTGTGCTGCTCTTGGCCCCAGAACGCTGAGCAGAGGAAGAGAGAAAACTGTGTCAGCTGCATATAGCATGAGTCCATGAAGTATCCCTGTTTGTTTTAGTGGCAGGATATACTCAGAGTGCAGGGAGAC
The DNA here is from genome assembly GCF_049634645.1 of Pelodiscus sinensis. Taxonomy (NCBI): domain Eukaryota; kingdom Metazoa; phylum Chordata; order Testudines; family Trionychidae; genus Pelodiscus; species Pelodiscus sinensis. The sequence goes on along the minus strand of NC_134717.1, from coordinate 75,841,223 downwards.
TAGAACCCTGTGTCACACTCGTGCTAGAGGCTGATATATAACCACCCACCATTACCAACCCTCCCAGCCCATAGAGCAGTGCCTTGCAATTGACTATACTGGATGTTGTGGGGAAGTCCAAGCATTTGCTTTTTATCCATGGAAAGCAAATTCATCAGCCCCACCTGAGCCCTCTTTTCCTTAGCCCTGCCTCGACATGCATGTTGGGCAAAGTTCCCTCTAATTTTTTCCATCCATGTGTGAAATAAATTTTGTTATGCGTGGATGTGCACCACCAGTAGAAACATATGCTGCCATTTGTGGGTGCTCTGCCAATCAGCTGGGTGGCACTCGAATCTCTCCTGGGAAGCCACCTAAGCACTAAGCTTACAGGGAACACAGGTGCAGGGAGTGGAGGACCTACACAGGGAAGAAAATAAAGGCTGCATGAAGAATCCACTTGAATTAAAAATATTGCCAGAGACACAATAACTTGGGTCTCCACACCCTCCCATTGAAGGCAGCCTGCATTTGATCATTGATTTCAGCAAGGGAATGATTGGGATTGGGGCACAAGGTCAGCAAAGCACTTAAGCATGTGCAAAATTTTAAGCATCTGCCGGAGTCCTCCTTGATATCCAAGTTAAGCACTTGCGGAAGTGCATCCTTGCCTGGGGGCTTTAGTCCAGCTTCTCCTACTGCATGTGGCTGGTGTATAAGCATGTGCATGTGAAAGTGGAGACTGCACAGCAGAGTGGGGAGCGCAGTTGGGCAAGCCTGGTCCTCCAGGGGAATTGCCAGAAAACATTTTTAGAGGGGGAAGGCAAACTGTTTAACATCCCCCCATACCATTTAACTAAGACAAAAGGTCGTCTGCGGTACTCTGCCTTGCCATGCCTCAGAGCAATTCAGTGTCTAGGCTGTTCTCCTATTGAATTTACTAATTGAAACTAAATTTGGCATACAATTTTAACTTATTTGAAAACTCCCCAACTCTGTAATTTAAACCTAATTAGTTGGCAAAAGAGCCTACCTTTTGCATATGTTTTGCTTTTGGCTTGTCATTATCCCTTCATATAATTGCTGAAATATTTTCCCTCTATTGCCTAATTTTGTACAAATGCCACAGGCATTTTGAGAAACTACATTACTATCCCGTCCTGGCAAATATGACACATCTAGGTAATATGTTTGAACAAGAAGTGCAGGCAAATGCCCAAAGGTAGACAAAGTGTGTATTGCCAGTAGTAATAAAAATGCCTTTCCTAATTTCCTTCTGTCCTGCAATGAAGTTTGGCTGTAAAAATCAGATATAGAGATCCAAGCACAAGGCAACCAGGCTGTTTTGTAGTCACAAAATTAAATAACTATGCCATGTGCATTCCTTTCAAAGAAAAGGATGAGGTTACAAGGAGCATCCAGCCATGCTACCAGATCCTGCTACAACAAAACTCATTCAAGTAGCTTCTTTGTTAGAGATTGATGCCAAGTGACTGAAACTGCTAGATCAAGCTGTCCCTTCCAATTCTCCAGTTTTGTTCAATTAAGATAACATTTTCTCTTTTTAGGAGTTCCAGGCCACCATGTTCAAGCTTACTTCATACATTAGGCATCTCCATTAGTGGCCTAATTTTCAAAGATGCTGTGTGCCCACAGGTCACACTCACATCAGTGGGAGCTAGATTTGCCCTGCCCCTCTGAAAATCAGACAGTGCCTGAATCTGGATTTAGGCTCCTAATTCTAGGAAGCCAATTTTGAAAATGTTACAACAGGTGTTTTGCTGAGGCCAAAAGCTGGCGCCAGAGATTCCTGCAAAGAGTAAAATCCTGGCAGAAGTTGCTCCAGGCCAGGAAAATAAGCCTCAAGCTTTAATTCTCAAAATAAGATTTTGGTCATCAGCAACGTCTCAAGTAAAGGAGGGTCTGGGTGCAAGGAGAGTGGACAAAGACTCAGAGGGCCACAGTGGACGACAAGTTAAACATGAGTCAACAGTGTTGCAAAAAAAAGCAAACCCGATACTGGGCTGCATTAACAGGAGTGTTGTGAGCAAGGCACGAGGAGTTATTCTTCTGCTCTACTCTGTGTTGATAAGGCCTCAACTGGAGTATTGTGTCCAATTCTAGGCACTACATTTCAACAAAGATGTGGAGAAACTGGAGAAGGTCCAGAGAAGAGCAACAAGAATGATTAAAGGTCTAGAAAACATAAGCCATGAGGGAAGACTGAAAGAACTGGGCTTGTTTAGTTTAGAAAAGAGAGGATTGAGAGGGGACATGATAGTGGTTTTCAGGTATCTAAAAAGATGTTACAAGGAAGAGGGAGAAAAATTGTTCTCCTTGGCCTCTGATGATAGGACAAGAAGCAGTGGGTGTAAACTGCAGCAAGGGAGGTTTAGGTTGGGTATTAGGGAAAACTTCCTAACTGTCAGGGTGGTTAAACACTGGAATAAGTTGCCTAGGGAGGTTGTGGAATCTCCCTCTCTGGAGATATTTAAGAGCAGGTTAGATAGACACCTGTCAGGGATGGGCTAGACGGTGCTTGGTTCTGCCGTGAGGGCAGGGGACTGGACTCGACACCTTTCGAGGCCCCTTCCAGTCCTATGATTCTATGACATGGTTTCCGTTCCTATCCCCACACAGGGTCCCTGTGTGACCTTGAGCATTCATCTACCCTGTGCTCTGGTTCCCCATCTTCCATTCCCCAACAGGATTGTCCGAGAGGAGAAAGTTCACCAGTGACTGGGAGGAGCTTTGATACTGGGGCAATGAGGGCAACATTAGTGCTTAGCTAGAGAGAAAACTTGAAAAACACCATCAATATTTGCAGAATGTGCATGTCCCAGAGTCACCTGCCACTGAACAATAGAGGATTTCCAAGTTAAATAGTGCTCAACCCTATTGCTGTTACAGTCAATGGCAACTGCTCCTGGTGGATTCCCCTTGTGCAGCACTGAAATAGACAGGGACAGGAGTAACTCAGTGGTGTATACACGTTACACGTCCCCCTCAACCCCTATCCACAGAGGCTATGGACTACAAAGCTTTAGCACAACCTGAGCAGCCCCAGCCCTCAGCGCTGGAGGGTCTCAGTTCCACCATAGGTGTATCAGCCAAGAGGGCAGCCTTCACAACTGCACTTCTGCAAGCTCTCTGTGCAAAGACTGCCTAGTCCCATCTCGGGGGTTTCCTTGCAAGTTGAGAGTTTATAGGACCGGGCTAGTAAACATCTGTGTCTGAAAAAACAACCAACCAACCCTTGATCTAAGGGAACCTGTGTGCTTTCTAGGGACATAGTGAGTCAAGGGAAAAGCCAAACAGAAACTACCGATTCTTTCAGATTAGATCCTACTAGTGAATAATTCTGCAAACCAGATGAAATCTAGGAGATGAAAGAGGACAAAAGCTGTCACTCTCTGTTGTTTTGTGGGGGTAAACTCTCTATCTAAAATTTGCTTCTGTTTTACTGCCTGTGTGTGTAATTACCAGCAGCAAACATGGCAGCAGCTACTCCATATTACCAGCAGCCCATTCTGAATTTCTTCTAGCACCTTGTGCTCTCAAGCACCTCTTATGATTATTAACCTTTTGTGGAGTAACTAGGACATCTGTGTGGGATGAGAAGCTGTACTTTGGTCAGACTTCAGTTTCCCATAGCCCAGCGAGAAGACAATTAATTATGAGAGTCATGTCAGAACAGGAGCCTGCTGGAAAGAATTCAAATCAAGCAAAGCATCTAATTACTAATGTGCATGAGGGGCTTCTGTTTCTACTGCTGTGCAAGGCAAATGTTTTCTACAAAGAAAATGAAAAGAACAGAAGAGCATTTCAGAAGATCTTTGGAATAGATGTTTGTTTCATTCAGTGCTTTAGCCCATTGTCTTCTCTTTTTACAGAGAACAGCTCAGCTTAGTCAATTCAGAAAAACCCCACACCACTGATAACCTCCATGCTACTTTCAAGGTCAAGTGTGCCAGTACCCAGTGATGTGGAAAGACACATGTCTCCTGAGCTTTTGGTAACTGTTGTTTTGAATTTATTAGTAGACTTTGAAGGAGTCCCATTGTTACTATTTCCATGAACAAGTAGCACAAAACCAGGTAAGGTGCCAACATAAGAAAACGTTAGCTTGGCAAGTCATCATTTCTGATGTGACTAATATTCAGCTATTAAAGTGAGACCTTTACAACAGAAGGCAGTGATCCTGCAAACACACACAGGCTTAACTTTCAGCATGTGTGTAGCTCCTTTGAAGTAAATGGAACTGTTCCCAGATTTAAAATGAAGCACATTAGTAAGTGTTTGCAAGATCAGGGCCTAATTTGTTATTTCTGAATAAATGACAGAATAAATGTTATTTGCTATAATTTGCTATTTCTAAATAAAAGACTCTTAGTTTTGGAGTTTTCCTTTTGTCATAGGAAAAATACCTTTCCCATGATTCACAATAAGATCTCAGAGTTGTCCTTGGACCCTGATACCATCTGTATTTGAGCATCATGGATGGGATTTTTCAAAAGCTCCTAAAGTTGGCCTAACTCTGCTCCCATTGAAGTCCGTATTAAAACACTTATTGACATCAGAGACATTGGGATGCTTTTGAAAAGCCAAACCATTAGCATCTCATTCCGTCTAAACAGCATCCCATCTACCTGACATACCAAAGGCTAAGTATGAGATTCTGGAAGTCAGAAAATTGAGGTTCCCACAGTAACCGACTTTAAAATGTAAATATTTATATATATGGAATCATCCCCAGAATGCAAGACAAGTCTTAGAGCCCTGAGCCCTGTAACCCTACTGAAGTCCAAACAGTTACAATTGTTTATGCCAGAGCTGAATTTAGCCCTTACTCTTTTATTTTTCCATTGAGCCAGGTCCTCAACTGGCATAAGTAAGCAGAACTTGGAAGTCAAGAGAGCTATACTGATTTACCCAGCTGAGAATCTACCACAACTCCCTTTGCCTAACATTAATAATACTTTTGTACTTCTATAGACCTTTTCATCCAAATAGCCAAAGCACTTAGAATCATAGAATCCTAGGACTGGAAGAGATCTCAGGAGATCATCAAGTCCAGCCCCCTGCCCAAGGCAGGACCAGTCCCAACTAAATATTTATTAATTTCCATAACAAACCTCTGATTTAGGTTAATAGAATTGTTAAATACATGAGAAGAATTCTCTTTCATGGCTAACCGAGAATACTCATGTGAGGAGTAGGGATGTAAAATCCTGGCTAATCAGTTAACAGTTAAAAGGCTCAGCTGGAAAGCCCCCCCCCCCCCCGGCCAACTGCAGCTGGGCTGGAGCATCTCCTGCCCACAGTGTGCCCCACAGGACTGGAGCAGCTCCCAAGCCGCCGTAGGCAGGGGGAGGCTCCAATACACCAGTTAAACGTTCACATCCCAAGTCTCTACAGCTCACCTCCTCAGAGGTCAAACATATCGCCAGACCCACAGAGGGCACGCTGGTTGGTTGGGGTGGATTCCCTGGAGGCAAGCAATGGACATTTCTGGACATATAAGTGCTTGGCTCCTTTGTAGAGAGTTAGCGTCAAAGGAAACGCTCTTATATTTTTGAAATTCCAAGTCATATGTCAATGGGGAAAATTTTCTAGCCATAAGTAATGCTTGTCTAAACATACATACCTATATACATAGACGTAGGGTGGGAATTTCAAAGCACACCATGTTGGCCTAACCGAGCTCCTCTGAAGTGAAATAGGGCAGAGTTAGGCCAATGCTGAATGTCTTAAAAAATCCCAGTCTCATTTTAGGGTCTCATCCAAATCCCAGCGAAGTCAATGGGAGTCTTTCTATTGGCTTTAGTGAGTTTCAGTAAAAAGCCCTCAGTGAACGACCAAGCACTTTGGGCGTGTCTAGACTTGCTTTCACTTTTGAAAGAAGATATGCGAATTGGATGCGAATTTACATATCTTCTTCCGATCGCTTTTTTGAAAGAGGTTTTTTCAAAAAAGAAAGTAGTCTAGATGCAGTTCTTTCGAGAAAAAACCCCTTTTTCAAAAGAACCGTTCTTCCTAAAAAAATGAGGTTTACATGGTTCTTTCAAAAAAGGGAGTTTTTCTCGAAAGAACTGCGTCTAGAACCTCTTTCAAAAAAGCGATCGGAAGAAGATATGCAAATTCAGCATGAATTTGCATATCTTCTTTTGAAAGTGAAAGCAAGTCTAGACTAATATGAATTTGAGTTAACTAATTCAAAATAAGTTAGTTCGAATAAGCGCTGTAGTGTAGACATACCCTGGGTATTAACACCACATATGTGCACATTAGACAAATGCCTAGGTAGCCTCCTGGATGAAAGTTGCTCATGCCCACAGACATTAACAGAAAGACTTAGACTGAGTTCAGTGGGCTCTGAACTAGGCCCTCTGTGTTAATCCATAGGCTTGATTCACAGCTGTAATTTGCTGCTTGCTGCACCATTGTGCATTCACTCCAGGTGGTGTTTATACTGCTGCCATCCCTTAGGGTTGCCACCAGGGGAGAGCAGGTCTCTGTGTCAGACAGGGCTGCATAGGAGGCTGACTGGGGGCTGGATTCTGTGCATGATGAACTCACCTCTCCCCAGCCTGTGCCACCTGCTGCAACAGAAGCCCTGGCTAAATCAAGCCAATTATTCTGACATTAATATTACAATAAATCCAGAACATCGGGCTACTTCTTAGTGGCAGCAGAGGGTTTCAGAGTGGGGATTTATTACCCAACTGTAACCATTCCATTTGGTTAATCTTTTGGTTATTACATTTTTTCATATAAAATTGCTTTAAAACAAGGAGATGGTGATTAATTCAATGGTGACGATTACCGATTCAGAGGAAATCAGCCCACTTTGTTCATGTTGTGAGGATGGAACAGTCAGTTGGAGATGATTAGATAGAGAACCCATTTGGATTTATTGCCAAGAAAAGCTGCAGCTCCATTCATTATCCCAATTATCCAAGAATTGGACGTAGCATTTCCACCACACAAAACTGAAATAGAAGAGTGTAACTGGCTGAATGAGCTGCTGAGGCAGATTTGGGGACTTACTGCAATTACTTTAATACCATGGATGCCAAACTGTATGTCAACACAGAATTTCACCCCTCCTCACTTCCAAATCTCTCTGATTTCAGTGAAAGTGGCCTCTCTTATCAGTTATCATCCCTACATCGCAATACAGGGCCTGATTCCCACTTGCAGCTTTTCAACTGCTCTGGCAAACCTACAGTGCCTGTGTGCACAGAGAGAGTCCCCGGAATGTTGTTTAAACATGGTCAATGGGTTTAAACATTCTGAGATCTCTCTCTGTCACGGGCTTCCCCCTAGCACACAGCTGGCTCGAGTGTCTTACATCAGGCTTGCTCCAATTCTTCCATGTGGGAGAGAGATTGGGGGTATGGCAAGGACATTCATGGCTTTCTGGTTGTTCTCTTTCCTCCTTGGACTATAGGTGGGGAACCTTTTTTGGGTCGGGGGGCCACTGACCCACAGAAAAATCAGTCAGGGGCTGCACACAAATGCAAAGCTCCCTAATGCTGGGGGGCCTGAGCCTCGGGGGGCCAGATCCAGGAAAGCCAGGGGCCACATCAGGCCACCAGGCCTTAGGATCCCCACCCTGCCTTAGACCCTTAGGGGGATGTGAAAAGCAAAGCATAAATTACAGCAGCCCTGAGATGGTTCTGAATTACACTGTGGGTTGGGCAGCTCCCACATCCCCAGCCATAAGAATGGAAGACAAGGTTGTGACTCAAAGAGTGTGGTGTCACATAGTCTTGTCTCCAGAGTTAAGACTGAAATATTCTGCTTTGCTCAGGAATATCCGGAAAACAGACAGGAATGAAGATTTATACAGCTTCTGACAAGGAGCTGTCAGTAGAACAGCTCTGACAACGGATGGCATGCCAGGGTCTTGAAAGAACACAGATGTGTACCCGAGGCCCATTACATAGGGTATGTCTACACTGCAAAGTTGATTCGAAATAACAGCAGCTCTCAGGAGCCCGCCAGGGGCCGCAAAAGGCAGGCGCCTTCCTGGTCTAGTGTGGAGATCATGGGCCTCATTGAGCCTTGGGGGGAGGCCTCCAATGCCCACGATCTCTACACTAGGCACAGGAATGCAGCCGTCTACAGCCGCATGGCTGCCAGCCTGGCCACCAGAGGCCATATGCACAGCCAGGAGCAGGTGCGCAGCAAAATTAAAGAACTGTGGCAGGCCTATGCCAGGGCCTCCCAAACAGGGGCTGACCCGGAGGCCTGCTCGCAGTATGAGGCCCTGGACCGCATCCTGGGGGGTCAGATGGTCTGTGCCCCACTCCTCATCATTGCCCCCGGGGCAGAGGGCCCTGCCCCTGACAGAGGGGAAGAGCAGGAGGACGGCAGCCAGGAGCGTGGGAGCATACCCTGCACCCAGAACCCCCCGAGCCAAACCGGAGAGCCCGTCAGCAGCTTCATCTGAGGCCAGGGAGCCTTCACATGTGAGTGATATCACGGTCCCCTTATGCAGGGGCGGGGAGGGAGGGGAAGCCCAGGGACCTTGCACATTGGCTTTGATGACCACGGAGCAGGTGACAACCTGTGCATCTGCCGAGCCATCCGGGACATGTGGCCCCAGCTGGGTGCCATGCAGGGTCCCTGGCCTGTTCCCCACACATGTCTATGCACGAAGGCACATGACACACTCCTGATCCCGGGGAGAGACACTGCACACTGCCCTCCCTCCAGATGCCCCTGCTACACAGAGACAGAGCACATCTCCCCTCCCCCGCCACACACCACGGGGCTGGGGTGCAGTTCTGGGCCAGCTCACACTCCCGGGGATAGCAGGATGTGATGGTGCAGAGACCTGCCGTTCTCGCCTTGCAGAGGGGGGCTGGGTTTCACCCACTGTGTCCCCAAGGAGAACTGACCACTGCTCTTTTTTCACCACAGCCTCAGCACCTACGAGTGCAAGGCGCACCACCCCACCTGGAACATGCACCCGCACCTGGGCCAGCCAGCGCATCCGCAACCTGGAGGAGTTCCAGAGGCAGCAGCTGCGGTTGCAAGGATGGCAGGTTCACAGCCAGAAGCAGTGGCTGTAAGAGGACCTGCAGCTGCAGCAGGAGAGCTTGCATTGAAGGTCTGTTGGGAGGGGCTGAGGTGCCCCATGTAGGGCTTCATCAGCCAGGGCTGTAGGGGGTAGGCCGCATCTCCCAGCAGGCACACGGGCATGTCCATGTCCCCAACCCTGATGTGGTGGTCGGGGAAGAAAGTCCCGGCATGCAGCACACTTGCCGGACCAGCCCACTTTAATGTCTATGAACTGGCCCCGGTGGTCAGACACGGCCTACAGGATCACGGAGAAGTACCCCTGCCTGTTGATGAAGAGAGAGGCCTGGTGGTCTGGGGCGTGTATGGGGATGTGCGTCCCATCGATTTCCCCCCTACATTTGGGGAAGCCCAGGGCGCCAAATCCCTGGATGACCGCGTCCAGGTCGGTGAGGCGGATGACTCTGCGGAGCAGCACCCTGTTGATGGCCTTCACCACCTGCAGAGAGACACACAAAACCGCAAATTCACTGGGGCACCCGGGTGGCTGGGAGTGTTCGTTCCCTGGCACTGCCCCGCGCCCCACTCCCAGGAGCAGCCCCCGCTGCGATCCTGGCTGCTGCGGGCGATCTGTAGCGTGGCCAGGACAGACCAAACCCTCCCGGGGAGGGCACTTACACCACCTCCCCCCCGTTTTCCCTGGGGCAGCCAATGTCCTCCTTGCAGCTTCCAGAGCTTCCAGAGGGCAATGGGCACCCGCTTGTGGAGGGGAGTGGCGGGCCTCATGTGTGTGTCCCGTTGCCACAGAGCAGGGGCGAGCCACTTGCAGAGCTCCAGGAAGGTGTCCTTCTTCATCCTGAAGTTCTGGGTCCACAGACATATACCTCCAGACCAGTGGCACTGCTATGGGCACCCGCATGGCCCCACAATACGCCAACATTTTTATGGCTGACCTGGAACAACGCTTCCTCAGCTCTCGTCCACTTACACCCCTTCTCTACCTCGCTACATCGATGACCTCTTCATCATCTGGACCCATGGGAAGGAGACTCTGGAAGAATTTCACCACGATTTCAACAGCTTCCACCCCACCATCAACCTCAGCATGGACCAATCTACACGGGAGGTCCATTTCCTGGACACCACGATACAAATAAGTGACGGTCATATCAATACCACCCTATACCGAAAACCTACCGACCGCTATACTTACCTGCATGCCTCCAGTTTCCATCCCGGACACACCACACGATCCATTGTTTACAGCCAAGCACTGAGGTACAACCGCATATGCTCCAACCCCTCAGACAGAGACCTACACCTACAAGATCTTCAACAAGCATTCTGTAAACTGCAATACCCACACGAGGAAGTGAGGAGACAGATTGACAGAGCCAGACGTGTACCCAGAAGCCTCCTGCTACGGGACAAGCCCAAGAAAGAAACCAACAGAACACCACTGGCCATCACCTACAGTCCCCAGCTAAAACCTCTCCAACGCATCATTAGTGATCTTCAACCCATCCTGGACAATGATCCCTCGCTTTCACAGGCCTTGGGAGGTAGGCTGGTCCTTGCCCACAGACAACCCGCCAACCTGAAGCATATTCTCACCAGCAACTATACACCGCACCATAATAACTCGAACTCAGGAACCAATCCTTGCAACAAACCTCGGTGCCAACTCTGCCCACATATATACACTAGCAACACCATCACAGGACCTAACCAGATCAGCCATACTGTCACTGGTACATTCTCCTGCACATCCACCAACGTAATATATGCCATCATGTGCCAACAATGCCCCACTGCTATATACATCGGCCAAACAGGACAGTCCCTACGTAAAAGAATCAATGGACACAAATCTGATATTAGGAATGGCAACATACAAAACCTGTAGGGGAACACTTCAATCTTCCTGGACACACAATTGCAGATCTAAAGGTAGCCATCCTGCAGCAAAAAAACTTCAGGACCAGACTTCAAAGAGAAACTGCTGAGCTACAGTTCATCTTTAAGTTTGACACAATCAACTCTGGATTAAACAAAGACTGTGAATGGCTCGCTAACTACAAAAGCAGCTTCTATTCTCTTGGAATTCACACCTCCAGATCAGCTACTAGAAGTGGACCTCATCCTCCTTGATTGGATCCACCTGGTCATCTCCAGCCTGATCCTGGCCTGCATATTTATTCCTGCCTCTGGAAATTTCCACTACATGCATCTGACGAAGTGGGTCTTTGCCCACGAAAGCTTATGCTCCTACACTTCAGTTATGCGGTGTAGACACTCCCAATTTTGAAATAAGCTATTTCAAAATAAGTTACACAATTGACATAGCTCAATTTGTGTAGTTTATTTCGGGTTAAGCCCTGCAGTGTAGACGCACCCTCACTGCCCTACCAGCCATGCACTGGCACCTTCACACATGCCCTGATTCTCAGACAGTCCTCTCCTGTCCCTGTATCTGGGTGACCACCCCAGCCCTTCCTAACGGAGTGTAGGCTGGCTCGCCCCAGGAAGGAACTCTCACAGCCTCTCTGCTGGGAACACCCTTCACTCCCCTACGCCCTCCCTGTGGGTCCAGATCTCCACCCAGGTGATGTCAGTGGATAAGCTTCTCTACTGCTCCCCCTGCCTATCGCCCGCCCTCTGGCTCCAGGCACCTCCCCTCCACTGCTCCTCAAGTCTCCTGCCCTCTCCAGCTCTGGCTCTCTGGCATGGGGATGCCAGCCAGCAAACTCCTCATGCTGCTCTCCTGCTTCCTTCCTGGACTCCTCCAGTCCCCTGGTCTCCAGTGGCTCTTGCCTGCCGCCAATGGAATCAGTCTGTTCTGACTCACTGGGACTCCATCTAGTCCCTTCTAGCTCTCAGGTGCAGCCCCCGCTCCTTCCAGCTGGCCAAATGGCAGCACCTGATCTGTCACAGGGACACTGGACTGACTTCATTCTGTTAGGGCTAGACTCCCAGGGCACAGTGGTACTCAGCACAGCTACCAGGTGTAATGTAACCTATAGTGGCCATCCTCGGCCATTGCCTATCCTAAGTGACCATCCCAGAGTGTCCCAGAGCACATTCAATGCAAGCTAACAATTAATAGGAAATTGCTTTACTGACCTGACCAGCAGCTACCTAAAATGGTCCCTCTGGCACTTTTGAAGCTGTTCTGTGTGCAAGTGTCAGCAGCTTTTGTGGTCTCCTTGCACGGGAGTACAATCTGGAGCAGCCATCCTGCAGAACCACAATGCTCAGATCTGCAGGGTCTTGGTGTGTTGCTTTTGCAAGTGAACAATGTGGCCTGGGATGCCAGAACTACAACGCTACATGGGAATATTGAACCTCTCACTCGAACACACTTTGTTAGCATGTGACATGGTTGAGGTTTAATACCATTTTCATTAGGTGCTGTATTTTAAGTGCTGCACAAAGAATAAAATATTGCTGCATTAAATCAGCATGAAATCTCCTTCCTGGGATTCCCTGAGAACAGATTGAGTACAATTTTGGATTCTTTTAAGATGCAGTTTATGCCAGTCTCTGGACTGATATTTAATACAGGTTTCCCTGTATCTAAACTATGTATGGATCTGTAAACAGCTGCCAAATTTGTTCATGTACAAAATCAAACTTCTCGTATTTTGCCCTTGAAGAAAAGCAGTGGTCCTGTGTATTATGTTCGGTGTATTTTCTTTCTTCTATGCATGAGGGTTTTTTAGTAGCAAGGGTAACAGTAAATCATTGATTTTCTGTCATACTTAGATTTGTTAGTTGCCTATAATGAAGATTCATTTGTTAATATTTGTTCAGTGTTCAAATGTCAAGTGTCATATATAACAGCATTGGCAAAGTGGAGGGTTATGGTTAGACACTGAGGGAGGTAGAATTCACACCAGCCTGTAATGGAGTTATAACAAGGTCCTTCAGCACATGCCTAGCTTTCAGAATGTGGGTACCACTGGATGTACTTTACTGGACGAGGGCCATACCATAGCGAATCTCTGGACCTTAATGAAGCATTGTCTTGATTAAACTGGAAAATGGGACTGTAAAGATTTAGATTAGAAAGCAATGGGAGTTTTCCTATTGACTTTAATAGGTTTTGGATCCGGCCTTATGAGCTGACCTACTGGTCTGTAGGGACTTTTGTTGACGCTTTCCCTTCCCTCTTTTGGCACCACTAGCCCACTTCTGGTTTTTTAGGGCCTTCATTCTCCTCTTCTCACCTCTGATAATGTCACTGGCTACCCAAAGACTTCTGGCCAAGAAAATGAGGCAACCAGTCTGCTCTCATGCTATTAGCTGTGACAGACAGACAAAGGTGAACTAAATGCAGTTTCAATTAGGTGTTTTCCAAAAGAATAAAATCTTCCAGAAACCTTGAATCATAGGGAAAAAAACCATTGTCATATTGCCCATCTCCCTGCCAAGGCAGAGTTCTTCATTACCATGTCATCGCACATGAGATTGTTGTATGTCTTTAAATGAACTAAGTTAGGGGACTTCCAAGGGGTCTTGTGGAAAACCATTCCAAAATCAAACAATTGTATAGCTACTTTATATATTGCTAAACTTTAGTGACATGAATTCAATACAGCATATAGAAAAAGACCCTATTGCTCTAAACTTTCCCAGTTTCTCATTGCAATGAAATATAATTTGTTGACTATTTCAGAGTTACTCCAGATATGGATTCCAGGCTGTGACTTAGGTTCCGATTGCTAAAGGTATTTAGACTCCTCATTTGCATTAATTTCAATGGGGATTAGGCTCTTAAGTACCTTTAATGGTATGGTCCTTAGCTGCTAAACTTTTTGGAAGGCAAACATAACAGTTGACTAGAGCTGTTCTAAAAATGTTCATTGGAAAATATTTCACCAAAAACAACATGTTTAGTGGAACATGTCTATTTTTAGGACCTTTCCAAAAGATAATTTTTAAAATGATTCACATTTGAAATGGAGTTTTGCACTTTGACTTTCCCATTTTATTTCAGCTAGTATACTATAATCAAAGCAAAATATTTTGATGCAATGTAAACATTTTGGTTTGATAAAGTCATGTGGATGTTTCTGATTCAAAATATTTGACAATTTTTATTCAGCAAATATTTCCAGATTTTGGCTTTTTGTCCTGATTTGGGACAAAAACACACTTTAAAACGTCAGAATTTCTCATGAACTGGAAATTTTACTTTCTGATCAGCTCTTTTGTTGACAGCCCAAGTTATTGTGCTGCATTAGTGCTAGAGTCACAATTGCAAAAGAAAAGGAAATACACATAGTTAAATCAGAGCCTCAGTGGTAACACATAGCGGCTTGCAAAGTATTTTACAGGAGGGGAAACTGAGGCATTGAATGATGAAGAGCCTTACCCAAAGTCAGACAGGACTCCAATGGCAGAGCAGGCCCAGTCCGGTGCTCTATCCACTATGCCACATGGCTTTGTTTACAAGTAGGAGCACGTTTAATTCTTTAGTGGTTTCAGTATTTAGTGCACTCACCTTTTATCTGAAAAGAGCCAGATTTACAGAGAGCTTTCTCCACTCAGCGTCTCAAACTCCACTTAGTTTTTCCAGCTTCTGCATTCACTAGAGGCTCTATTCTTGACCAGCCTGTGATCGGCTCTCTGACATTGAACAGTGCCTACCTTCACAAGTACTTCCCCACTGATTTCAGTGGGGCTATGCATGGTATCGTATAGGATTCAATATAAAGGCTTCACAGTCTAGGCTTGTGATCACAAAGGTATGTATGCAAATCAGGCCTCTCGGTGTCTAGTCGATTTGCACATGCAGATTCGACATGCTTGGACAACACTTGGCTTCTGCATTCACAAAAACTTGACATTTGAATTGACAAGTGCAAAAGCTAGACATAGGCAGATGCAGTTTTGGAGTTCAAGCTGGGACCTACATTTCACTCTCAGGAGTTGGCTGTTTTGTTTTTGCCTTCAAACCACCCAATTTATTGTTGAATATTCTTAGGAGAATGATGTTAAACCTGTAACGTCCTTTAAAACTGAGGAAGGCAAAATATGGCCTTCGGGCCAGATCTGTCCTGCCACCCAGAGGGTGCCTCGTACAGGCTCCCCGTGTGCTGTGCTCTCACACACCTCTCAAAGTGGCTGGCTGCAGAGACCATGTGTGTCTGCACAGTGCACACCTGGGAGTGGCTTAGCATGCTGCCCCTACCCCCAGCACAATCTCGCAGTGCCCATTGGTTAGAAATTGGTCAATGGGAGCTGCCTGAATCATGCTTTCTGTCCAGGCAATGTGCGGAGTTCCCCTCCCCGCACATGGCACGCAGAGATGAACAAGGCCCTCGCAGCTGGCTGCTTTGAGAGGCACAGGGGTCCTGCTGGGCTGCTGGCTGGAAGCTGCCTAAAGTAAGTGCCTCCCAGCCCGAGTCTGCATGTGGCATGCCACTCCCTTCCACAGGTCACAAACCAAACCCTTTGCACCCCCCACTTCTGCACCCATACCTCTCCCAGACCATGCACCCAATTATAACCCCCTCCTGCCCTAGGTCACAACCCAAACCCCTGCACCCCTGTCCCAGGCCACAACCCACTCCAGACCCTGAACTCCTTCCCACACCTATGGGCAGTGATGGAAGGTAGGGCTGGGGGGAGGCAAGCCCCCAGTTCTGCCCCCAACCCCACACCTTCTGCCCAGGCCCCACCCCCAGTACCACAAAGAGGTGGAGTGGTGTGCAGCTCCAGCTTCCCCCTGCTCCAGCACCACAGGGAGGGAGGAGGGCATGTGGCCCCACCTCTCCAGCCACAGAGCACAGGGGAGGGCAGGCAGCATGCAGCCCCACCTCCCTGGCCCTGGAACACCGGGGAAGGAGGAAGCACCCCACCTCAATCTCCTGGCCTGGAGCACAGGGAGGGTGGGTGCTGGGGGTGGTATGTCTACAGTGGGTGTTCTGGGGGCAGTGTGGGCAGGGCCATGCCTGGTGGTTTGGGAAGGCAATGCCTTCCCCCACGTATGATATACATTGCCCCTCTTGCCCCCCTCCTGCACCCACCTCCCCTCCTGGACCCTGCATGCCAATCCCCTGGCCCAGGTCACAACCCCTCCTTCAACCAAACTCCCTCGCAGACCCCGCCCACCTTCCTGCACTCCAGTCTCCTACCTTGAGGTCCCTTCTGCACCCAGCGTCTGTTAATGAGCTCACGGCACCTCCATTGATAGAAGAGTGCAGCCCTTGACTGTTTCCCACAGTCTTGGGATGGGCCCCCCATCAGAGATGATTGCCCAGCCCTGCTTTACAAGGAGCTGATCAGCATCTCTTCTTGTCTTGAGAGAGTTGGAAAGTGCCCGGCAGGAATGGAAAGGGGGTTTTCCATCAAGATAGTGGTAGTGAGTGTTAACAAGTCAGCACCAGGAAGGGGAAGCGGGGCCTGCACATTCGGAATCATTCCACTACAGTGCAGCCTAATGGAGATTTCCTCGTGCCTCCCTAGTGATGCAGGCTGGGCTTGTTTGCGCTGCTGAATCTCTTGTATGCACAGGCACATTGTTTGCAAATGCTTTAAACTATAAAAGCTTGGAAAAACATTATCTATTTTATTCTCTTGTAACGAACTAATTTAAGGGGAAAAACTAGAACAAGGGCCAGTTTTGTACCCCGGTGACAGAGATACTCACTGCCATGTAGGAGAGCGGAGTATGATTTTTCCCAGGGGCTGGGCATGATACTGATGCTGTATGCAATGTCAGCTCAATCCAATTAAAGATTCAGAAGCTGTGGGATCTAGAAGGACCAGGTCTGTGTGTAGGATGGGACCCCCAAGGGGAGATGATAGATTTCAAGCATGAAGGATCTCAGCTCTCTTTCTTGCTGTGTGACAGTGGTGCTGTGCGCTGCGATGAAGGAACCCTGGCTCGCATGATCAGTTCTGGTGTTTCATCCCTCAACTTCCAGGGCCCAGAATGCCGAGAAGATTCAAGAGCAAGCATGTGGCCAGACTGAGTGACCTTGAGGAGCTCTGGGGGACACTCCAGGTAGTCCTTTCCCGAAAGGTTAGTGACTCTGGTGTGTAGGGAGACAGGTGTTCACATGGAACAGGGAAAATGAGAGATCCAATAATAATTTATTGCTGTGCTGTGTTGCTCATAATAGGGAAAATGTGTTACCATGAATTGCTGCAGTATGGTGGGAAGGGGGAGGAAGTGAAAACTCTTCAACAGATTCATTCCATATATTCCAGCCAGCAGCTTTCCCAAAGAAGTTCTGTTCAGAAGGTGAGACTCAGAAGGCATCGGGCCTGTCAGTGATGTGACTTTACTGTCTGTGGCAGATTAAGGGTGGCTACTTCTAGGCGCTTTGATTTGACGGGAGCACCAAACAGAGTTTTACAGCAGCAGTCTGTAGTAGATGTGATTCTGACAGCACTTCCTTTTCTGGAGAAAGTGGTGCTGCAATCCAGAACCAATCTGAGGTATGTTGAACGTCAGCGTGGCTCTTCTCACTGTATAGCTCATGTCAGGAGGTGGCGTGGACAGAACCTACAACTTTCCACGGCTTTGCTTCCTGTCGGTTTCCAGCCTAAGTATCAGGGTTGGGGTTTTCCTTCCTGTAGACCAAAGAAATAAGGAACTACTCCGTGTTCAATAGAAACATGTCAAATATTCTGGTTAACACAGCAGAACAATCTGGATGTTTCAGGGACTATCCCAGGGACTTTATGAAAATTATTTAAATATCTATTTCCTCTTTGTTCTGCCTATATGCAGAGACCAAACATGCAAAGGAGAGGCAGCTGTGCAGCTCAGAAAGGGTTGTCTGTACCTACTAGAGGAGATTCCTGAATAAACCCCCTCAAGGCCAGATTTTCAAGACAAACATGGCTCAAGGCTATTTTTTCAAGGGCTCAGCACCCACAACTGGGGACAGATTTTCAAGGGAATTCAGCACTCAGCAGCTCCTATTGTGATATTTATGGGCAGATTTTCAAAAGACCTTTGCACCCAACACATGCCCAGTTCAACGTGCTGAGATTTTTAAATGCGGTAACTTATTTCAGTACCTACCCGGGAGATGAAAATTTGCCTTTGAATCTAAGCATTTTTTTTCCAAAAAACAAAACAAAAGAAAACAAAAAAGCCCCCAACAACAACAAAACCCAAGTCCCTGATGTTTAAGACATGGTGGTTCATTTTAGGAGACAGTATCTGATCATCTAGGTTTGCAATCAGATCTTCAGAACCCTTGGAGAACTAACGATCCTTTGTTCCAATCTAGAATTATTTTCTGAGCGACAAGGGATGGTTAAGTGAGAAATCTGGTATAGAATTGTGCTCGCCACCTTTTTTGTGTCATGAAATGATGACTTCAGTCTGTGGTGAGCAATCCTTCCACAGAAAGAGGAAAGAAAAGTCCTCGTTGTCACAGCCACTCTTACTACATCCAGTGCTTTTACACAGCTAGCGGGGCTTCACTTCATTAATTGCCTACACTGAAGAAAAGCCTCCTACATGTTTTATTAACTATGTCCTTATTGTCTACCTTCTTTCTTCCTCTTTGGAAACACAGGACTCTGGCTTCCAGGATTCCACCCCATGTTAGCTCCTGCAGGGTTCTTCACCACAGCCTGACGCAGGGTGTGTCTCGATTAGAGGGTTTTGTCGACAACAGTTGACGTTTGTTGAGGAAACTATACCTATCCAGTAAGTCGACAGAACGCGGCAGTTTTGTCGATGGTGGTAAACCTCATTCTACGAGGAATAACTTCTTTGTCGACAGAACGGTAAGTGCGGACGTAGGGAAGAATTTGTCAACATTAAAGGCTTCCAGGAAGAAGCCCTGGTGGACACTCCTGCCACAGCTTTCAACTCTATTGTTCCTGCCTGCAGGCACCCAGGATTACCATTCTGACAGCAAGCCAGCTCCAGCCAGGACCTGAGACCGCGTAGCTCTGTCCGGTCAGGAAACTCGAAGCCATGTCCCAGGGACAAGCTCCCCAAGACCCCCTGGCCCTTCCAGAGTCCTTCTTGGAGCTCTGGTCTGAGGAGGAGGCTCTTGAGTTCCCACAGCCCAGGTGCAGAACGTGGACATCTACGCCAGAATGGCTGATGGCCTGGGCAGGAAAGGCCACCCCCCCCACCGTACCCCAGGCCAGAGCCAGGGTGAAGGAGCTGCGGCAGGGGTACATCAGCACACTACTGTGCCTACTACGAGGACCTGGACCGGATCCTGGGGGCCTCCCAAGAGTCTGGCTTAGAGACCCCTGTGCTGCAGCGGCTGCAACTCCGGGCAGACAACCAGGAGCTCCAAGAGGACGAGGAGGAGGAGGAGGAGGAGGAGGAAGACAGCACCAGGAGCTCCAGGAGGAGGAGGAGGAGGAGGAAGACAGCACCAGGAGCTCCAGGAGGAGAAGGAGGAGGAGGAGGAGGAGGAGGAGGAGGAAGACAGCACCAGGAGCTCCAGGAGGAGGAGGAGGAGGACAGCACCAGGAGCACCCAGGAGCCAGACACCCACGCTCAGGAGGCCTCCCAGACAACTTCAGACACCGGGGAGGGAACATGAGGTGAGTGCTGTGAGGGTCCAACACACAGGGCAGGGCAGGCGGGAGCAGAGTGGATGGTGCAGTGCTGGGACATGTCATGCTGATCACAGCCTGGGGGGGGGGGGCGGTGGCGCACCCATGGCTGTCCCCAGGCTGTCCCCGTCTTACCCCTGCACCTGCATGGCTGCAAGGCATGGGTTGGGGACACTGGGATTGCCACACAGCTTCAGGCCTCTCAGCAATCTGCGGGAACCCCAGCTGTGGCCTGGCGCTTGTCCGTGCTGCTTGGCCATGGGGTGTGTGTGAGATGGGGCAGGATGGTGGCTTGCACACCTTGGGTACGTCTAGACTACGTGGCTCCGTCGACGGAGCCCTGTAGATTTGTTTGTTCGGCAAAGGGAAATGAAGGGGCGATTTAAATAATCGCGGCTTCATTTAAATTTAAATGGCTGCCGTGCTGAGCCGACAAACAGCTGATCAGCTCTTTGTCGGCTCAGCGCGCTAGTCTGGATGCTGCCCTGTCGACATGAAAGCCCTTTATCGACCTCCCCGGTAAACCTCATCCCACGAGGCATAACGGGGAGGTCGATAAAGGGCTTTCAGGTCGGCGCGGGAGCATCCAGACTAACGTGCTGAACCGACAAACGGCTGATCAGCTGTTTGTCGGCTCAGCGCGGCAGCCATGTAAATTTAAATGAAGCCGCGATCATTTAAATCGCCGCTTCATTTCCCTTTGCCTATCAGCCTAATCTACATGGCTCCATCGACGGAGCCATGTAGTTTAGACGCACCCCTTCTGGGCTCCAGGGAGGCCGTGGCTGCTGGCCAGGCCACACCATGCCTTACTGAGATGCACATGAGCATCCTCTGACCCTAGGACAGGCACTGACTGCTGAGAAGGAGGGAATGCCCTCTCAGGGAAAGTGTGGGCATGCACGACTGACGACTTTTCCCTCTTATGAGCATGTTTGTGTGTCTCCTTCTGCAGGTGGTGAGGGCTATCAACTCCCTGCTGCTGGGGAGGGGCACCCCACTGGAGGACCTGGATGCAGCTGTGGCTGGATTTGCTCCATTGGGGTTCCCGAACTGTGGGGGAGCCATCAACGGGACACACACCCCGATCAGAGCGCCGGACCATCAAGCTGCAGTTTATTAATAGAAAGTGCTACTTTTCCGTTGCCCTGCAGGCCCCGGTGGACCACAGGGGCCAATTCATGGACATTTTTGCGGGGTGGTCAGACAGGGCACATGATGCCTGAGTCTTTAGAAACTCAAGAGCCGATGCTGGCCACGAGGGCCATGCATTTGAACAGCCCCACACCGCTGCCACATGCCAGGCCCATCAGTGGGGGTGTGAATCCGGGAGGCCTGAGGGAGCGGTTCTCTGAAGCACACCAGGAACTCTCCCCAGGGCCTCCCCAGCAGGGGCCTCTGCCTTGTTGCTTTATCCCTTCCGCTTGCCCCTTTCCTGATAACACACCTGTTTGGTTTCAGAACAAAACAAGTCTTTTTTATCCAACATTCAGCAAAGGTAGGCAGGGGGGGAGGGGACGCTGAACTGGGAAGGGGATCTGAATTGGGGGAGGGTGTCAGGACTGGGAGGAGGAGTGGGGTGGCTTGAAGTCCCACCTCGGGTGTGGGGACCTTGTTGGGATTGTGTGGGTCTGGGGGCCATAAAGGGCTGGTCAGGAGTGGGGGCTAGAGCGGGGTCAAGGTTGGCAGGGGGCAGGAGGAGGGGCCATAGGTATCACTTGGGGAGGGGGCATGGCCATTGCTAAGGGAGGGAGCAGAAGCAAAGCAGGGGCTGGCAGATAAGCAATGGCTATGGGGGTGGGGAGAAGGGTGGAACCCAGGAGCGGCAGCATCAGGTGAGGGTGCCGCCATGCGGGACATGATGCTGCACGTGGTGTCACAGCATGACATCAACTGGTCCCAGGCACGCTCCCGCCGCTGCGGGTCAGCATCGAGCCTGCGCGCCAGGGTCTGCTGGATGTCCCGGAGGATGCTGATGTGCTGGCGCACCCGGGCTCGTCTGCAGGTCCCCCGGACGCTGGTGGGTGGCTGTGGTGGTGTGTCTTGGCCCTCTGTCCTGGCTGCTCCGGCTGTGGAGACCACACAAGAGGGAGAGGCCATCAGTCATCCCTGCACACACATTTCCTGTGGCTGTGCCCTCCTCTGTGAGCGGCGACCACTATAGTCCACTCCCCACAGGAGGGGGATGTCCTGGGTGCAAGGCCATGTGTGGGGGCCACAGTGTGCCCAGAGGACTGTTCTGCCCACTTCCCCCTCACCCCAGCGCTGGCAGGCAGACACAAAGTGTCTGGCCACAGTGGGATCCCCTCATGGCCGGCAGAGGAGCCTGGAGCAGCCTGTCCTTCCCCGGGGTCTGCACACACAGCTGCAGCTCGCTGTGCTGTCTGGGAGTGGCTGCTGCCTCGCACTTGCAGGCATGCGTCTGGGGTTGTGCCTGCACCCTTGTGGCTAGCCTGCGTCCAGCCGGGTGAGCCCTCTGGCTGCCTCCTCCCCGGGAGCAGGATGTATGTGCACTCCCCATTGCCTGGCACCAGGATCCTGGGCGTGTTCAGGGGCTGCCTGCTGTGTCCACGTGCTGCACCCTCCCACTGCACGTGGTTGCACGTGAATGGACTGTAGCACCATGTGCAGCCCGAGTGACAGTCGCCTCCCACTCCCTGTGCACCCGTCTCCCCTGCCCTGTGTGTGTGTCTGTGACAACGCACCTGAAGATCCCGCCCAGGTCCTGGCTGGCCATCACTGGCTCCAGGGACAGGGGGACAGTCCCTGGGTCCTGCTCCTCCTCCTCCTCCTCCGGCTGGGGCTGGCCCTGGCCCTCCGGCTTGTATTCAGGGGCGACCTTCGGGCGGACGACGACCGGGATGTTGAGGCTGGAGTCCACCGCAATGCCTGGGGAAGAGGTTTCCCCACCAAGATGTGGTGGAGCTCCTGAAAGTAGAGGCAGGGCTAGGGTCCTGCCCCTGAGTGCACGCTGCACTTGGTGGCCCCGATATACCCCTGACGGATTCCTTCATCTTTGCCCGGACCTGCTCCATGGGCCGGGCAGGGTGACCTTACTATGCCAGGATATGGCCATATGGCTAAAAAGCTCCACATTCCGCCGCTTGGCCCAGGGATCCCGGAGCAACTTCTCCTCGTCCCACAACTCCAGGAGGGTCACTATCTCTGGGCCAGACCGAGTGGGGGCATGCCTTTTTGTCCCCTTGGGGGAGGAGGTCCTGGGACCACTGGGGCTGCTCCCTGGAAGGGCCTGGGGTCTCTTAGGGGGCTTGCTGCTCTACCAGCTGTGGCTATGGAGTCACAAGACAGAGCTGCGTGGTGAGGGACCTGCTCCCTGCAAACTTCCTGCCACAAGGCTTGTCCAGGGTGCCTGCAGCTTTAAGAGGGGTCAGCAGACAGGAACTACGGAGTTTTACCTTGGATGGAGTGGCCAAGAGGCCACCTGGCTTTTTTCCCTGAAGGCCATTTCTTGTGCAAAACCCCCTGTTTTCTGTCCACACACACCTTTTTGCACAAGAATTCTTGTGTAAAAAGGAGCTATTCCTCGTAGAAAGAAGAATAACTCTTGTGCAAACCCCCCTTTGTTCTGTCAATTTACTTGCACAAAAATACGCTTGAGGTGTGGTTTTTGCGCAAAAAGGGCTGTATTTGTGCAAAAACTCTGCAGCCTAGATGTAGCCTAAGTAACTTCTGCTGAAGCACAGCAGGTCTTTTAAAAAGACACAATCTTGATTTAGTAATGTAAAAGTATGGACTACAGCTGTGATTCAAGCATCTCCAGTGAAGTCGGAAGAGTCTAATTTTAGCTTTGTACATGAGACACAAAATTTGCATCTAGAGGTTGTGTTTTAACACCCATTAAAGTGAGAGGCTGCTAACGCTACCTAGATCCTGTTATAGTGTAGGTAGATGCTACACAAAGTTTTCTCATTCTCTCAGAATATTTCCAAACTGCTATTCTAACTGGTTATTCTGAGGGTTTATTTGCACTCAGCATCTCTCAGGATCCAACCCTAGTCCATTAACCAGGACTGGGTGAAAGGTTTCCATCAAAAAGAAAAGTTTTCACAAGTGTCTGCTTTTCATGGAAAAATTAAATTTTTCATTGTTTAAAAAAAGCATGAAAATTGAAGTATCTTGATTTGACATTACTGCTGTAGTGCATCACAGGAGTTGTAGTTTGGAAGCCTCATATCCATCCCCTTCTCCTCTTTGGTTCAGGCTTTCTGGGGCAGACTTCATAGCCCATAATGCAACATGGCCAGGGAGTTCCATGGTCCACCACCTCTTCACTCCAAAAGAAGAGACTATAGGAGGTGTAGTCTAACCAAGGTTTCTGAACCCAAGAGGAAAGGGAAGCATGAAGCAACTGAATCACAACTCCCATGAGGCACTGCAGCAGCACTTCTGAATCAAAACATTTCAGTGTCAGATAACTTTGTTTTTATATTCAACTTTCTCTGAGAAAAAAAATCATTTTTTTCTGCAATCTCCTGAGTGGTTCTGCTGCATAGCAGAGAGCATCTGTTGTACTGAGATTGTACCAAGTTCTATAGTGTGGACAAACAGCTGCTGGGGATCAGGCTGAGACGGCCAATTCATTTCCATTTGTGACCTCACACAGTCTTTGAGCCTAGCTGTACAGAAGTGAAAGATGTGGACACTCACACGCTGTTCCACACCCCCCCCTCCCAGGCCACTCTCTGCCATTTCCTTCACTTGTTCACAGTTAGTCAGTTGTTGACACTGAGGGTATGTCTACACTAGCTTGTTAATTCGAGCTAGGTAGGCAAATGAGGGCAACCGGGGTTGCAAATGAAGCCTGGGATTTAAATATCCTGGGCTCCATTTGTATGTTCCCGGGCGCCGACATTTTTAAATCCCCCTTAGTCCGAACTAACTGCCCGCGGCTAGATGCGGCAGTTAAACGTTAATTTGAACTAACTCCTTAGTTCGAATTAACTGTTACTCGTGGAATGAGGAGTAACAGTTAATTTGAACTAAGGAGTTAGTTCGAATTAACGTTTAACTGCCGCGTCTAGCCGCAGGCAGTTACTTTGGACTAAGGGGGATTTAAAAATGTCGGCGCCCGGGAACATGCAAATGAAGCCCGGGATATTTAAATCCCAGGCTTCATTTGCAACCCCGGTTGCCCTCATTTGCCTACCTAGCTCGAATTAACGAGCTAGTGTAAACATACCATGACAGACTAAGTATGTGTGAAGGCTCAGTATTGTGCAGCGACTAGCCCCTCAAAGACCACATCATGGAGAAGCTGTCTGAGAATTCCTTGTTTCATGGATGTTACATGAAGATTTCAAAAGGCACAAAACCACATTTCTTCTGTTTCTAGAGGCACACGTTTCATCATCTTTCTCTGCCAGCACATTGTCTCAGCACCTTTGCTTATTAGTTAATTATGCAAAAATGACACACCAGCGTGATTGTTGCTGGCTAATATTATAGACGTGGGTGCATAATAAGATATAGCGCAGTTGGGCGCAATACCTTCAGTGTTGTGTTTCCTGTAGAAAAATACAGAACATACACAATCTCAGGGAGACTAAAATAAAGGTATCGTTTTAACTGAATACACTCTGAATATTAGAATGGCCATACTGGGTCAGATCAATGGTACATGTAGCCCAGTGGCCTCTCTTCAGACAGGCATCCATTCCTAGCACCCAAAACAGTGAGCTGGCGTGAAAATCTCACCAGATATGTCATTTGCAGAAAAGTGGTATTTGCATGACCCGATCTGGGCACTGAGAATCTTCCTGGTTTCCTTCCTTGGCTCTCCTCACTTTTAACTTCCCCCCTCAGGCTGACCAAACACAGGACGAGGAGGTAGCTCCTCAGGGCTGCAATTCAGCCGGCCAGAGAGGGTGTGGGTAAGCAGCTCTCTCCCCCGTTAAAAGTGAGTGAGCTGCCCTTTCACCACTTGGAAACATCATTGGCTTTGGGACACTTTCTGTATCTATCTGGCCTTCCTCCTCCATTCGGTGCCTCCCTCTCCCTGTGATACTGGGCTTAACTCACTCTGAGATGGCACCGCAATCAGGCTGTGTTTTGTGTACCCAAATTCCCTCTCACCATTTGATACACCAGCGCCCTACAGGCCCAGATATGAATAGCTCAATACAGTGACTGTGTAGAAGCAGAAATGTCCTGGCATCTGAAGCAACGTTAACGATTTCTCCATTAGCAATAGGATCTTTTCCTTCTGGACTGCTGCTGAACTTCCCCGGCATGTACAACCCTGCAGCTGTGCAGCTGAATGGCCCAGGTACATCCCAACAATGCACCAAGGTCAACTCCTCAGCCAGATCTGCGGCCAGCGAGAAATGGAAGAGATAGGAAACCTCTCCAGTGGGCAACCTGATTTTCCAAACTCTACACAGCCAGTGGAGGCTGCGGATAGTTGAAATCAGATAGGAAAAACGGATATAAATGGGTCCTCTGAGCTAGTTCATACTAGTGGATGGAGGGCATTGTGTATCAGTTTCAAGACATATGGACAAAGGCTACTTTCCTTTCCCTGAGGAGCCTCATCTGGCATAGGAAAGCTTCCAATTCAGCACTGGTCTCTTAATCCAGGCGTTAGTTGCTAGCCACACCTGACTGGGTTAAAGGTCTGGAAGAACAGTGAATGGAAGAGCAGTCCAACTGGGTTAGCTCAAAGGTCCATCTAACCCAATATCCTGTCTTCTGACTATAGCCCATGGACAAGGTACCTACCTGCGGAGCCAGAGATTGAGGGGTCAAGTTCTGCCCACCCTAGGACGAGGGGCACCTGAAAGTAGGGAGGTGGGGTGGGACCTGGAGTGGCTGAGGGGATTTGCCTGGGGAGCACAGGGTGGTGGGCTCAAGCTTCCCCCTGCCTCAAAACCCCTGGAGCAGACAGAACTGGATCCAGCTTCTGCATGGGGAAGGAAGGGAACCCCCCAGAGGGAATGGACAGGACAGGCAGCCCATCTTCTGTCCTCCAGCCCTGGTTTTCATTAATCTCGGTGGATTAATGAAAACCAAGTGTCACAAGAGAAATGACCCTGCATCATTTCCCAGGCTCATTTTTCTGCAGTTTATACTTTCCTAGACTGCACCTGAATCAGAAAGGGTCTCTCTCTATGCTCTGAGTGGATGGTGACGTGTCCTTTCACATTTAAACTGTTGGTTCAAATTCAGTCTCGGCCAGTAGGAAGGTGACCAATAATAGAATCCTAGGGCTGGAAGAGACCTCAGGAGTCATCGAGTCCAGCCCCCTGCCCAAAGCAGGAACAACCACAACTAAATCATCCCAGCCAGGGCTTTGTCAAGCTAGGACTTAAACATCTCTAGGGATGGAGATTCCACCACCTCCCTAGGTAACCCATTCCAGTGCTTCCCCACCATCGTAGTGAAATAGTTTTTCCTAACATCCAACTTAGGCCTCCCCCACTGTAACTTGAGACCATTGCTCCTTGTTCTGCCATCTGTCACTACTGAGAACAGCCTCTCTCCATCCTCTTTGGAACCTCCCTTCAGGAAGTTGGAGGCTGCTATCAAATCCCCCCTCACTCTTCTCTTCTGCAGACTAAACAAGCCCAAATCCCTCAGTCTCTGCTCGTAAGTCATGTGCATCAGCCCCCTAATAGTTTGGGTTGCCTTCTGCTGGATCCTTTCCAATACGTTCACATCCTTTCTATAGTGGGGGTCCCAGAACTGGACACAGTACTCCAGATATGGCCTCACTAGTGCTCAATAAAAGGGAATAATCACTTCTCTAGATTGTCTGGAAATGTTCCTCTTAATGCATCCTAATATACCATTAGCCTTCTTGGCTACACTGTTGACTCATATCCACCTTCTCACCCACTGTAATCCCCAGGTCCCTTTCTGCTGAATTGCTACTTAGCCAGTCAGTCCCCAGCCTGTAACAATGCTTGGGATTCTTCTGTCCCAAGTTCAGGACTCTGCACTTGTCCTTGTTGAACCTCATCAGATGTCTTTTGCCCTAATCCTCCAATTTGTCTAGGTCACTCTGGACCCTATCCTTGCCCTCTATCATATCTTCCTCTTCCCCTAGTTTAGTGTCATTTGCAAACTTGCTGAGGGTGCAATCCATCCCCTCATCCAGGTCATTAATAAAGATGTTAATAAAACCGGCCCTAGAACCGATCACTCTACTTGAAACAGACTGTCAACCAGACAATTTACTATGTTCATAAAAGGTCAGTTGGAGCTGTCAATGCTCACAGTTGGGCACCAGATCTTGTCAACAAAACCAACTTCATGGTGTTTGACCAAATATCCCTTTCCCTTTTCCCCACATACTGTAGTGGGTAGTAGCAAGAGACATTCTGCAAATCACACAGCATCTATCCCATGGGTACCATGAAACATGTTGCATGTAGGTAGGGTTATGATGTATCAATCTGGCAACTTTCCCTCATCTGCTTTTTCTCATTTTCAGCTGTTACTAGTTTGTACCTGGGCTGTTCTTGATAATCGTTAAGGACAAACTGGGGTGACCTTGAACAAGTCATTATGGTCTTGATCAAGTAAAGCAATGAAACACTTGCTTAACTTGTAGCATGTGAATGGTCATAATAGGTCTAAACAGGGCCCTGATACAGAAAGTTACTTCAGCCTGTGCTTGGCTTAAGTGTGAACTTAAATCTGTAGCTGTGTCTACATTGGTGTGATCTTGCACAAAAGTGGTCGCTTTTGCGCCAAAACTTGCTGCCTGTCTACACTGGCCGCGAGTTCTTGGGCAAGAACACAAAAACACTGACATTCTAATGTATGAAATCAGGGCTTCTTGTGCAAGAACTGTGATGCTCCCGCTCAGGAATAAGCCTTCTTGCACAACTGTTCTTGTGCAAGAGGCCAGTGTAGACAGGCAACATGAATTTCTTGCTCAAGAAAGCCCTATGGTTAAAATGGCCATCGGAGCTTTCTTGCGCAAGAGAGCGTCTACACTGGCAAGGATGCTCTAGCGCAAAAGCACATCTCTTTCGCAAAGGCACATGCCAGTGTAGACGCTCTCTTCTGGAAGAGTTTTTGCACAAGAACTCTTCTGCAAAAGAGTTCTTGCGCAAAATCATGCCAGTGTAGACGTAGTCGCTCTGTGCCTGAGTTCCCCATCTGTAACATGGGAATAGGAATAGTGCCTTTCTCCCTCTTTGTGCCTTTTCTATCTGATTATAAATTCTCTGGAGCTCTCATTAAGCGTGGGAAAGCACATAAGACAGTGGGACCCTGATCAGGTTGGGGCCTGCAAGTGATTTTGTAAAACAAACCAAACAATAGCAGCCTGTTTTCATTTAGGAGTTACATATTTTGATATTTACTCTTTTTTCCAGATTACTTAATATTTATGTTATGATTTTGGGGAAAAAATAGTTGATTTTCATTACCCTACAGTATTTTCCTGGGTGAAATTTGAGCCCTGATCCAATCAATGGCATATCTTCCACTGGCTTCAGTGGCATTCAGATTTCACCCCTCATTCCCTATACCGGAAGATACCGCATTACTGCAGCCTCTGTGGAATTGCAAATTTGAGTTGTTAATGGCACCCACTGTAGCTATCTCTGTATTTAGCATTTTTAGCTCTGTCCCTCAGCTGAAGAAAAGTTATGCTCATTAGAGCTTTTCTCTAATTAGTTACTGGAAACAGATTTTTTGGGGGGTAAATGTCTGAACATAAAGTTATTTGTGTACTTAATTTCTTTTTTATGTTACATTTATTTTAAGTTTAATTCACCAAGGCTTAACATTTGTAGTTCTTGCTGGGGCATTATAAAAAAGCGATGCACATTTATTACAGCCCCTTAAATTGCTGCATTTTATTTCCATATGTTTTAAAATGTTTATTGAACTTGTTTTGTGCACTTCCATAGTTAAAATGCATTTTTATTGTACATAAATGATAAATAATGGATATCTGCCATCTGGCACTAATCCTCTTCCATCCCTATGCTCCACCCATCCTTTTCTTTCTTTTTTAGTTCTCCACAAACACCTTTTCTCTTCCTCATTCTTCCCTTTTTCTTAGTTTCCCTGTCCCCCTCTTCTTACTTTTTCTTGGCAAACTTAATCTCATTTTCCCCAGCATGGCCCTTTTGGACCCAGCAGAGCTGCTTCTGATTGATTCTGGTGTAAATGAGATCAGAATCAGGCCCCGTGTCTCCAAAGCTCTCTTAAGTTCTCTAAACTCTTTTCATCCTTCTACTGATCTCATTTGCACCAGTGTGAATTGGGAGTAGCTCCACTGGAATAAATGAAGTTACACTGCTGTAATACCAGGGTGTCTCTAGACTATAGGTTTTTTTTTAAAAAAGTGGCCTTTTTTCGAAAAAACTTCCCGTGTCTAGACTGCTGCCACGTTCTTTCGAAATTAAATCAAAAGAATGTGGCAGTTTTTTCAACCGCAGTAAACCTCATTTTACGAGGAAGAAAGTCTTTGTTTGAAAGTGCTCTTTTGAAAAAAGGCATTCTTGAATGCAAACAGGGCTTTTTTGAAAGCCTGGGTGCTCTCTTTCGAAAAAGCGGCTCGTTATTCCGAAATAACTTGCTGTATAGATACACCCCCAGTGGCCTTCCAGCATAACGTTGGACAAAGTACCCCACTTGTCTCTTTTCTGTCCTTCTCCACTCTCTGTCCAAGGCTGAGGGTGTGTCTAGACTACAGGGTTTTGTCGACAAAAGTGGACTTTTGTCAACAAAACTATACCTGTGTCCACACTGCCTTTGAGTTATGTCGACATAACGTTGACAAAACTCAGCAGTTTTGTCGACGTATGTAAACCTCATTCTACGAGGAGGTTGACAGAGTTCTGTCGATAGAAGGCATTATTGCATCTACACTGTCCTTTGCGTCCACACTGTTATGTTGACAAAGCGGCTTGCTTTGTCGACAGAACTGAATGTGTCTAGATGCTCTTTGTCGACAGAAGCTTTGTCAACAGTATCTGTCGACAAAACTTCTGTTGACAAAACCCTGTAGTCTATATGTACCCTGAGATAGTTGTGCCAGACTTGAACTTAAGATATTCCTAACCTTGGAATGACACTTCAAATTAATAGTTAATAATTGTTATAAGATTCATCTTTTCAGAATGCCCCCTTGCAATTTTGCCCCCTCACTTCTGCCTCAGTTTCCCCACAACAATCTTCAGCCCACTCCTGCCACAGAGATAACTTCCTCCCCCTACAGCCAGGCCGCAATACCTAATGCAAAACAAAACAGAACGTTTCTGTCTCAATCCAAACTGGACTCAGCTCCTCCTTGTCTTCTGTCCTCTACTACAAATAGTTTTCTGTTCCTGACCCTGGATCTTGCTTTCACTTTTCGCACGTTCTTTCTCATCTTTCTCTACAGTCTCTGCAGAGCAGGGCTAAGTGAATAGTTCCAAGGCTTCCTGACCCTTAAAGTCCAATAACCAGTGTAGAAATATCTTAAAGCCAAAGAGCTGGGTTCACCCCTTGGCACAAGGAAAATGTTTTTAAAAATTCAGTTTCTTTTATCAGTGTTACTAATAACATCATACATTAAAGACACTGCATGAATTTTAATAATCCATATATTTCTTATATTTTTTCAAGACAAGAGCAGAGCAGTTAAGAAAACGCATTCTTGCTTTCTTTCTCTTAAAGAAAGAACACATATAAAGTATCCATGAGGCTATGTCTACAGTGCAGTTATTTTTCAGAAAAGGGTAAGCGAGTTGCGTACCTTTTTCCGATTCTTTTTTTGGAAGAGGCTTTTCTGACTTTTGGTCTGTCTACACAGGGCCAAATGTGGGAAAAACCTCCTCTTTCGGAAGAGCCCTTATTCCTCATAAAATGAGAAATACAGGGCTTCCAAAAGAAGACATCCGCTTTTTTGGAAACTGATCCGAAAAAGCGGACGTGTTCCCTGGATGCGGCAGAGTTTTTTTTATCCTGGAAAAGCGCTGTAATGTAGACATAGTCTAAGAGAGTGAAGTGTGGGATGACACACAGCGTAGTCTGTTATAGATGGGCTGGGGATCAGAAAGAGGCACTTTGTTCTTATAGGTACAGCACCCCTTTTCCCCCACTTACATAACTACGTATGCTACTCTTAGCATCATCTGTGCTATTTGCTAACTTTTTGCATTTTTGTCATCAGGACATCTAGCTATAGGCTGCTCAATTTCAATTTCGTTTCTAGTCAATTTTACTTTCATCTAGTTCTTCATGGATTGATATCATCTAATGTTTGGGTTGTAAACATTGCAGGGGAATATTTATTATTAAAAACTTTAAACCTATTATTGTGGTATTTTGCAAAATCTTGTTTAGTGGAATGTTGCTTTAAACAGAATGATTGCTTAGTAGCGTTTAATCTTGCATTCTGGGACAGTGGACTATAATTCAACATTTGCGTTGCCTGGCTTGGGTTACTCAGGAAGGAGTCAGAATTCCCCAATTTCTTCTGCTACCACATGAGCCTTTCCATACAATTTTCAGGTCAGAGGCTGCTGATGGAACAGCATGTCAGGTGCAAGTAAACTGCTTCTATAATTTACATTCCTGCCTTCCTTTACTATTCACTGGCACGTATCTCTCATAGGCAAGTGAAAAGTTCATGAAGATGCGCTGGTACTATTAAAATTCTGTGAAATGAGCTACTACCTGGAGCACCAGATTTATTGGTTTCCCCTATACAACAGCATCTGCCACATGCAATACATAGGCCAAAGGTCACCCAATATTCTCCAGGGATGGGCATCAGCAGGGAGCCTTCTAACTAACACATATTGATCTGCAAGTTGAGTCACGTTGTGATTAATTTCGATCCAGAATTTCCTGCTACATCAAAGAAATAGGTCAAGATTTCAAAGCTGTGTCAGCTATCGTCATGGCTTTTAAATGCAGCAGAGGTCCCTTTAAGAGGCTAATGAAGGATTATTGCTGGTTAATACCTCCCCACACTTCTAATATTAACCCTGGAACCAACCACACTCAGCTTCATAGCTATTGCTAACAGCGGCTTAATAGCACATTAATATTGAGTGAACAGAAGTTATCAGATTGATTCTATGATTGGTGAGGGATTTATCGCTGCTCTGGCTTCCACTTGCTGCTCACTAGATCTTTTTCCAGTTT
Organism: Pelodiscus sinensis; assembly: GCF_049634645.1. NCBI lineage: Eukaryota > Metazoa > Chordata > Testudines > Trionychidae > Pelodiscus > Pelodiscus sinensis. The sequence goes on along the minus strand of NC_134717.1, from coordinate 75,808,547 downwards.
CTCATCGCTCTGACCAGAGTATATGGCTTCATAATTAATTTGTGGAGGAAGAAGGTTAAACTAATTTTGTTGTTTTTAATTTCCTCCACCTTTCATTCCCTTCACCTCATGCTGAGCTGTTGTATTTGAAGCAAAGAGCACAAAGGATCTCACCAGCAGCCACTCAACGGCTTTGTCTACACTGCAGGGTTTTGGCATAAGAAGCCTTTTGCAGAAGCGATCTTCCGCAAAAACTTCTTGCGCAAAAGCACGTCCAGACCTCAAAGCACATAATAAAAGTGATGTCCTTTTGCACAAGAGAGCATCCACACTGCTTGAACGCTCTTGCACAAGAAAGCTCTGATGGCCATTCCTGGAATGGCCATCAGCGCATCGGTGCTGTTACCAATAGGGATTTCCTGCGCAAATCCCCCTCCGAAGCGTCCATACCTGCCTTTTTGGGCAAGAGCAAAAAGGAGCTATTCCTCATGGGGAGAGGAATACATCTACTAGTAAAAGCCCTCTGTTCTGCTGATTTATTTGCGCAAAAATGCTCTTGAGGTGTGGACGCTCCGCTGGTTTTTTGCGCAAAAACCTTGTAGTGTAGACATAGCCTGAATGGTCAGGTACCTACGGAACCAGAAAAGAAAGTCTTGTGAGTTAGAGCTACTGAATAGCTTGGAAGCCCAAACAATTTTGGGGTCTCCTGAGACCATTGGCCCTGATCTTCAATCAGCTTTAAAGATATTCAACTTCTATTCTGTTGTGCTTCTCCTGTGTAAAGCAATACAGTATGTTTTAACAAAAGCAACGAGGAGGCCTGTGGCACCTTATAGACTAACAGATTCATTTGGGCATAAGCTTTCATGGACAAAGACCCACTTCATCAGATGTGTGCTTTGTCAGTATACTGCAGAGTTAAATCGGAAAAAGATACACAATTTGTGGGATGCAACTTGTATATCTTTTTCTGATGTTCTTTTGAAAGAGGCTTTTCTGAAATTTTGCATGTCTACACGGCGCCTAATTTCAGAAAAACCTCCTCTTTTGACACATCCCTTATGCCTCATAGAACAAGCTTTACGGGGATGGTGAAAGAGCACGTCCGCTTTTTCGGTATGTTTTTGGAAAAGTGGACACATTCCTTGGACACAGCCTTGCTTTTCCGGGATAAAAAACACTATAGTCTAGACCTAGCCCATGTCTTATGTGCAGATAGAATATATTAATTATTAATCTCATGTTGTATGATAGCAGTGGATAGATGTGCCAGCTGAAATCAGGGCTTCTTTACACTAGGTGCTGCACATAGGGGCTCTGTCTAGACTGGCCTGCTTTTCCGGAAAAACTTGCCAGCTGTCTACACTGGCCGCTTGAATTTCCGCAAAAGCACTGACTTCCTACTGTAAGAAATCAGTGCTTTTTCGGAAATACTATGCTGCTCCCGTTTGGGCAAAAGTCCCTTTTGCACAAAGCAATGTTAATAATCAGCGGTGCTCCCAGCCCTATCTATAACCATAACACTAACCTGTGCTGTGCAGAAATTTCACTCTTTATGCTGAGCTAATTGCAGATAAAAATCGTATTAGCTTTAATTAGCCCCAATGGCACAATTCATGCCAGTAAAGTTAAGCATGCGCGTAAATGTTTGCAGGAGATTGTAGACAGCAAGGCTCTTCGGGCAAGGGCTGCCTCTTTGTTAGGTACAGTGCCTAGCACAATGGGGCCCTGTCTGGAGACCCCAGGTGCTTCTGCGCTACATGGAAGACCGAAAACTGCATGGTCAAGGTTAACAGACAATATACGGATAGCACTTGTCTGGTGCACACTGTGGTAATGAAATAACGGCTTTCACTTATGTCACTGGAGGTGCTCAAGGGTGGGTAAGGTGCAGCCTGCAGGCCACAGGAATGAGGGTAATCTGATTTTGGGCCACCAGACAATTTGCTGACACTGACTATCTGCGGGGACCTGCCCCACCACAGCTCCCATTGGCTGGGAACGGCAAAACGCCTGCAGCAAAATGTCTCAGAGCTCACTCTTTCCTTGATGGTCTGTCTGCGGCTGGCAGGCTGGAGATTGCCCACCACTGGCTCAGCTGCTATGGTGATGGGGGTCATCCAACGCTGTCCTGGAGATGGCGAGGAGATTCGTTCCCTGGAATAACACATGCATTGTTCTATCACAGTGGCTGTGAAGGAATGCGGGAATAACTTGGGGTATAGTAGGTCTGGTGCCAGTTTAAAACCTTAGGCTCACTTGTTAGCCCCCCTCCCTGTCATTTATTCAACCTCTTCCTCTGCTGGTTAGCAGGCTGCCATAATAAACACAGCTGTGTTCTAGGATGCTTGTGTGTATCTATCTCTAAGAGACGGGGTAAAGAGGTGAGGGGTTTTTGAGGTAAATTCCTGGAACCTCAAAGCAAATGCAAGAGCTCATTTGGATTTGGGTTCTGTTTTATCCGAGCCATCAACGTTCAAAGGATATGGGCTAAGAGGTTCTTGTCTGTCTATTCGTATAAACATAAACCAGACAAAATCATCGATGGCTCATGGTAGCAGAGTTTCTTTCTAATAACAGTATTGCTGGGAACATAAAGGCTGAGCAATATCTGCTCAGAACTAGATGACTCAACTGATGCTTCCTGGCAATTCCAAGGCCATGCTCAGCTCTTTAGGAAAGAATCACTAACATAAGGGCCCCATGAAGACGTTAACCCCATCAGCCCATTAACCAATCAACCTCTAATGAATTCACCCATCGACTTATCTGTGAATTAAGTAGAACCCCATCAACTTGCTAGAGACTGCACATGGCGTTCCAGTGGGAATCTGCCAGTCCACCCCAGCTTCAGGTTTTGACTAGCTCACTTTTCTTGTAGTTGCAGGAATGACTGGCATATTTCACAGGTGTGCTGTCTTCAGGCACCTGAACTTGCTTCCCTTCCCATACACTTGTACAGTTCTGGTTAATTTCAGTAGTGATGTGATAATGGAACCGCTCGATCTTTACAACTTGGCAAAGACATTTCTCTCAGAAAGTTACTCCTGACTGGGTCCTCTGTTCCTGTTATATGGAAGAGTGTGTTTCACTGAGAGTGTAACCATGGAAGGGGGAGTGCATTTTTGTTATTGTCTGAACATTAGCAAATGATTCTGGGCCTTTGGAAAATGACTGGAGAGAAATGTGCTTAACTTTCAGCATTGTTCGCTGGCTTTGCCTGTGCCTTTCCTTTGGAAACATGGTAGGTCTGAGCCAAGTAAGTCTGGGCTCACTAGATGCTGATGATGCGATGTTCTATGTTATCATGATCAACTAGGGAGTATATTTGTGAGTGCACCTATTTTTCAGAACAGAAGCTCAGTCAAACCAAGGGCTGATTCTTATTAGCCCATCATGTGCAATCAAAGATTTTAAGGGTGGCTACATGCCAGGAGCTCAGACTTCAGCAGCTTAAGTTTTGTCTGCAGGGTCTGGCTGTGAGCTTGGACACTAGGCACCTCCTATGAGGAAGCCTGGCAAAATAGCAATGACTGGGCGGAAGGGAGAAAGGAGTGAAGAGAGGGGTATGCTCTAAGGCAGGGTCGCAAACTCACTTTACCTTCGGGACAGATCCAATCCTCAAATCCTCCAGCAGGAACCTCCCTCTGGCAGGACTCTGGGGGAGGAGGGAGGTGCACTTCTGACACCATGCCTGTGTATTTCCTAGCCCCACCCATGGCCCATGTGCTCTCCCACCCTGCCTGCTGCCCCAGGTGATTTAAAACCAGCCAGCACAGTGGGGTGAGAGTGGCTTCCTGCTGCAGCACCATGCTGCTGCCGGCACATCCCTGAGGCGTGGGGGAGGTGTGTGCAGAGCCATCCCATCCATAGGTGTCAGCTGTGAAGCTATTAACTCACGTTGTGAAACTGACTAGATATCAGTGGTGCCAACTCTCCTGATTTGATCACAAGCTGGAAAGGCCTAGGCAGATCTGGGAATATCACCACATAATCGTGTCTCCCTCTGTGCCCAGAAGCCCAGACAGGGACCAGGCTATTACAAAAGACATGAAACTGAGTCCTCACTCTGACGGCCCTTTCCCTCGCACTGGCATCCCCCCCACTAACGTCCGCGCCCTAGCACTGGGATCCTGCCTGCCCCACCGTGAACATCTGTGTCTGCACTGGGCTCTCCTGCCCCCACCAGCAGTGACCCACCACCCCCACCCCGCTGGCTGCAGTAGCACATCAGCTCAGGCAGTTCTCTGGCCAGCCCAGTTTGCAGCGCTGCAGAGGCAGCCAGCCTGGCTTCCCGGACTGAGCAGCTCCCTCTGCATCTGAGACTCTGCAGGTGCTGGGGAACTGGGTTCTGCTGGGAGCTGTGTACACGGGTTGTGCTCTGCCCCGGGTGCCAGCCATGCCAGCCTGAGGGGCATGATTTAGTGGGCTGGATCAGTGAAGTGCTCAGGCAGCAGAAAGCCGGTGAGCTGGGAGGCCTCCTTCTTGTAATGAGCTCTGCTCAGTGCGGGCTAATGGGAACAGTGAATAATGGCTTACACTAAGTTTGGCAATATCAATGCCTTCTGCTAGCCAGGTACCTCATGAAAACAGAGCGTCATGAGAGTCCTCTTTTGCCATCCAGCAATCCAACACCGTACCATCGATGGAACTCGGGAGGCTTCTCCATGCAGTTTTATCGATCTGTCTGCTTCTCGTTTTCTTCTTTCAGCCATCAAGGATTCAAGGAACACTTGGAAGTGGTGCACGGGGGATGGTGGGTAGGAGGAATGCACAGAGCCCTCGATAGGGTGTAACAGATGAGGGGTGACCAATGCCATCTCTGTGACAAGCAAACAAGGAAACTCCCTTCCAGCTATAAGAGCTCTCCACTTACGCTTTAACAGCGTGCAGGGAAAGTTGGTTACATAGCGGAGCTCAGATCAGTGCAGATGGTTTTCAAAAGGGGAAGGGACACAAGAGAAGTAGAAGAGGCAGAGGCGGCAGCTAAGCTAGATATAAGACTGCAACTCTCCCAGGCTCTCAAAGTATAAGGCCATTGCTGGATTTTCTCTTCCATTCTGTGAAATGGAAGCATTTTGCTGTGAATGTGGATGATCAGAAATCCTATGAGATGGCAAATATGCTGAAGGGTAAAGGCTCCCTCCCTGAAGGGCGGATGGGTAGGGTATGTTTAATAACAAAACAAGGTCTTCTCTACATGGCCTATATTTTACAAGTCATTAGCTGTACAATGACAAGGGATCAATGCCATGGAATCACACTAGAAAATACACGACTCAACCAAAGTCTGGAGAGAGGGATTATTTTGTCTTGAAAATCCTTTTTTTTTTTACAATCTCATCTCATCAAAGAACTAAAAAATCGAGAAGGATAATCTCATGAAAACCTTTTCTGAATCCTCCAAGTAACATTCATTAGCTACTCCACTCGCTGTGCCACTCATCCCAATTTTGTGAGGTCCCCAATGCACAGTGACATGTTGGTGGCGTCTTTACGCTGTGAGCTCTGCAGAGAATTGGAGACAAAAGTCTTTGAGAACATTAGTCACTGGCATTCCCCTCTGGGATCCTGCTTCACTTCCAGCTTTGATTGCATCACTTGTGAATGTGTGTGTATGAGAGAGGGGAGGGAGTGCAAGATGGATGAGAATTTTTCTGATCACATCCACAGCATCCAGGGAGTCTAGAGCAAAATACCAGAGATTTTTTCAGCTGTCAATTCTAGTTTTTAAAAAAGCTAGAACTCAGAGGCCTTGTTTCAAAGGACAGCTGTCTCTCTCCAGCTCAGAGGCTAGCACATTCCAGTACAAAACATGAGAAAAGCAGCATCACAGTTGGTCTTTCTGCTGAAGCTGCCAACAAAGCTGCCTGTTAGGCCCTCTGTCCACCACATCTATTACTGTCTCCAGGGTTCTGGCTACAGCACTGTTGTCTCCTGACCCTGTTACAAATGGGTGGCATTTTCAAAATCAGTCATCTTTAGCCTAACTGCTCTCCCTCTCCAGTTGACAAGATGCTTCCACTGACTCAGGCCAGCACCAAGACCTATGAAAGTCCCACCAAATGTGGTTAAAAGTGATATGGTTAGTCCAAAACTTGAGCTCAGTAATGGGAAAAAAGTTAGGCCCCCTATACAGTACACATTTTAACTCAGACATGGGGCAACAATAGCATTGTATCTTTTACAATCCCCTGATTGGCTACGGTTACAGGGTCTGAATGTTGCCGTGGTGATTTCATCATGGGAAGCTGGGCTTGTGTCCTTTGGTGCAAGTCAAGGTGTTGATATTGATTTATAGAGCCATAGGGCTGGAAGAGACCCCAGGAGGTCATCAAGTCCAGCCCCCTGCTCTAGGCAGGACCAATCCCAACTGCCAAGAGGCAAATTACCAAAGACTCTCCCATGTGGGCACAGCAGAGCTTTGCATACACACGGGATGAGGAATAGTTCCAAAGATCCATATATACCCCTGGGCTGGATGAAAGTTAGGGCAGATCTGTGCATAGCTGTAGATAGAGATCGTGACTATGGAACTAGCACCGGGATTTTGAAAAATCATAGAATCGTAGAACCATAGAGCTGGAAGAGACCTCAGCAGGTCATCAAGTCCAGCCCCCTGCTCTAGGCAGGACCAATCCCAACTAAATCAACACAGCCAGGACTTTGTCCAGCCAAGATTTAAACACCTCTAGTGATGGAGACTCCACTACTTCCCTAGGGAACCCATTCCAGTGCTTCACCAACCTCCTAGGGAAATAGTTTTTCCTAATAACCAACCTGGACCTCTCCCACCACAACTTGAGACCATTGCTCCTTGTTCTGCCATCCGTCACTACTGAGAACAGCCTCTCTCCATCCTCTTTGGAACCTCCCTTCAGGAAGTTGAAGGCTGCTGTCAAATCCCCCCTCACTCTCCTCTTCTGCAGACCAAACAGACCCGACTCCCTCAGCCTCTCTTCATAGGTCATGCGCTCCATCCCCCTAATCATTTTGGTCGCCCTCCACTGGACCCTCTCCAATGCATCCACACCCTTTGTGTAATTGGGGGCCCAGCTTCTACTGTTCAGTCATATGGATGCTTCTTCACTCTGGCAGCTTCAAGACACTTTCTCACTTTTCTGAAGCTATTTCAAGGTATATTACAAGGAGGTCCAGACAGCTCACTGCATGGGCACAAATGCTTCTGACTATCTACTAGCCAGGGCAGGATAGATGTTGAAAGGACTAGCAGGTGCAGTTGGACCAAGTTTAATATAAAGTATGTAAAGCTGGTTAAAAAAAACCTGTTTTATTTCCAGCAGACATTCACATACCAAAACATGTTGGTGTTTGACTCCAAACTAGTTGGTTCATAAATGTTGCTGTAGTGTCTCCATGTGATCTGTAGTCCAGATGCCTCAAGCTCCCATTTTCTTCTGCAGACAAGACTTCCTGGTCAGAAAACATCTCCAATTAAGCAACATGGTCTGCCCATTTGGAGAAGGTGAGTTGTGCATCATGGGATTCCCTGGCCATGGTGCATCATGGAAGATGTAGTTTGGGTGAAGAACCTGGCAAACCCCAAAATGTTACTCAATTTTTTTTAAAATAAAAATTAAAATGTTACATTTTCTTCAAAATTTATCATAGGAAGTTAGTTTCCTGACCAGTTCTGTTTACAACCAATAAGTAAACCAACTCCACTGGTTTGCCTGTCCCATGCATTTGCTTTATCAGCTAAGGTCACAAGCTGATACTGATACTACTTTATTCCCAACTATTTCATGCATTTTGCAAATAGTTATTAAAATATCCATAGCATGAATCAAATCAATTCATGTGATCAGTCTTAGTCATGAAAGCCTTTGGTAGGTAATTGTCATGAATTTGACTAGATTTTAATACAGTGTTTATGGAAAGATTTAATTACTGCTGTATCCTTTTTGAAAAGTCTGCTCAAAAGCCTGTTTGCTCACTGTAGTAAGTTTTACACCCAGTATTAATAGTCTGCAGAATCAAGCCATGAAACTGCAAACCTTTCCATGCAGGGAGTGTGATCGAATCCACATTAATGGTTAAGGTACTGAACTCAGAATTTGAATATAGAATCACAGAATCCTAGGGTTGGAAAAGATCTCAGGAGATCATCAAGTCTAGCCCCCTGCCCAAAGCAGGAACAACCACAACTAAATCATCCCAGCTGGACTTGTCAAGGTGTAACCTAAAAACCTGTAGGGATGTAGAGTCCACCACCTCCCTATGTAACCATTCAAGTGCTTCACCCTCCTAGGGAAATAGTTTTTCCTAATATCCAACCTAGGCCTCCTCCACTGAGACTTGAGACCATTGCTCCTTGTTCTTCCATCCCTCATGACTGAGAACAGCCTTTCTCCAGCCTCTTTGGAACCTTTTAGGTCGTTAAAGGATGCAATCAAATCCCCCCTCTCTCTTCCCTTCTGCAGGCTAAATAAGTCCAAATCCCTCAGCCTTTGCTCATGAGTCATGTGCTCCAGCCCCTAATTATTTTCACTGCCCTCCGCTGGACCCCCTCCAATGTGTCCACATCCTTTTTATAATTGGGTGCCCAGACTTGGATGCAATACTCCAGATGTGACCTCATCAGTGCTGAATAAAGGGGAATAATTTCTTCTCTAGATCATCTGGAAATGCTCCTCCTAATGCACCCTAATATGCCATTAGCCTTTTTGGCTACAAGAGTAAACTGTTGACTCATATCCAGCTTCTCATCCACTGTAACCCTCACGTCCTTTTCTGCCAAATTGCTGCTTAGTCAGTCTGTCCCCAGCCTGTAACAATGCCTGGGATTCTTCTGTCCCAAGTGCAGGACTCTGCACTTGTCCTTGTTGAACCTCATTAGATTTCTTGTAGCCCAATCCTCCAATTTGTCTTGGTCACCCTGGACTGTATTCCTGACCTCCAAAGTATCTACCTCTTCCCCTAGCTTAGTGTCAACTGCAAACTTTCTGAGGGTGCAATCCATCCCCTCATTCAGGTCATTAATAAAGATGTTAATAAAACCGGCCCTAGAACCGACCGTTGGAACACTCCACTTGATATGGACTGCGAACCAGACAACGAGCCATTGATCACTACCTGTTGAGCCTGATTATCTAGTCAGCTTTCTATCCATCTTACAGACCATTTATCCAAGCCATACTTCCTTAGATTGCTAGTAAGAATACTGTGGGAAAATGTATCAAAAGCTTGGCTAACATCAAGGTAGATTACATCCACTTCCCTCCCCATATCTACAGAGCCAGTTACCTCATCATAGAAGGCAATGAGGTTGGTCAGGAATGACTTGCTCTTGGTGAATTCATGTTGACTATTCTTGATCACTTTCTTCTCTTCCAAGTGCATCAAAATAGATTCCCCTTTGTGATTTTTTTCTGGGGACTAAGGTGGAGTGACCGGTCTGTAGTTCCCTGGATTTCTCCTTTCCTTTTTAAAGATGAATGCTACATTTGCCTTCTTCCAATCATCCAGGACCTCCCCAATGGCCACGGGTTTTCATAGATAATGGCCAATGGCTCTACAATCATATCAGTCAACTCCCTCAGCATCCTCAGATGCATGAGATCTGGCCCCGTGGATTTGTTTATGTCCAACTTTTCTGAATAGTTCTTCACCTGTTCTTTCTCCACCGAGGGCTGCCCCCCTCCTTCCCATACTGTGTTGCCTAGTGCAGTAGTCTGGGAGCTGACTACTGCACTACTTGTCTGTGAAGACAGAAGCAATAAAAGCATTGAATACTTCAGCTTTTCCCACATCATCTGTTACTACGTTACCTCCCTCATCCAGTTAGGGTCCCACATTTTCCCTGACCACCCTCTAATTGCTAACATGCCTGTAGAGACCTTTCTTGTTACCTTCACATCCCTTGATAGCTGCAACTCCAATTCTGCTTTGGGCTTCCTGATTGGACCCTTGCATGTTTGAGTAATATATTTATACTCCTCCTTTGTCATCTGTCCACGTTTCCACTTCTTGTAAGCTTCCTTTTTGTGTTTAAGATCACCAAGGATTTCCCTGCTAAGTCAATCTGGTCACCTACCATATTTGCTTTTCTTACTGTGCATCAGGATGATTTGTTCTTGCACCTTCAATAAGGCTTCTTTAAAATACTGCCAGCTCCCCTGGATTCCTTTCCCCTTCATGTTAGCGTCCCAGGGAATCCTGCCCATCAGTTCCCTGAGGGAGCCAAAGTCTGCTCTTCTGAAGTCCAGGGTGTGTATTTTGCTGCTCTCCTTTCTTCCTTGGTCAGGATCCTGAAATCTACCATCTCATGATCACTGCTGCCCAGGTTGCCACCCACATCTACTTCCCCTATTAGTTCCTCCCTGTTTGTGAGCAGCAGGTCAAGCTGTGCATGGCCCCTGGTTGGTTCCTTCAGCACTTGTACCAGGAAGTTGCCTCCAACATTCTCCAAAAACTTCCTGGATTGTCTGTGTTCTGCTGTATTGGTCTCCCAACAGATGTCAGGGTGATTAAAGTCTCCCATGAGAACTAGGGCCTGTGATCTGGAAATTTCTCTTAGTTGTCTAATGAAAGCCTCGTCTACCTCATCCACCTGATCTGGAGGTCTGCAGCAGACACCAGCCACAACATCACCTCTGTTGCTTCTACATCTAAACTTAACCCATAGACTCTCAACAGTCTTTTCTCCCTCTAAATACTAGAACTCCGAGCAATCATACGGCTCTCTTACATACAATGCAACTCCTCCTCTGTAGCTTCTGTGAGGAGGTAACTGGCTCTGTGGATATGGGAAAGTGGGTGGATGTGATAGACCTTGACTTTAGCAAGGCTTTGATATGGTCTCCCACAATATTCTTGCCAGTATGTTAAGGTAGTGGTAGTGATCAAGAGCTCAATGTCAGCTTGGTGGTCAGTTACTAGCGGAGTGCCCCAAGGATCAGTTCTTGGACCGGTTTTGTTCAACATCTTTATTAATGACCTGGATTTAGGGATGGATTGCACCCTCAGCAAGTTCCCAGATGTCACTAAGCTAGGAGGAGAGGTAGATATGCTGGAGGGCAGGGATAGGGTCCAGAGTGACCTAGACAGATTAGAGGATCAGGCCACTAGAAATCTGATGAGGTTCAACAAGGACAAGTGCAGAGTCCTGCGCTTGGGATGGAAGAATCCCAAGCACTGTTACAGGCTGGGGACCGAATGGCTAAGTAGCGGCTCTGCAGAAAAGAACACTTTGGACAAGGCAGACATCACCTGATGCCAAGGCAGGGTAGTGCAGGCTCCCCCACTCACACCCAACAAGGTCCCCATCTCAGATGGAGTCTCTGTAGGTGCCTACCTTAACAGAGCCCTCATCTCGGCAGGAGTCTCTGGGCACTCCCATAACAACAACAGCGTGACGCTGACTGTTGTGTGGCTATTAGGAGGCACCAGCTAGTGTATTCAACTTTCTGCATCATCCAGTTTAATGGCCTTCTTTGGGGAGAGCCAGTACTGTGGGGGGTGCCCATTAGAGATCTCTTTTGCCAGCTGATTACCGAGCATCCGTAGGCATTGCTGTGCCTACACCCGGTGCCCGTTTGCTTGCTGGGATTGGCTGCTGAGGATGAGCGGCGCACAGGAGGGAAGAAGGGAAAAAATGGAAGAACAATGTTTGTTAGTGACAGACTAACTCCCTGGGGTGTGACTGTTTCACCAGCCTGCTTCCACCATGCAGGCGCCTCCAAGCTACTCCCCAGATGCCAGCTCAGTACCTGCCTGGCGCTGCTGATGCTCTTCAGCTCAGTGCTACTCCCCAGGGCTCTTGGCTGGCTTGTCAGTGGGCTGCGTCAGCATCACACCACAGCCTCTCCCGTTAGCCCAGAGATCAATGCCTGACAGATCCAACCCTCTCTCCTCTCTGGCTGAGGCCAATGAAAATCAGGGGCTGCTTTCTGTTACAGGCAAAAATGAAAGAAATGAGCAAAAGACTGTAGCTGGGAGCCTGTAGGAAGCTTCTCTCTGATCTTTACCATCATCTGCCCCTTTTAACTTTTCCCCTTTTGCTCTCCCTGTCTCCACGGTGCACAGAATGCAAAATGAAGGGCTCCTACACAGCTACCGACATTGGCAAAGGACAGCAGCTTTTGCTGAGAGGAGCAAAACGGCTGCTTTCAAAGGGAGCAACAGCCTGGCTGTGAAATGTTTGTGCCCGCTGAGAAGCACAGCTCCCCACTGGCAGGCTCTCACAGTCAGACCCCCGTCAACAGTTCAGGGCTAGCAGAGGCAGGTGCCAGGGGAATCGGAGCATTAAGGGACAGGTGCAGCTCCATGGTAATCAGAAGGAAACAGGAAAGAAGAGTGTTTGGAGCTCACCAGCCAGGAGATAAAAAGGTGCTAAGAGGATGGGCAAGAGAGTCTTTTTGTTAAGGGGGGAGGGAATGTGGACAGTCTTCTAAGACCTGAATAATGCAGCAGGAGACACCAGTCCAAGCTGTGAAAGTTTGCCTCACTTGCCACCAGACTCCCATCATTTGCCCGGGTTAGCTCACGAAGGCTACGAGTTCCAGGCAGGGTTTGGGGGTGCACGAGGGGAGAGAAGCAGGAGACTGGGTTTGAACTCAAGCAGGCAAGAAGAGGCGATTCAGTGCTTCATAGACTGCTGTGCACAAAAGCAGCCCAGGTACCAATCTGCCTCTCCCGCCGGCTGCCAGGTGAGCGTCCCTCCTGGTCCAGCCAAGTGACCAGATGCAAAGGCAGCTCTCTGTCCTGTCTTTCCCTCCAGTGGGGAGGTGTAACCTAGGACTCAGCGTCTGCCTATGGCACTGGCCCTGTAACACCCCCTCCCACCCCCAAAGCTGCCAGGCCTGGGGCACAATGGTGCTGATTACAGTGGGCCCTGGTCCAGAAGTGAGGGAGAAGTGAGAGGGCTGGACAAATGGGTCTCAAGGTCTATGTCTACACTGCACTCTAAACTCGAAATAAGATACACAATTTGTAATATGCAAATTGCACACTTATTTTGAGTTTATTTTGAAATAGACTATTTCAAAATTTGATGCTATTTACACAGCACCAAATTTCAAAATAACGTGCTATTTTGAGACATCCCTTAACCCTCGTGGATGCACCCATTATTTTGAAAAATATTTAAAAATAACAGGTGGCTTGTGAAGACGCGGGGGAGCTTTTTCACAATACCTCTGGTGTAGACATACCCTAAGGGGAGGGGATGTCTCAGCTCTAGCATGCCCAGAGGAAAGATTCTCCGGCTCCTTGCCCTGCTTTTAGCTGCATGCATGTGGATTTTAATGCCACCTTCAGGAAGCCTCTTCTGCCCTCCCTTTTCCCCGCTTGGTCTCTCTACAGCTGACCCTGGGGCGGGGGCTTGAATGTTATATTGAATCTGTAACATTCAGTCCAAATGTATCTTTTTCTGATGTGTCACTGTCTCCTCAGCTCAGTTATTTCCTGGCTGAGAAAGAGCCGACTCAGGAGCTGTACCTGGCCCATTGCTCTGCCTCAGGTGTCTCCAAGCTTTTTAACCACAAGATCATATTTTCAATGTAAGTGCAATGTAAGATCTACCTCAAACCCAAATACCCTTGCCCCAATTCCTTCCCTGGGCATTCATTAATTCATTAATGGATCTCCAAGTCACCGTGTTGTTTCAGGCCAATTCCACAAACCAAATACAGGGAAGGATTGGAACTTAACTTCATTTACAAGTTTAATTCTTATGCAAATGGAATGAACAGGGACATGGCTGGGTCACACACTGCCTTCCACATCCTAATGACTTAACCAACCAACCAAACAATGGAGGTGCTAATTGTTCTAATCAGCCTCTTATAACTACTTGAACCATCTACTCATTGTCTCTCCCTTCTTTTCTCTTTTTTTCATCCCCCCCCTTCCCCCTTCCCTTATTTATTCTTGGATCTGGACTTCTAATATGCCAGTCATCTGAAGAAGTGGGTTGTGCCCACAAAAGCTCATGATACCAGCTACTAGACTATTTGTTCCTGAAATGTCATGCTGAATAACTGCATTTGTATCCACGCACTGCAGTAAAAGAGTTGGGGGAGGAGGGTCGGGGAAAGTGGGGAAATGTGATACCAACAGCATTCTTAGTTTACAGTGAGGTTTGTGTGAACTCAGGTTAAAAGTCAAATCCAACAATCACTGCTTGACCTCATCTCTTTTCCAAGCAAATTATTCCACAAGGTCCTATCATCCATCCAACCTACTGATTCTTACTGATAGACCTTGGCAGACGCTTCCCCTGAATTCCTGATGAGAGAGAGAACGCTGACAGTTGGCATTTAAGAGGAGCTGATTTAGCTGCTTGGTTTATTTGTTTTGCAGTCAGTGCAAGGGCATGCGCCTGCCTTTGCATGTGTCACCAAGTTCCCAGAGGAACATCTGAAACCATTTACAAACCTCTCCATTCCCTTTGCTGAGCTCCTCTCTACATACATTTCTTTTATACGGGATGAACGACCCTTTTAGGATTCAGGAACCAGATTCTCTAAGTCATCTTTCATGTCACTCCAAGAGCTCTACCTTACTGTATATTTTAGAAACTTTGTGTGTCTGGGAGTCAATTTGTTCAATTCCTCCTAAACGGTAAGAGCTGGGAGCACCAAACTGAGTTTGCAGCTTCCTCCTATCATAACTAAACGTATGGCCAGTGGTTGGTTGTGCCAGGACAATGGGATGTGCCTGGAATCTATGGAGAGGGAGGAGTCCGATAGCAGGGACAGTTATGCTCCAAAATTATCACAGGGCGTGGTTGCACCTGTATCAGAGCGGCCAGCTGGGGCGGGGCTCTGTGTGTTGTCAACCACAGGCCACAAGTAAGTGCCCCCCCTCCAAAGTTGGAGCCAATACCATTCAACCCTAATCCTAACCCCTGGTCCTCAGTCCCAGTGCCAGACACCGGGGGGAACCCCGCTGCCCAGCAGCCCACTGCTGTGGTCCCCCTGGGGAGCAGCTGCTGAATGGGGCTGACCAGCACGGCCCCTTCCACCACAGGCCCCTGAGGAGCAGCCACTGGTTGGGCAACGTGCCCCTAGCTGGCCTACGGAGCAGCTGCCAGCCAGGGTGAAGCAATACAGCTCCTGCCACGGTGACCCCACCAGGCACCAGCTGTTGGCTGGCCAGTGAAGACCTGGCTAGCCGCAGGGCTCCCTTGAGCCCCTCCCCCACACACACCTCCCATCCCTCGACCCTGAGCCCCACTCACCTCCCATCCCTCGACCCTGAGCCCCCTACATCTCCCATCCCCCTGCCCTGAGCCCTCCCAGCTCCCATCCCCCTGCCCTGAGCCCCCTACATCTCCCATCCCTCTGCCCTGAGCCCCACACACCTCCCATCCCCCTGCCCTGAGTCCCCTACATCTCCCATCCCCCTGCCCTGAGCCTCCTCACCTCCCAATTCTCTAGTATACTTACATTTATATGTAGCCCAGGAGACTAACTTTGGATAATCTTGGAACAAAGAGAGACAGTTCTATGATGCCTCTTCTCAGCCTTCAAACTCCATGATACTATGTGTGAATAGCTCAAAGTTAATGGATACATGGGTAACATTTTAAACCAATGATTCCATATTTGCCTTTAATTTAGACTCAGTAGATCAGAGAAAGAAAGAAAGAAAGAAAGAAAGAAAGAAAGAAAGAAAGAAAGAAAGAAAGAAAGAAAGAAAGAAAGAAAGAAAGAAAGAAAGAAAGAAAGAAAGAAAGAAAGAAAGAAAGAAAGAAAAGCTAAAATATGGAAACATTGATTTATTCATTTAAGGTGACCTGAAAAGGATAATGCAATTTGTATTATGCATCTATTGTAAAAATACAGTTTTGAGGGATTAATAATTGCGTATCATATGCTAGCATTTACAGACAATACAGATATCTCCGTTGTTTAACATGAATGTATGCAATATTAACTATTGTTAGTGTTACCTATTGCTTTGTATGTTATGTAAATACATGCACTTTCAAACCCAGCATTTGTTTAGTATGAAGTATGTCCAGTGGAGTCTCACACAGCAAAAATTTGGTCCTGCAACTGAAAATCAAAATTAAATGTATGAATGGGAATTCTTTTCTTTGTGTGTGAATCCAGAGCAGATCTGTTTAGAATAACATCTTTATTCCATATTAGTATTGCAAATGCACCATTCATCTGTAGCAGAAACAATCATTTGTGCTAGATTTCGATGTCTCAGCTTCCACATATGTATTTCTGTATTTTCCCTGCACTTTGCTGTGTAGCCTTTAGGCTCGGTGGATTTTAAATTGACTCTTGTCTTTTGAGAGGGAGTTATAAGAGAAAATAACAGTCTGAGTGAGAAAAAGCAAGCTGTGCTGACTAGCCATTTTGATTTGGGGAGAAGAAGGAAGATACCGAAGGAACAAAAGCAAAGCCTCTGTTTTCTAAGCAGATGTGAGCAGTCAGTTTCAGTACATTCTTAAAACGGGGTCAGGTAGCTCTACCTTCCACAGCCTAGCATTATCAGTGTTACTTAATCTAAACATGAATGAATGGAAGGATTTCTCCCACAATGGATTACAAAGTCAAGAGTAAACCAAAATCCAGCAGAAATCCTTTTAGTTATTTTTACAAGAGTTAGATTTTTGCTTCTCAAATTTACAATGGAAATTTGTGTAGATAATCTCAGTTTAGTTTGTGCATGTGTGTGTTCTTCCCCCCAAACATGGGTTTTTGCAGTGACAGAAGAACAGAACAATTATTTTGGAGTATGGATGTGACATCTAAATAATAAAAAAAGAATCCATTTAAAAACAAGCATCTTAGAGCTTTGGGGATTCCCCCCCCCCCTTCACTATGCATTATTCATATTAGACAAGGCGACCAAACGTGTAATCTTCCTGTGCAATTACCAGGAGAACATACTCAAAGACATATGCTAGTGCCTCTCAGTGGAAGGAGATGTGCAAGTAGTGATTATTTACTAGACACTGTCATGAAGTCAGCAAGTTTGACTCTGAGGTTGCAGCTTAATTTACTTTCCAATAGTAACTCTTTGTACGCATCCAATAAGCCACTCCAGCATGTGGTTGGTGTGTACATGTGTTCAGTGCTTTGCTTCTCTCATGCACTGTTTAAGAAATATGTTTTGCATTGATTAGGTGTTCCTATACAAGAGCTGGCGAATGAAGGACAGGCCATTTTTAAATTATTTACAGCCTTGGCCTTTTACTGAAAGCAAATCATCAACTAAATCTAGTTTGTTATCCTTACAGCCACTGGGTTCATTTCTCTTGAGCACAGCCACTACAATAAAGATCATCTCCTCAATTTATTGTTCTCTTGATTTGATAAATACATGTCCTGCAAGAAACCTCTCACAGAGTGTGTTCAGCTAATTCAGGCCCCAACATTCATTTTTGCAACTTTTCTTTCTTTCCTTCTTTCTACTGTTGCTTGTTTTTAATCTGCTAGGATGCATGGATTCTTCCTCCCAGTTCTTTAACCTCTCCCTTGACAGGCAGTGGCTAGGCCCATGTAGGAAATGCATTTCTCTCATTGAGCTAGACAGTTCCAGGATCTTTTGGCATTCTATTCTCATGAGGAAATCCGACAGAGGAATGGAAAGGGTTAAGTGTGCCATCATTCCTGTTATTCGTGGTATTATTTTAGTTCATGCCTTGAGGTCAGTCAGTTTGCAGCTCATTGTTCAAGGTCACATGGAAGTAATTCTGGGATGTGATTGAGCTATAGAGTCAAGGCTCTTTTTTTAATGGCTTCATTGGACACCGATGGGTATGATCATTTCCAGAACAAAGAGCCATGCAGTGGATGTAGCTTCCAGCAAGTAGATGCATTCAGACTGAACGGGGGCGAGGGCCTATTCTGCAGCAATAGGGAATTCTGATATGCCTTGTTCCCCGCTTGCGATCTGTCTTACTTGCTGCCTGAGATGGCAGACAGATCCTACACTGAATGAAAGTAGAGCAAAGTGATCACAAATCCATGGCACACAGATGAACTAATGTTATGGACTGTATAGACACCACTGGAGCCAGAATGCAGAGCTCAGGCCTGCATTATGCCCTGATTCATATGCAGTTATTTAAAAGGTAAAACCAAAAAGGGATATTCTCGGCAACAAGGAAGTGTCAGCCTTCATTTCATTTTTGCTCCCAACCTTGGCAGCCAATTTTGTCCCTGTTCTGACTCAGTAGCAGGGCTGAGTCCTGGGGACTTCTGTGGGGGTTGTGTTCGCCCAGAAGGAATCCTGGGCCAGTCAATGGATGTGTGTTGCCCGTGATCCCCAGGTTATGCCATTGCTCTGGGCTAGCCCTACCCTGGAGCACAGTGAGCCTAAGGATACACATTTCCATGCTGCTGCCTTAGGGACGGATGCACAAACCCCAGCTCAGTGGGAGCTCAGGCCTGCATTATGCCCCGAGCACACTTTGTGAGCACACTTGAAAATCAGACTGCTTTGTTTTAGAAGCCTAAATGCAGTCATAAGAGCCTGACTCAGCGTCTGATAATGTTGGCAGCCAAGCCATTCATCCACAAAAACTGTGCTCGTCTTCTTGTCCACAGTATACTCACTGTATTAGTTGAACGCATGTGTGCACACACAGGATTGAAACCCAGGAACAATTTGGGGGGCAAAACCCCATCTGTTCCTAGGTGCAGTCTCATTTGTCAAATTTGAGATCACGGAAAATACACAGTTCATCTACTGTCTGTAGGTACTTACCTGTCCTTGGCTGCAGGCTTCATTCCTATTGCATCTGAGAGATTCACTCTCATTATGGTAGTTGTCTTCACAACATCCCTGGTGAGGCAGGGCAGTGCTGTTATTCCTATTTTTCCGGCGGGAATCTGAGGCACAGCGACTTGCCCAAGGTTGCACAGAATGTCTGTGGCCGAGCAGATTCTTGAGTCAGAGTTTCCTGAGGTGCAGGTCAGCACCCTGGACCAACCTTGGCTTTGCTAAATGCAGGAATGGAAAACACAATGGAATGTAGACAGTTGCCCCAAAGGCTGAAACTGCAGCTGTGTAGCTGCTTGTCTTCACTTGGGCTGACTTCCTCCCAGGGCACAGAGAGATTGACCAGTAAAGGGAGGTACCAGTAATACCTCCATGAGCCGTCTTGGGAGAGTCCGACCCACCCAACCACTCAGAAACACAATACACCAAGTGACCAGGAACCAGATTTGTCAGAGTGGTGGAAGGGTGCTTTTTAAAGAAAGTTAATAAAGATGACAAAACTTCTTTGAATGACAGCGTGGCGCTGACAGGCTTCACAAAGGAAGTGTAGGGAAGCTGTCAATGTGCCTGAAGGGGAAAAGAGCAGGAAAGAGGCCCTTGTCATTCCTTTCGGCACTGCCTGCAGTTGGTTTTTAGTCAGTTACTTGCACTGCAGAAGAGCTTTGTCTGAAAGTCACCTGGGGTATAAACCAGGTTGAAAAAGTTCCCTTGTTCATCATTACAGGATCTGTTGCAATCTCCTTGCCTGACTGGCATGTACACTGAGGGGTCAGCAGCAATACACTTCCCGTGTCAGCTGTCTCTATGTTTGGTCTGATTTTATCCATTGCTGTTTTAACTTTTCACTGCCAGTAAGGTTGGCCCCAGAGGTATTTCCCAATGCCACTCTCAGATCTAACAGGAAGAGAGTCCTTTAATAAATCTGCCTTGGCCGGAGTACACATAGCAGATTGGTTCAATGAACTTCCAGGCCTGGCTACTCAGTGACGCACAGCACAGAGATGATTGCCAAGATGAACTAACCCAGTCTGTGTTAATTCCAGCCGTCATACAGCAAAAGAGTGTCTTCAGGATCCTTCACCATACTACTCTACAGGTGGAGTTTGGGTTCCACTAAGAAATGCAGGATCAGAACTCATTCAAAATCAGATATCTAGTCACCATGGTTTAAGGCTTACTGTGATGGTCAACAGTAGAGAAGTTCAAAAATTTTTGAAACTCATAATCTCACAGCAAAACAAGGATAAAACATTTAACAGTTCTGAAGGTGAAAATGTTCCTCAAATACAGTTACAGACATTGTAAAAAAACAACACAATGTGGATGAAATTTTGAATTAAATAGCAAAATATTATTTTTTTATAAGAATTTTCAGGAAATGTATGCTCCAGTGTCTGACTAGCTCTAATCAATGATCTCTTCAGGCATCATTTAGGGCTTGTCTAGATTTAGGAAGTCACACCAGTTCAACTGTACTGATACAGTTTTCAGTAAACAGTCTGTAGCCATGCAAAAGGGGATTTGACTCCAATCAGAATTTGGCACAAACTTATGTGATTTGTTGGATAGAGACCAAGATATCTGGTAATGAACAATGGTGACAAAGAAAATATGGAAACCACCCTAATGTGGTTGCAATAGGATATGTGCTCTGGAATATGCTCAAGTATGAGAGGACATGCGAATGTGGTCTCCTTGCACATAATAACATAAGAAGGGCCATACTGGATCACACCATCTAGTCCAGTATTCTGTCTGCCAACAGTGGCCAATACCAGATGCCCCAGAGGGAGGGATCACAACAGGTAATCCTCATGTAATCCTTCTCCTGTCACCCATTTCCAGAAAAACAGAGGCTAGGGACACCATTCCTACCCATCCTGGCTAATAGCCTTTGATGGACCTAACCTCCATGAATTTATCTAGCTCTTTTTTAAACCCCGTTAAAGTTCTAGCCTTCACCACATCCTCTGGCAAGGAGTTCCACAGGTTGACTGTGCGTTGAGTGAAGAAAAACTTCCTTTTGTTTGTTTTAAACCTGCTGCCTGTTAATTTCATTTGATGACCCCTAGTTCTTATATTGTGGGAATAAGTAAATAATTTTTCCTTATTCACTTTCTCCACACCAGTCATGATTTTATAGACCGGGGTGGCCAACCCATTCTGGGCAAAGAGCCAAGGCAGAAGTGGATCCAGTGCAAAGAGTCGGCACAAAGTTGTCGAGCAAAAAAAAAAAATAGAGAACTGCCCCTTTAGGAAACTGCAGTTAAACACATTTTGAGGCTTTTTGGCCACAGCAGGCTCCTGCCGCCTGCCTCCATCTTTATTTCTGCAGTTTTCATGGCCGCACCAGACAGCTCCCCTGCCCAGGTCAGCACAGGGAGACGGGAGGAGAGGGCCGTTTTTGGGGGCGCGGAGGCGACTTTCAAGCCATGGGGGATGGGCTTCATGAGCCACACTTCGGGGGAGGGGGAAGAGATGCATGCGGCTCATGAGCCTCAGGTTGGCCACCCCTGTTATATACCTCTATCATATCCCTCCTTACTCTCCTCTTTTCTAAGCTGAAAAGTCTAAATCTTTTTAATCTCTTCATAGGGGACCTATTCCAAACCCCTAATCATTTTTGTTGCCCTTTTCTGAACCTTTTCCAATGCCAATATATCTTTTTTGAGATGAAATGATCATATCTGTAGGCAGTATTCAAGATGTGGGCGTACCATGGTTTTATATAGCGGCAAAAAAAGATTCTCTGTCTTATTCTCTATCGCTTTTTTTAATGATTCCTAACATTCCGTTTGCCTTTTTTCCTGCCGCTGCACACTGAATGGATGTTTCCAGAGAACTGTCCACAATGACTCCACACATCACTGAAGACTCTTGCACCAGAGTTTAGCTGAAAAATCTGAAGGGCTTGGAAGCTAGCAGGCCCTTCAAATGAAGGTGAGGAATGGTAACAGCTGATTTGCAATGTAGCTCTTGTGGAATGCTGAGTACACCATGGAAATATAAGGTTTAGTGCGTGTGATTTAAAAAATAAGAAATGAAAAGCTTTTAAAATGATATCATGTGCCGAATGTGGCTTGGTATAGATTTGAAGACTCAGAATTCAGAATTCTGGTGATAAAGGCTACATCTAGACTACAAAGGTAAGTCGGAAAAAGATACGCAAAATGTGACCCGTAATCTTTTTCCAGTTTTCTTTTGAAAGAGGCTTTTACGAAATTTGGCTTTTCTGAAATTCGACATGGTGCCAAATTTTGGAAAAACCTGCTCTTTTGATACATCCCTTATGCCTCGTAAAATTAGGTTTACAATGATGGCAAAAGAGCGCATCTGTTTTTCCGAAGTGTTTTTCGGAAAAGCAGACATGTTCCTTGGATGCGGCATTGGTTTTCTGGGATATCTCTGGCATCCCAGAAAAGCGCTGCAGTCTAGACGTAGCCATACAGTGCTGAAAAAGAGATGGCTTTTCAATCCTTAAACATGCCTTGGAAACACATCTTAAAATGTGTTTTGGCTCAGAAAAGAGCCATCATAAAGCACCATAAAATAATCGATACACTGCTAACAACAGGTAGAGTTTGGTAAAGGCCCAGGAAATCAGGGCTGTGAAAAACTGTGCATCGTGTCTTTTGGATATGTCTTTGTAAATTGTGCTGTGTGTTGCAGAATTCCAGCTTAGTTGAAAGAAATAAATGAAAATGATGCTTCAGTCTCTATTATATCCCATTACTAAAATTAGTCTCCTAAAATCTGCTGTTGCTATAAAGCTCTTCAGGGAAAGTACCTTGCATTCTTTTCTGGTTCAAAAGAGCCACATTATAGGTAACACTAAAAATAAAATAATACATTTTTCATATATATAGTTTCTTTAATCTCAAAGCACTTTATAGTCCATATGTTTAAAGAGCTACAGAAATCCATCCGTCTCTCGTTTGGGAGCAACCATTAGGCAGACTAGTTAATACAGTGGGTAAGGGAAAATTTTGGACAAGTATTTTAAAGCAAGCTCATACCATTCTGAGACGGGCCCTGAGATTTTGAATGTCCATACAGAGAAGGGAGGGCTTTCTAGATTTAAGGCTCCTCTAAACAATCTTTTTGAAGTAAAATGCATGGATCTCAGTTTACAATGAACAGCTTAGACCTGCTGGCTGGAGTCTGAACTGAGGCTTGCTGAATCTAGTATTATCCTCCACATTTGCTTCCTACACAGCCTGTTTAGTTCATGTAGCCACCTGCAGGTGGATTTGAACCTGGGACGCTTAGTGTAGGAGCCTCTTCAGCTTGAGCTATAAAGCCAGCTGGCTCTCAGCTTAGGCTGTAGAACTCCCTTGTTCTTATCTCTTACTGTAAGTCATGTAAGTGCCACTAGTTGGGACAGTGAATCATACTCACGAGGTGTATATATAGATATACTCTCTGTAGATAATGGATCAGTGGAAGCACCTCAGGAAAACTAGAAGAGGATAAGTAGTTTCTATCTTGCTTTGCTTCATAGACAATTATCTTCACTAACTGCTCCAAAATTGGGTTCTCATTATACCTTTACCTTTCACATTTGCCAGTTCACTTGTACCTCAAGTGAAACTGACGAGTGGCTGCGTCTAGACTGGCATGATTTTGCAGAAATACTTTTAATGGAAAAGTTTTTCCGTTAAAAGTATTTCCGCAAAAGTGCGTCTAGATTGGCACGGATGCTTTTGCGTAAAATGTACTTTTGCGCAAAAGCATCCGTGGCCAGTCTAGACGCGATTTTGCGCAAGAAAGCCCCGATCACCATTTTAGCCATCGGGGCTTTTTTGTGCAAAACAGTTCTTCCCTGTCTACACTGGCCCTCTTGCACAAGTATTCTTGCGCAAGAGGGCTTTTCCCCGAGCGGGAGCATGAAAGTATTTGCGCAAGAAGCACTGATTTTGTACATTACAAAGTCAGTGCTCTTGCGCAAATTCAAGTGGCCAGTGTAGACAGCTGGCAAGTTTTTGCGCAAAAGCGGGCCAGTCTAGACGCACCCACTGTGTAGGCCGACTCTAATGAATTATTTCTTCTCATTGTCATGGAGGAGGAAAGAATAGCCCCAAGGTCCACACTGACGTGCTTTCGGGGGATCATTCCTTCTCAATGCTGCAGCTGGTGATTAGTATAACTCTGGTCCTGTGATCCAGCATTACGCAATAAAGCCATGATTCAGCAAAGCGTTTAAGTGCATGATGATTTTAAAAGTCATGCTACTACTACTTACTACTATTTTACTCTCTGCCACCTCCCTTTTGTATCTCAGGTACAGTGACCTTCAAATAATGGTAATTTTGTTTGTGTTATTTATTGCTAATTAACTGCACTCTGGGTACTGGATGTGACATGAGAACAAAGGGAGATAGAGGCCATGTCCCAAGTTGATGGTAAGTAAAATGCAGGCAGACAAAACTAATCATATTAGGGGACCCAGAGGAAGGCTCTGCCTCATAGCATCTGTATGTATTTCGGTAGTGGTGAAAGACAGTCTTTGCTGATGGTGGGCTTTGCAAAAGAGAGGAGATTTGAGGATGAATTTGCAAGACTAGAGGGTGGATGTCTGACTCACTGAAGCAGGGGTAAGTTTAGACATAAGCATTGCATAGAAGGAAGGCTGAAGATCTCACCTCTTTCAGTGTGCCTGGCCAAACTGTAGCTGCAAGCATGTTCCAAGGATCTGGGGTTTCATCTAAAGCCCAGATCCCCAAAAGCTTTGATGCATTTTGGATCAGGACCTTATCTTTTGTCAACATTAGACCATAGACTCCTAGGGCTGGAAAAGAACTCAGGAGGTCAAGTTCAGCCCCAGGCCCGAAGCAGAACAAACCCCAGCTAGATCAACCCAGCCAGGGCCTTGTCAAGATGGAATTTAAAAACCTCTAGGGATGTAGATTCCACCACCTCCCTAGGTAACCCATTCCAGTGCTTCACCACCCTCCTAGGGAAATCAATTTTCTTAATATCCAACCTAGACCTGCCCCACTGTAACTTGAGACCATTGCTCCTTGTTCTGCCATTCATCACTACTGTGAACGGTCTTTCTCCATCCTCTTTGGAACCTCCCTTCAGGAAGTTGAAGGCTGCTATCAAATCCCCCCTCACTCTTTGCTTCTGCAGACTAAACAAACCCAAATCCCTCAGCCTCTCCTCATAGGTCATGTGCTTCAGCCCCCTAATCATTTTGGTCACCCTCCACTGGACCCTCTCCACTGCGTCCACATCCTTTCTATAGTGGGGGGCCCAGAACTGGACACAATACTCCAGATGTGGCCTCACCAGAGCCGAATAAAGGGGAATAATCACTTCTCTGGATCTGCTGGCAATGCTCCTCCTAATGCAACCTAATATGCCATTAGCCTTCTTGGCTACAAGGACACGCTGTTGACTCATATCCAGCTTCTCATCCGCTGTAATTGCCAGGTCCTTTTCTGCTGAACTGCTACTTAGCCATTCAGTCCCCAACTTGTAACAATGCTTGGGAATCTTCCGTCCCAAGTGCAGGACTCTACACTTGTCCTTGTTGAACTACATCTTCAACTATCCAGATATATGTTGGGAAAATAACACTGCGGGGCACAGAATATCCAATAAGTTCTTGGACTGCATTGGAGACAACTTTTTATTTCAGAAAGCTGAAAAAGCTACGGGGGCGGGGGGGGGGGGGGGGGGAGAGAAGCTGTTCTAGATTTGATCCTAACAAATAGGGAGGAACTAGTTGAGAATTTGAAAGTGGAAGGCAGCTTGGGTGAAAGTGATCATGAAATCAGAGTTCACAATTCTAAGGCAGGGTAGAAGGGAGAACAGCAAAATAGAGACAATGGATTTCAGGAAGGTGGATTTTGGTAAGCTCAGAGAGCTGATAGGTAAGGTCCCACGGGAATCAAGACTGAGGGGAAAAACAGCTGAGGAGAGTTGGTAGTTTTTCAAAGGAACATTAATTAAGGGCTCAAAAGCAAGCTATTCCGATGTGTCAGAAAGATAGAAAATATGGCAAAAGACCGCCTTGGCTTACCCACGAGATCTTGCATGATCTAAAAATAAAAAAAGAGTCCTATAAAAAAATGGAAAGTAGGACAAATTAGAAAGCATGAATATAGGCAAACAACACAGGAATGAAGGAGCAAGATTAGAAAGGCAAAGGCCCAAAATGAACTCAAACTAGCTACAGGAATAAAGAGAAACAAGAAGACTTTTTATAAATACATTAGAAGCAAGATGAAGACCAAGGACAGGGTAGGCCCTGTCATGGCTCCTTCCCCACCGTGGCATGATAAATGCAGAAGTGGGGGCCAGCAAGTGTACCCCAAAGCCTTTCTACCAGGCTTTGGTATAAAACTTCCCCTCAAAATCTTAAAAACCCAGATTTTGGGAATAAAACTTCTGCTGCCACACCCAAATATTAATAACGAGATTAGGGGAAAGATCATTTGGGAAATCTCACCCCTATTATAAAAATCAGGACACACAAGTAACCAAAACCAGGTTAATAAAAAGAAAAGAGAAAACTTTTATTATTACAACAATATTCCTGTTGCAAGCATAAAGATCAGATGGAAAGGTAACAAAATATACTCATGGAGGAATTACACCATAGGCTAGAACTTAGTTAAAAAGAAAAGCCAAACATCTCTTAAGCAGTGCCAGATCTCAGATCCCATACCCAACCCTTAAAACAATAAAGCCTAACGAAACTACCTAAACTTTACCCTACTTACAGAAAGTGAATACTTGTTTCTCGGAGAGAGAGAGACATACTTGTCCCTCCCTGTAGCTGCAGAGGACTCACCCAGAGAGAGAAAAAAAGAAAGGAAAAAACCCAAATTCCTTTGTCCCAGTTTGAAAGTCCCACCTACATTCCTATTGGCCACTCCACCTGGCTAGGTGTAGTTAACCCCTTAATCCTCAGGCTGCTGGCTAACCCTCATAATCATGACAGGCCCACTGGTCAGCGAGGAGGGAGAAACAGTAACAGGAAACTTGGAAATGGCAGAGATGCTTAATGACTTTGTTTCGGTCTTCACCGAGAAGTCTGAAGGAATGCCTAACATAGTGAATGCTAGTGGGAAGGGGGTAGGTTTAGAAGATTAAAAAAAAAAAGTTAAAAATCACCTAGAAAAGTTAGATGCCTGCAAGTCACCAGGGCCTGATGCAATGCATCCTAGAATACTCAAGGAGCTGATAGAGAAGGTATCTGAGCCTCTAGCTATCATCTTTGGAAAATCATGGGAGACAGGAGAGATTCCAGAAGACTGGAAAAGGACAAATATAGGTCTGGGCTGTCCCACGAGCAGCCCCAGAAAGGAACGGTGACACCAAGAGTCACAGCTGATCCCTTGCTTTCCTCTCATCCTGGGATTGGAGTTGTAAGTTACTGCAGCTCTTTGAGAGCTGGGGCTCACCCCACCCCACTCCTGGCACCTGGGTAGTTATTCCTGCCAATATGCAGGCAGGGGAGCTAAGACTCCACCCACTGGCTTACGATGGGAAATATTTTGAGAACAGACACCGAAACCTCCAAGTTGTAGGTAAGCCAAACAAATGGGAGGAGTTTGACTTCACCTTGTGGGCCTGCTTGGCCAGGTAAGATAGGGGCACACTCTAGCCCTAAGGAATCAGTTTTAAGACCAACCAATTCCTCATCACTTGCCAGAGAGCGAGGAGCTAGGTATGCACCAATACGATATCTCCTTAAATCCCACCAATCCAAGTTGACTCCAGCACTGCTGGGCTCTGTGGATCCAGAGAGACAGAGCTAACTGATAAGTGTCTTGAGCTGGGATAAATGTACATGTTATTCTAGGGACTGGGAGTGGAGGAAGAGGGCACTTTGTCTAAATGATCGGCTCATAAAATCGTAATAGTTAGAGATGGAAAAGACTTATTAGATAATTGACTCCATCCCCTGCCAAGGCAGGATTTGGTCTCCTGACAGAAGATGTAACAGATATTAAACACTCTGTGCCTACCACAACAAAAAAGTCCACTGAAATAATTATGTTAACAAAAGATTTATGGCTAGTATGACTAGGGTTTGTCTGTAGGACAGCCGATCCAAACCTTATATTTGGAGCTGTCAGGAAGGAATCTTTCCCCATGTAATTTTGTAATGAAGACAAAAATATTTTGTTGAAATTTTCATCTAATTTGGAGGTGCTGGATTTTTTTAAACAAATGGGGTGTGTTTAGACTGGCAAAAACTTGCCAGCTGTCTACACTGGCCTCTTGAATTTGCACAAGAGCACTGACGTTCTAATGTAAGAATTCAGTGGTTCTTGCGCAAATACTTTGACGCTCCCGCTCAGGGATAAGCCCTCTTCTGCAAGAATACTTGTGCAAGAGGGCCAGTGTAGACAGACACCTTAATTTTTTGCGCAAGAAAGCCTGATGGCTAAAATGGCCATTGGAGCTTTCTTGTGCAAAAGCGCGTCTATACTGGGTATGGATGCTTTTGCGCAAAAGCATCCATGCCAATCTAGACGCTCTTTTGCTCACAAAAGGAAAGAAATCCGTCCTAGGGCCTAGAAGCAGACACTGATCTCTTTTGAATACTTATAAACAATATTTCTAATAATTGCAATGTTCCAACAGCACTGCTATTCTTTACTGTATCCTTATCCGTGTTTGTTATTATCTGGTAATTATTTAGAGCCAGGAATCACTGCTCGAAAGTGTAACAAGCCCATTGAATTCCATTTGCCATGATGTGAGGTGTATCTGCCTGCCACACTAGATAAGCTAGGTGATCGTCTCACCGTTGTGCAGATTTAAAGAAAAAAAGAAATCGCACAGAAGGAGAAGGTGGAGAGCAATGGATCCGGCTCCTGCATTGTTCATTTCTAAATGAGATAGCAAAGCTTCTGTTACAGTCCCGTAGGGGCTCCGTCTGGCATGAGTCAGCAACCAGCCAGATTTACTGCCAATTGATTAAATTAACATTTGTTATAAGCCAGAGATGGGAGGAGAGGGAAAACACGCTTGGTGGCTTTTACATTATTTATGTCCTGGAACTCTACATGCTATACTCCATACATACTTGCTAGATACAAGCTGCAAGATGCCCTTCTCTTAAAGAGACACAGTGCATCCTTTTAGCATCCATGTGTCTCTAGGAGAATTTTAGAAATGAAGAATGTTACAATGCACGCGAGTCTGTCTTACACCCTGGAGAACTACGCTGCTCCATTGGGCATTTTGCTTCCATTATTTTAACTATATGAGCTCTGTTCTCCCAATAATGGTGTGACAGATAGAAATGAAGTACCACTGTATTTTTAATGTTCTCGACTAAGTCTTTATTTAATTGTGAAACAGTGACTGATCTGTCTCTGTGCAGAGAAGGCTGGTTTTGCTTTATTTTGCTTCTATGGCATTAAGCCAAGCATAGTATAACAGAAGTTGAATTCCCACTGATTTGATTTTTTTTTCCCTGGGCACTGCTAATTAATCTGAATCAGCCTGCTGGTTGCTCTTAAATTTCAGTAAATTGGGTCTGAATGTTTAGAGGGTGAAAATGTAAAACACCAAATGAAGTCGTTTGTCTCTGCGGGGGTCAGCTGGAGAAACGTGGATGGGAAGGATTTGTGCGTGTCTGAGAGGGAGAAAGATGTGTCAAAGTTGAAAAAATGTTTTACAAGTATAAAACATGTGAGCGGTGTGACTATTCTGGGAAGGAAGATATGCAAATGTGATGTATATAAACTGCTGAGAGAGATGCAGAATCTTTTGTTCAAAACTCCTGTGCTGGATTTAATAGCAAGGCAGGCTCAGATCAAGACAATAGGTGTGACCACAATATCTAGATATTAGCATAGTGGCCATCACCCCGAGCAGGAAGTAAGGAAGTTCTTCCTATTCTCCTATAAGCTAATATCTTGGTTCAAAAATAGCATCAGGATGTATTTCCTTCTTGTTAGCTGACTTGCTGACCATTGACTATGCTGGGAGCCAGAGGTTTTAGTGAGTGAAAGGCTAGAGGTGCACTGCCCTTTCTCAAGAGATCAGAGACAAAAAAAGGGGAATCTAAGACCAAATGGCTGACAATGAGATTGTTTCCTGAGACTGCTAACAAGGGTACAACTGAGGCCACATCTACACTATGGTGGCAGTGCAACTGTGCTGCTGTAGCACCATAGCCTAGTGCAAGGTGGGCAATAAGACGGTGGTGGTTTGCCAGAGTTAATCCCTGACTGTATGTACCTGCACCTCCGCAGGTAAGGGCAATTGCAGCTCCTATTGGCCGCAAACCACCGTTCCTGGCCAATGGGAGCTGCGGGAAGCAGCGTGGAGATGCAGGTAAATAAAGCTGCAGCAGCCTGCTAGGGATTAACCCTGGTGAACTGGATCTGGCCCATCACTGGCCTAGACCAGTTGTTTTTATGTATCCTCTTGTGGTGGGGAGGCGGCCTGTAAAGCCAGCTGAAGACAATCATTGTTTACTTGTATAGAATTTCCCTAGGGTGGCCTTTGTTCGATTCCCTACCTCCTCTGTGGAAAAATACAAAATTCAAGATGGAATTTAGTATCAGGTAACACAGACCAGTGGGCTAACAGCCACCGCGGGCCCCAGGGCAAGAAGGGGTGGGGACAAGGGGCAGTCAGTACTTAATGCAACCCAGATCACGGCACATCCCGCCAGCCCTCAGAACTGTGCAGAGTGGTGCTTTGGCGACAATTCAGAGAGGCCCAGGACTCTGGCCACCATCACTGCAGTAGTGGTGGCCAGGAATTCCTGGCTCCTTTGATCTCCAGGCCCCAGGCAATTGCCCCCATTGGGTTGTCTGACAAGGACACATGT
The DNA here is from genome assembly GCF_049634645.1 of Pelodiscus sinensis. Taxonomy (NCBI): domain Eukaryota; kingdom Metazoa; phylum Chordata; order Testudines; family Trionychidae; genus Pelodiscus; species Pelodiscus sinensis. The sequence continues at coordinate 75,778,048 of NC_134717.1, read as the reverse complement.
CTTTGCAGCAGTCTGCAGGAAGACAGTTCTCCCTGCTCATTTGTCTCTTGCTAATGGGCAATTAGCTCTTTGTCTGGCTTCTTCATTGCTGTTCCTCCTGGGTTAGAAATAGGCTTTTCCCAACATTAATACATTGATAATACATCTGCAGTCAATACTCCTAATTTCAGATACAGAAATAGTACATGCATGCAACTAGAATATACCCATTCAAGGGATTATAAACTTTCCAATGAAATGTTACATTAAATATTTTGCATACAGCATATTCAAGGGAGGCATATTCATGCTCCCATAAAGTATGTCACACCTAGCATGCTTGATATGCAAAGAAATAGAGGAGCTGCAGATCCACCTTATACACAGGGCAGGGCACCCAAACTGGTGTTAGGTACGGATTAGAAATCAGATGCTCTGATTATCTTGTCCTGACTGGAACATGCGTGGATTTGGTTTTGTTTTCCTTCCAAACCAGTTGCCCAACCTTAGCAAAATGTACGATGCTTGAAGAGATGTCTGGCAAAATGCTGTTTCAATGGGTTTTCAGCTGACAAAGACAAATCCACAGACAGACAGACACACAGAGATCCCATTTTTTTTCCCCTAACTGAATTGCAGTTGGGCAGTAGATTATTTCACTGCCAATAAAGACAATACTTTAAGAGCACTGATTGGATTTTTAAGAGGAAAGAGAATTAAATTTCTCTTTGAATTAGAGGAGCTAAAGATCATAGGGCTTCAAAGGGTGGAAACTGTGTTTGGGCTGTTGCAGGAAATGGCGAGTATTGTGGGTACGTCAACAAAGTACAAAAAGTGGTTCAGTGTCTCTCTTCCTTATACATAGTCATTCACATATACATATAAGGAACCGGTATAGAGGTTAAGTGCATGTTTTAGTTGCAAAATTATGATCTGAATAAAGATCCAGATTTTAAACCTCTTCCTGCTGCCTTGAATGTGCACAGAGATTCACATTTGGCATTCCAATGTGTTTAATCACAGGCCTATTAGGGTGCACTAGGAGGAGCATTGTCAGCAGCTCTAGTGAAGTGATTATTCTCCTTTATTGGGCACTAGTGAGGTCACATCTGGAATATTGCATTTAATTCTGGCTCCCTCCCCCCGCTATACAAAGGATGTGGATGCATTGGAGAGGGTCCAGCGAAGGGCAACTAAAATGATTAGGGGGTTGGAGCAAATGACCTATGAGGAGAGACTGAGGGTATGTCTACACTGTCACCCTAGTTTGAACTGGAGGAGTAATGGTAGTTCGAATTAGGAGCTTTAATTCGAACTACCTAGCCCGTGCCGCGTGTAGCCGCGGGCAGGTAGCTCGAACTACGGGGCATTTAAAAATGGTGGTGCCCGGGATATTTAAATCCCGGGCTTCATTTGCAAGTTCGAATGACTACATTAGCCACCCTAGTTCGAACTAGGATGGCTGTGTAGACATACCCTGAGGGATTTGGATTTGTTTAGTCTACAGAAGAGAAGAGTGAGGAGGGATTTGATAGCAGCCTTCAACTTCCTGAATGGACGTTCCAAAGAGGATGGAGAGAGGCTGTTCTCAGTAGTGGTGGATGGCAGAACAAGGAGCAATGTTCTTAAGTTACAGTGGAGAAGGTTTTGGTTGGATATTAGGAAAAGCTATTTCACTAGGGGCTCGTCTACATTGGCCCTTTTTCCAGAAGGGGCATGGTAATTTTTGAAATCGCAATAGGGAAATGCGCGGGGGATTTAAATATCCCCCGCGGCATTTAAATAAAAATGTCCGCCGCTTTTTTCCGGCTTTTAGAAAAGCCGGAAAAGAGCGTCTACACTGGCCCCGATCCTCCGGAAAAAAAGCCCTTTTCCGGAGGATCTTATTCCTACTTCAAAGGAATAAGATCCTCCGGAAAAGGGCTTTTTTTCCGGAGGATCGGGGCCAGTGTAGACGCTCTTTTCCGGCTTTTCTAAAAACCGGAAAAAAGCGGCAGACATTTTTATTTAAATGCCGCGGGGGATATTTAAATCCCCCGCGCATTTCCCTATTGCGATTTCAAAAATTACCATGCCCCTTCCGGAAAAAGGGCCAATGTAGACGTAGCCTAGGAGAGTGGTGAAGCACTGGAATGGGTTATCTAGGGAGGTGGTGGAATCTCCATCCCTAGAGGTTTTTAAGTCCCGACTTGACAAAGCCCTGGCTGGGATGAGTTAGTTGGGGTTGGTCCTGCTTTGGGCAGGGGGTTGGACATGATGACTCTTGAGGTTTCCTCCTGCCCTAGGAGTCTATGATTCTATGATCTGTGCTGATTCATACCCGTAAATGAGATGCATGGGATTGAAAGCCACACAGAATCTGCTTCCCATGCCCTGATCATGAAATCTGAAGCTGAATTTGAATCCATGGTTTTGAACCCATAAATCTGTGAGAGTTCAGAATCTGGGCTCCAATTCAGAGATCTAATCTCACCTATCCTGCTGCTACACTGATGCAGATGACCAAAGCAGAAACCTTCAGGTCAAACTAGCCTAGTTCGTACTACCTAGTTCGTGCTCCGTGTAGCCGCGCTGCACGGGGTTCGAACCAGCGGGGTTTTAAAAATGGCGGCTCCCCGCTTATGCAAATGAAGCCCGGGAAATTCAAATCCCGGGCTTCATTAGCAAGTGCGGTATGCCTACATTACCCCGCTAGTTCGAACTAGCGGGGTAGTGTAGACATACCCTTTGATCCTTCTTACAAGGTTTCTGGGGAGGCTGCCTTATTCTGTCCTTCACAGTAGGACACCTTCTGATGCCAAGCCAGTAGTGAGTCGTCTGGTGTCACTGCGGCACAAAGCATTTGCAGCATCAGGGTCAGGTTTCTGGCCACATTTAGTAAGCATCTGTTCCTTATCACTCTGTGACTTTGGAGAAGACTGGTATCTCACACAACCACCTGGATGGAAGGAAGAGGAGAAGCTATTAGCTGCTGCCTCTGCTGCTACCATGGCTTCAGCCTCTGGCACCCTCTCCCTTCCTCCTATGCTTTTGCCTGCAGGCTCCCGCGGGATGGGGAAGTAGCACTCTCCTGGGAAGCAGGGGGTCGTGGACACAGAAGAGGGGAACTCCATGAGTCACAGCCCTGCCTGGACCCCTTTCCCCCCGGTACGGGGTTAACTCACTGCTGCAGCACCTCCTGCTGGTTGCTCTGGGGAATTAGTTCTTTTGTCAGCTTCCTTCTGGTTGATGTCTCTCCTACTCTGGACGCGCATTGCTCCCACACCATGGCATTCTCTTCAGGACACTGCTCTCTGGCAGTGCCCACTCCCTTTAATGGTCTTACTCCCTTCTGTGGGTGTTATCAGCAGTCCTGAGTCTCTATTGCCACTGTGGCCTCCAAGGCTAGCCCCTCTGTCTCAGGGGTAAGCCACAGGCTGTATGGGCCAGCTGTTCTCTGTTTCACCCAGCACTGTGTCCAACTAGGGGCCCAAAGTCTAGCTCCTTAGCCACAGTTGTCCTGTGCCTTCCCTGGGTAGGCCCTAACCGCTCACTCCTCTGCTGGGCTGCTCCTCTATAGGGGTTGGCTCTCTCCTTTCTGCTTTAATCCTGCTTGGTGAGTGTGGAGCAGTCATCTCCCCCTCCAACTGCCCACAGAATCATGCCCTGGCAGGCCCCTTACCATACCTGCCTCCAGCCTGCGTGAGTTCAGAGGCTCCGCTGAGAGCTCTGTGCACCTGCTGTACAGTGGCCGCTTTCAAGCATGACCTTGGCCTGACACAGAACATATCTCCCTTGTCTTTACAGAGACCTTCGCTGTATGTTAACAGATCAGGTTTAGGTATCTCCTGTAATATGTCCCCTTGTAACTTTTTGTTACCGCAGGAATAGCAGGCATATTGAGGTATATTCCCCTGGCTCCAGCACTTGTCCAGCTTGCACAAATCCACATGTGAAAATGGACAAAAAAGAAACATGATTAATGAGCAAATGGAGTGGAGGAACATGCTTCTGGAGATGTGGGCAGAAGGGAAGGAGAGGATGGAAGAGCAGCAGGGCAGAATAGCAGAGCGGCCGGACAGGAAAGCAAGTGAAGCAAGTCCCTGATGGCTGTGATGGAACGCTTGTCAGAGAGCCTGGAGAAGAACCCTCCCCCATCCTGTGCACAACAACTTTCCCTCCTTACCCAGTCCCATAGCCTGCACCGCAGAGCTCCCAGGACATGGGATGGGGGGAGGGAACTCAAGGGCAGCCTCACACTCAATCTCCAGGACATCAGGAGGCAAATGTTGTCCTCCTCGTGTTTCTGATCCCTGCTTCAGGTCTCACCATGGACTTCTTTTCTGCCCCTGCTGTCTTCCCCATTAAAAATGCAGGATCTCTGAACAACAGTCTCTTTATTGCTTGTATTAGAGGGGTGGGGGATTACAGGCAAACACATTGAATGCGGGGGCATCTCACTGAGAGCAACACGCATGACTCTCAAAACCGGCCTTCCATAAAACTTTCTTTCAAAGAGTCTCTGATTTGCGCTGCCCTGCATTGTGTTCTCCTTATCATCTTAGGGTCTGGCTGCTCAAACTCTCTGGCTAGGAACTCTGTCTTGGCCCCCTCCCCCACCCGACAGCTTTCCCCCTTGCTCTCACAAATATTATGGAGCACACAGCAGGCTGCCACCAGAAGGGGAATGTTGCCTTTGCTACGCTCTAACTTAGTCATAGTCTCCTAAACCTGCCCTTTAAAGCTCCAAAGCACATTCCACCACCATTCTGCACTGGATCAGCCTGTAGCTGAACTGCTTCTTCCTGCATTCCAGGTTGCCTGTGTACAGCTTCATGACCATAGTCGTAAGGGGTAAGGGATCCCACCGGCACCTGCAACACCATGGAGAAGTACCTTGTGGCTTATTTACTCCTTGGCAAGGTGGTCAGGGCTCAAGATGGGTTGTGTGTTCTCTCTATTGCCCATTGCAATTAGGGAACCCCACTGCAGCAAAGCCCTCCACATTTCCCAGAATCACTGCCCTCTGTAGTAGAGTGGTGTTGATGGCCTTGTCCACCAGCCCCCAGTGTAGGTTTCCTCACTCCAAATTGATTCCCAGCTGACCGGTAGCTGTCTGGCATTGCAAGCGGGGAATTGCCACATGCTTCTCCACTGTGAGAGCAGGTCTCATTCCGGTGTCCCTGTGCTTCAAGGGACACTTTCACAACGTTCCATGGAAGTGGCACTGAACCTCTCATTTTTGGCCCCACCCCAGAGCCTTGGGGGCCCACAGGATCTAACTAGTCTGGGACCCCTAGGCATGTGGGAAGCGTCATTCTCCTTTTATGAGGGTTGGGGGGGGGTTTGCTTCCCACTTTTGTGTGGCCCTCCAGCTGATTTTTCTGTGGAAAAAAAGCCCAAAAAAGGCTCCCCACCAAAATAGTTTCTTGGGACATCTAATTTTAACCAAGGCTCCTGCTCTTCCTCACCCCTGCAGGATTCCATCATTGCTGCTGTTGAAGCTTCTGTTGAAAACCATGCAACTCCGTCTCACAAATGTTTATCACTTTGGTTTCTGCTTGGCTTCCTGCTGTTGTTTCAGCTCTCCCATTTCATGCATCTTCACAATGAAGGAGTGGGAGCGAGAAGCAGTTTAATTCAATCTCTTCTATTGGACACAGTGTATATGAAGCTTTGTTGCATCAATATAGACTTCAGGCAGAACTATGATGCCCCCTGGAAGGAATACAAGTTGCCAACTTTCAAATCATGATTAGAGAGATTTTTAACCCCAACTGCTGGCTTCAACCCACCCAGGTGATGCTAGCATTCCTCCATCCCTCCACTGAGACCTAGTGTCCCAGTTCATAATCCATTATATACATTTAATGCCTTTTTATCATCCTGCTGATATATCTGACCACGTGAGCTTTCTTTTGTCACTAATGACCATTTCTATTACTAGTGCTGGTCAGGAACAAAAAAAGGGGGAAACAGTTTTCATGGACATTTTTCAAAAATGTGAAGTTTTCATTCCACCAGTTTCAGAAAGGAGCCATTATTTTGTTTGTTTGTTCCAACTTTCAGAACAAAATGTCACTGGAAGCTTTGACTTTGAAAATGTTACTTCTCAGTCTTTTCAGTTTAACTATTTTTTGTTCTTTTTGCCAAGAAAAATAAGGAAGGTGAAGGGGAAGAGAGAAAGAGAAAGGAGAACAGTGAAGAAATTTTTTTAAAGAAGCTTCTTCTAGATATTTCCCCCACTTCCCTGTTTCAAAAAAAGTGGAACTTTTTGGGGGGGGGGGGGGGGGGAATGCCCCTTTTCAAGCCCCGCAACTTTCATAAGCTATTTTTAGACAAAATTGTGTTGGCAATATTTTGATCTACTACTTACCTACAAATGGCCTGAAAAAGATGCAGAGGGATGAGTTCAAGCAGATTAAGCTGTTGACACTTTTCTTTTGCCACTGAATGCAAGATCAGACTCACCTGATCTAAATTGCTACCAAGGGAGCTACCCACCAGCTGAGGAGCTGGCCTATGGATTTCAGGGGGAGTTACTTGTTTTCTGTGGGTGAAATTCTGACCCATTGAGCTTTTTACTGTGTGTCAGGATGAGGAGGGAATGCAGGCTTAAATTAAACTGTACAAATAAATCTAATGGATGAGATCCCCAGCTAGAGTAAAAAAACATCGTTTCAATGGTAACAAGCAAGGAAGACTCTGATACCTCGTGTTAGTCATGCACTTGACATGACTCAGGGGCTATGTCTACACTCGCGGCTTCTTGCGCGAGAAATATGCAAATGAGGCTAAGCATAGAATATCACTGAGCCTCATTTGCATACCTAATAAGCAGCCATTTTGCAAAAGAGGCTCTTGAGCTAGAAGGAGCTGTCTACCCGGCCCCTTCTTGCACAAGAAAACCCTCTTGCGCAAGGCCATTATTCCTGAAAATAATCAGCGTAGCAGCATTGCACAAGAGGTTTTTCTTGCACAAGAAGGGGCAGCGTAGACAGCTCCTTCTGGCACAAGAGCCTCTTCTACAAAAATGGTGGCTCATTAGGTATGCAAATGAGGCTCAGCAATATTCCACACTCACACAAGAAGCTGCGAGGGTAGACATAGCCCCTGAGTCATGTAAAGTGCATGACTAACACGAGGTATCAGAGTCTTCCTTGCTTGCTCTTATTACCATTAGCCATCATTTCTAGTATCTTCCTGCACATGATATATGCTATAGCACGTGTGTGATGCTGCAGTGTCACCATAAATGGTGATCACAGCTCCTAGAGGAGTTACGCTAACTTCATGTTAAGAATTGTGGTAGGAGCAGGCCAGAGGGCTCCTGCAGAGTAGGGGAAAGGCAGCCCAAATAGGGGGAAAGACCTGCTAAATAGGAGCAGAGGGTGGCAGGGCAATTAGAAGCAGCTGTGAGGGGGCTGGCTCAGGCAGATTGGGGCCAGCTGACTCCACTGCTGAAGGCCTTTAAAAGCCTCCACAGTTGGAAGGCAGAGGGGCCTATTTGAAATCATGGGAAGGTGGGTGAAGCCTGCAGAGGGGAGAGTGAGAGGACAGGAGAAGAGGTATAGGAGAGCAAAAGTTTAAGAGTGAGTCATACTAGCTTCAGTGCTGAAACAGCAGGGGAGGGAGTCCCAGGAGGAATGTCTGGGCTCCCTAACACCAACCCCTGGGGAGAAGGGTGAGAGACTGGCCCAAGCAGTGGCCTGGGTAAGAGGGGCCCTTGCCACAAAGCATTAACAGCACTTTATAGCAGAAATCAAACCCTGCCATTGTGCTGATGTCTGCAGCAATACCTTGTCTTGGGATCTTCCGAGGAGTCCCAAATTAAGCTGAGTTAGGCTTGATTGGTACCTAAAAAGGAGAGTTATATGAAACCTTTAAGATGAAGAAAGGCTGTTGGTGCCAGTGTGTGACACCTTCCCCTCAGAGTTAATATTAAGCCAATATTAGTGCATGAGGTCTGAGAGCAGCATGCTGGGGTATGTATGTGCCATGTTTTAATGTGTATGGAACAAGGAGGTCTTGACCACACGAGATCATTGAAGTACCCAAAGAACTGTTTACAAGAGTCTGTAGGAAAATTACTTTGATTGTCTATCTGACCACAGTGCATCTCAGGAGGTAGCCACATTATACTTCTCTAAAACATTCTCTTCAGTTGCAAATACAGTGGCAGAATGACTTCAGTGGGATGCTAATTTCACTCATTATACTACAAATTCCTATACTAAACTGCTCTAGAGTGGGCTCTTAAATAGAGATGGCTTAATTTCAGTAACAGCTGAAGCAATTCTGGTATGAATATACACGGTGATGTATGGGGAAGGCATTATATAACTACAACACCTAATGGTGGAACATGAAAGAGAAATAAATGTTTTACTATAGTAAATTATTAGCAGATTGCCATGTTTTTCATGATTCCAGGAGGGACCTTTTTCTTGTATTACACATTCAGGCTGTCAGTACTTATTACAGAAAGCTAGCTATTCAAAGGTGATCAGAAATCTCCCTCATGCCTCCTTTGGGAGGATGCAGTCAGAGATTTCAAGAAGCTTATGCCAATTATTTTCTCTCACTGTCTATCAGCACAGTGATGTCTGACATACAGTAATAATGTAAGACAGGTGCTGCATAAAGAGTTTTCTTAACCTCCATTCACTCAATAGTTTCCTTTAATTCCCCCTTCCTCCATTTTTGTGTATTCCCAGCTGTCAATCCTATTTGCATATGCAAAACACACACTCAGTATCAGAGCAGATGCAATACAATGCACCTTTACCTGCCTTCTCTTTTAGCTTTATCACAACGTCACACTCAGACATGAATTTTCTATGGAAGAACTCACTGAGAATGTAGCCCGTCAATCCTCTCATGCCTGCCATTTGCCTGGCAGCTCCAAGGAAGAACTTTGTGTTTTGGGTTGGTTTATAAAACATCGCTTTACTATAAATTCTGGGGTGACAACCAGGGCCCAGAGCAGCCTCTCAAGGAAGTGGCCATTAGATATGGAACCATTACCACTAGAAACCTAGCCCTTTTGAAATTCGATAGGACTTTTCCACTGACTTCATTGGCATCGGCATGGCATGCTAGGTCCCCAGTTTGAAAAGGGGGCAAATCGGTGGTGACTGAAAGACATTTCTGAAGGGTCAGGTGATCTGATTTTAGGGCTAGCCCATCCTTCTCTCTCAAACCAGGTTTCAGAATTGGAATTTGCTCCCCACTTCTTGTTCACCAACCCTGCCTCCCTCAGGCTACTCGCAGCCTGAGTTTTGAGAAGTGTCTCGTGGCCAGCCGTCATTTTACTTGGCCTATTTGACAACAATGCCCTTGGAGAAAATGTCCGTGCTGGCTGTCCGAGAACCTGCAGACAAACACACACGCTAAGTATCACCGGGGCGCTGGGACAATTTGTAAAGTGGGGCTGCTGAGAGCCACTGACGAAAATGAGAAACCTGATGTATGATGGAAACCACATCAAGCCAGGGGGTTGCAGCAGCTTCCCTTGTCCCAACACAATATAGCCATTGAAAATTCGCCCTACAGGTCAGGTCCTCAGACCTATTTAGGTGCCTGTCCCCCACCAAAACTCAATTAAAGTCTGGTGCCTGAACACCCTTGTGGCTAGCTCCTTAATGAAGCAGCAAGATGGAACTGCAGGGAAGATTCCATGGAGGATGCAAGTCCACTTGTTCAAGTCAGAAACGTTTCACTTTTTTTAAACCTTAATGGAGAAGTCGTCAGTTTTTATATTCCCTCCCTTCCTCCCCTCTACACTCCCATCATCAAATTAAACTGTACAAATACATCTAATGGATGAACTCCCCAGCTAGTGTAAAAAACATAGTTCCATTGACATCAATGGAGCTGTGCTGCTATATGCCAGCCGATAGGAAAGCTTCTTCCCCCAAAACTGCAACTGAGTTTTAACTAGCAGCTTAACCCCCCTCCCCCAAACAAACAAAAACCAAAGACACAACCCAAGTCAAGTGGCTGCTAGTGACTCCTTGGGGGCCCATCTGAGATGATTAGTCCAGTTGTTAATGGGGAGGTGTCCACCTCCCAAACCCACCAGTTTAATCAGCACTATGTATCAATATCAGAAGACTAAGGACTGCATTAACTTAGGGGATGAACCTATCCTCCCACCCCTTGGGGAGATGCTGCCAGAAAGGGGCTGAAAGTCAGTGCCAGGAAACTGCTGCCTTTACTATCACTGTTCTGTTGATTGATAGGGGACTCCCTGATCCTCAGAGATGTCAGTCTAGAACCTTTCACCATCACTAAATTCACTGAGAAAAAATGCAGTAGGTTATTTTCTTAGGCAGGCTGTCCTGAGCTCATGTGTCCAGGATTGTCCTTAGTAGGGTCCATTCCTGAGCTGAACCAGAGCAAATGCCAGTCAAGAGTTGAATTTCCTTCCATAAAGTTGGAGGTTCCCAGCTTCCAGGACTTTGATGTCAATATTCAGCCCTTTTACCCTTCAGCCTGGCCTCTCTTCCCTTCCTGTTCTCTCCCCAAGTCCTGCCACTGCTTCCAGGCAAATCCTGATGACAGTTGCATCTGAATAACCCTAATGACACAGAATACAACCCAGAAGAATCTGTCTCTTCCCCTTCAATGTCACCCTAAACTACTTCATCCTCCCCCTTCCCCTCATTAAGATCTTTCTGTAGCTCGATTCAAACCTCAGTCAATTCTTGCCTTCACTTCAAGCACAGCTCCCATCTGTGGCCCTTTGCTGGTTCTTGCCTCCAACTGCAGCGGGTCCAGGTTCCTCTTCCTCCATTGCCACTGGCTGCTACATATTGAACCCTTTTCCTCCTAGGCCTGCTCTGTTTCATGCTTCCCCCTATGCTTTGTACCAGGTTCTTGGTCAACAAATGCCCTGCGTGCCTCCCTCTTTAAATTCCTCCCCACGAACATGGCTTCTAGAATCCCTTTCTATTCTTCCCCCTACAGACCCACACTCCCTTATGTGCAGAACACATCTCTTGCCTTTGTTCACCTTGTTGGTCAGATGGTAAGCTGCTTAGAGAAAGGAAGCCACGTGTCTTGTGTGTTCTGTCAAATGCTTGCGGTGCTGCCCACATTATTGTTACTTAGTGAAGTCTGAATGGAGGGCAAATGTCCATCTCCCAGGTTGCTACGGTACAGTCCAACACGACATACGCAGGAGCCTGAGAGCCACGTGAGTGGCTAGCACTGTGAGAGCACAGGAAGAGGGAGAAAACGCCATACCTCAGGTGGAATACGCAGGTTGAACAGAGGAGCTATGGCAAGTCTCTCCTCTAATGGCCTGAATTTCAGAGGAAAACAGCTCTGAGCATGTGACCGGGGTAATTAGGATAATAGACCCTACCTGCAGAATAGCCCAGCCGGATGGGAATTGAATTGAGCCCCAGGAGGAATCAGTGACTGTTCCTCATTGTGCTGAGAAACCAAGGGCTCTGCTCTTCTGCAGCAGGACACCTGTGGCTGTCCAGGAGTTGTGTCTTTTGGAGCAGAATAGGGCAACCTGGTACCTAAGGGGTCTCCCTCTGGCTGTACTCACTGCCCAAGGGCTCTCAGACCAAGGCAGAGCATTGTGGGGTTTCTTCCATTTTCATGCCCTTTTTTCTATCCTCCTGTTTCTACCTGGTCTGGGGCTTTTGCACCTGCGCCCACCAACCAGGTCACCTCAGTCCAGTCCCCTTCTAGGATTACCGGAAGTCTAGTTGCCTCTGCGTCAGGTCCTCATTAGGACTCATCATTCCTGGCTTCTTTTCAGCCCTGAGGCCTGTCTTCACCCTTTGGTGGGGGAGAGGAGAGGAGCCCAGGTCTGTGGTCTCCAGGTACCTGGTGTTAAGTTCTCCTCACAACCCCATGCTGCTTCCTGGGGCTGCTACTATGGGTTGAGCCTCTCTCGTCTGGATCCACCATGATTTGAGTTAGCTCGATGTCTGCTTATCATGGGTGTGGCCAACTTTCCTCTGGTCCCATAAAGTTTGTTTACAGCCCCCAGTCCTGGCTCTGTGTTCTGTGCTGTTATTTTGCTGTAACTTACCCCTAACTGTCTCCTAGGAGCCCAACAAGCAGCGGCAGTGTTGGTAATGCTGCTAGAGAATACTGACCTCCCGTGGCTTGGCAAATTCTCTGGTTCTGCACTGGTCAGGTCCCAAGGGTGCTGGACTAGAAAGGGTTAGCCTGTACCTTTCCCTGCTTGGCTGTATCTCCCCACAGAGACTCAGCTGGTCCTACCCTGGACCTGCGTCTCATCACCACTTCTTGCCAACTGGTTACTAAGGAGCTTCCTCAGAGCATCTCTCAGCCCCTCTAGCAGCAGCCTAAGTAGGGCCTTAACCAACTCCTCCTTCAGCTGCCTTCTTCCCGACTTAGACCTTAGGTTTGGAGGGCTTAGCAGGTGGCTCTTTTCCTGGTGCTGTCAGTCCTGCTGTGAGGGAGGAAGCAGTACATATACGGGTCTCCTGTCCAAAGCTCTCCCCAGTTGGCTGGGGAAAAAGGAAACCTTGCTCCACCCACTCTGTAAAGATCCCGGTTACTGGCCCTTAAAGAAACAGGAACAGGCGTGCCTCCCAAACACTACTTTAGTCCCAGGACGCCTCCTCTCTCCCAATAACTCCTAGGCCCTTCTGGGTGGGGGACTGCCCCACCTCCTGAATGGGACAGATTACCCTGCCACAGGGTCTCTCCCTTCCTCAGTGCCCAACACAGAGCCAGTTTACAGCAGTTGAGAACGTAGCCCTTTGTGTAAAAACCGAGTATCAGAGACCCCCTCGCCTTGCTCGGATTCTATCTCTAGCTTTCCAAAAACACCCACAAAGAAGTGATGGTTCAGGTGGTTAGCACATTGAGTTTGTGTCTTCCATGTAACCTGGCCTATCCAGCGTCGTGTTTAGGCATTGACTCAATACGGACCCCAAAGGAAGAGTGCCCCCTACTGGACCACAAACACCATAAGAGTTTCCTGAAAGCAGAGGTCACAATATTATTATACAGGGTTGGGAAAAAACCTGGAGACTGAGAGTTGCTGCTGGCATGGTTCAGCAGAGCTCTACTGTCCATGTGGCTAAGAGTGACTATTGTCGCCGTCTATCTATTGTTGTCATCGCTGTAGTATCTGAGTGTAACCCACACACCTAGTGTGGTGACTGAGTACTGCAAGTGGCACCTAGACCACTGCAACAATTAAGATCGAAACCTCTACAACATGGGTTGGGTGCCAGCTGGCTTTTAGCTCAGAGGGTAGAGGCTCTTATAGTCAGCTCCTGAGGTTCCTAGGTTCAAATCCGCCTTGGTGGTGGTTACAAGTGGGGGGCTCATCCGGGATCTCAACTGGGTCTTGGAAGTGTGGGATGTGCTTCTTCACCTAGGGGAAGTGTGTAACACACACACCTAGTGTGGTGACTGAGTACTGCAAGTGGCACCCAGACCACTGCAACAGTTAAGATCAAGAGACCTCTATGGCTGGGTGCCAGCTGGCTTTTCGCTCAGGGGGTAGAGGCTCCCTAGAGTCAGCTCCCGAGATCCCAGGTTCAAATCCGCCTTGGTGGTGGTTACATGAGCACCTCACAAACTTTAACGTGTTTACCCTACAACACTTGTGAAGTAGAGGTCCTGTGTTTTACAGACTGGGGACAGAGGCACAGAGAACATCACACAGGAAGTCAGGGGAGGAGCAGAGATTTCAACCAGGTCACTTAATTACCCGAATCCCTGGATGGTCCTTCCACTCTGGTTGATTTGCACCTACCAAGCATCTGGCCCTCCATGGGGTATTAAGCACTGGCAGTTACTCGAAAGAATAAGAAGCTTTTTGCTACGAAAGGATGTGAACTGGGAACTTTTTCTAAGACTGAAATCCTTCTGTGTTTCTGACATTCCTATTCATTTCTGTGAAATCTTGGCCCATATTCAGCAGCCCTTGTGCAAGCAGGCAGAACACCCTCTAGTTACCCCTTAAAGCAAAGGCTCTACTTCAATGGGAACTAAAGAAGCTGGGCAAGGGGAAACGTGGCTGGAATTCTTGCAGATATTTATGTGGTTTCACTACAGCAGGTGCATGTTTGCATTTGGGGAGACTCACCCTGGTAGTGGGGAGAAGCTGACTCAGGTTTTCAAGTTTTAATTGTCAAGCCTTTTCAAGATGTTATCCCAGGAGGGGAAAACTACAGGCCAGCTCTAGCAAGTAGCTGGGCTTCTGTGCACAAGTAAAAATAGGTTTGACCAGGGAACTCAGTAAGGCGTCGTTCCAGCACTGCAGAGAGAAAAAGTAGGTCATGAAAGTAGGTTTGACAGAACAGAGAGTTGAACTTGTCACCTCAGATTCCATTGGTGTAGAAATTGAAAACTGCCAGTGTGAACTAGCCAGCAGACGGGCCTTCCTGCATTAAAAGGAGCAGTCAGAAGGCAGGGCAAACCTGCATGCTCCCCTGTAAAACAAGCAGTGCCGTATTCAGTCCTGTGATTACACCAGGCAGCAACAGTGGCTGAAGATTCCCCAGGAGATGCTTTGGTTTTTGCAGTTTCCAAACCACCAGCTGCACTTGCTTGACTGATAATTGAAGCAGAATCCCAAACCCAGAGCAAAGGCACTAATTACAAATAAACACTGCATTCTAGGGAGCTGCTGGCTAGCCGTCAGGCTGCCAGAATGAAAAATTTCTGTTCATCAAAAGGCTTCATTACCATATTTGTGGCTTACAGATGGGTGGGTAGAAAAAATACTTGCTTCCTAACATAGGTACACAAAATACTGGCTTTGCCAGGGTTACCTCGTCAGCAAACTGCCCACAATGTTTTGGCTCAAACACCCGATATCTCATGCAGCGTTCATGCTTCTTTATAAATCTACAATACTTCAGCTTTACTGGAGTCCATTCTCTGTAGCATACAAAATAGTTGGTTCCCACGAGCAGCCCAAAAGAAAGCGAGCTGTATGCCAGTGAATTGCCTGCCTCTCTTCTTGGCAATAGGGTTAGAAGTGAGTTGGGGGAGGAAGAGACTTTGTTAAGTTAAACAAAACTCTACCCCAATCCATTATGAAATACTTTTATCCCGACGCTATCTGCCTCCTCACTGGAGATGGTCAAACTCAACGCCCTTATTGTAACACTTCTAACCATGAAATAGTCTTGAGTTGCAAAGTGTGGCTCCCTGTAATCTGGAGCTAGGGATTAAGGCCAGATGCTGATAGGCCATCAATCCCAATGGCACTGTTCCTGGCATATGGTACAACTCCATGCGCTTACATGTACCAGAATCTGGCCTTCTTTTAAGGGCTCAAGATCTCAACACAGTATTCAGCTTGTAGCACAATCCTGAGTGGGACTGTAATTAATGATTAATATCATCATTATGCAGTCTAAGGAGACCTGATGTAAATAGTAGATTGAAGTCCGTGGGGTTACACCTGCTGACACTGGAGCTGAACCTGCCCATGATCTTACGGGTGAAGTACTCACATGTCTCAGTAAATAGGATCATTTCTTGGACAGTAAGTTTGGAACTTCTATTGTTGGGACTAAACCTTTGGAGTCTCTGAAGCAAGGACAGTTTGTACCATCTGAGGATCTACCCCAGACAGTTTTCAGGTGGGACTTGACTAAAGAAAGGGTGGATGCCTGGCAGCTGAATAGGGATGGTATTCCAGGAACAGGATGCAGTGTGGTAAAAGACACAGGGAGGTGGGAGTGGGAGAAGGAAACACGGCTGCGTCTAGACTGGCATGTTTTGCTGCTATGTTTGGTTCTGAGTCTAAACCAGGAAAGAAGCGCTTACCTGGGGGGCCACCTGCTGTGTGAGAGATCACAAAACCGCTTGCAAGGAAACAAAACAACTCTGAGCTCCCAACTCCTCTCTCAGAAGGCACGCTCCTGTGTGCTGTAGCCAGAATCCTTTCCAGGAGAAACAAGGCTTGCTGCTGTCCTAGGGATCACTGAGGGAGCGGCCTCTCGCTCAGCACATCTCTCCTTGCTCTTTGGTTGTCACGCGAAAGGGACAGGGGAGGGCTCCCGGACGGTAATTTCCCAGCCGATTGGTTCCTACCTGCACTCAGGGACGGAGACATGGCCAGCACACAGCCATCTCCCCGCACCTCCGCCCCGCTAGTGGAGGAATGCTCCTCGGCGGGAGAAAGGACACACCAAGTCTCCAGGCTGGCACGTCCTCCTTGGCAAAGTCAAGGTTAATTCAAACTCATCTCTGCTACTGAATTATTTACTTACTACTCCTGTAACCTCAGCAGTAGTGTGTTATAAGCATCCTTCAATGGATGATGGTAGTTTGGCTCCATAGACTATCCATAAGCAGCCCCTTGAAAATCCATAGACTGGGATGACTTGCATTCAGTGCATGTCCTGCCTTCTATAATGAAGATACAGGGGAGTTAACGGCCCATTTTTAGATATTCTTATACTACAAATATCTGTTGTATTGCCTTAGTGTAGCAATACTGCCTCTCTCTCCTCTCTGTTTGGGGCTTGATTCTGCAAGGTACGGAGCACCTGGCTTTAGTGTTTGTTGACAGCACTCACAGGAGTGAACTCTTCTTTGTAGTAAAACTTCAGCCCTTCCTTCCTGAAAATGGCCATCCTCGTATTGCACAGCTGGCTACAGCTGAAATCATTCTAATTCTGTACTGGAAAGGAGGTCAAGACTGTTGCCCTACACGTTGTTTCATCACTGACCCCAGTGCAATGTGGGTACAAAGCACACCGAGAATCAGGCTGATCTTCAGGTGTTGTCAATTGTCCATTGAATTCAATGGCATGACACCAACTGAGCCCCGCTGAGGAGCCCTCAGTTGAATGGTAACATTTTACACCTACTGGCTGTGTCTACACTGGGCCACTTATTCCGGAAAATCAGCCGCTTTTCCGGAATAAGCTGTGAGCTGTCTACACTGGCCCTTGAATTTCCGGAAAAGCAACAACGCTCTACTGTACAAAATCAGCCGCTATTCCGGAAAAACCATTCTGCTCCTGCTCAGGCATAAGTCCTTATTCCGGAACACTGTTCCGGAAAAGGGCCAGTGTAGACAGCCCAGTAGTCTTTTCCGGAAAAGGCCCTGATTGTGAAAATGGCGATTGGGGCTCTTTTCTGGAAAAGCGCGTCTACATTGGCCACAGACGCTTTTCCGGAAAAAGGGCTTTTCTGGAAAAGCAGCCTGCCAATGTAGACGCTTCTTTTCCAGAAAAACTGAAAACGGAATAGTATTCCGTTTTAAGCATTTCTGGAAATTCATGCCAGTGTAGACACAGCCACTTTGTATGGGTGTAAATGTGCTGGGTAAGGGGGAATCAGGTCCTCAGTGAGTCATATGCATGAGATTAGACAGTGGAAACTGACAAGTTATATAAAATGAAGATCTGGCAGGTAGTCTGAGTTGCTGCTCTCCTACACCAGTATTATACCAGTGGAACGCAACTCCTCTACTGGTGCCAATGGAATGTTGCCCTGATTTCCACCTAGTGGGAACCAAGCCTTGTAACCAAAGAATCATAGAATCCAAGAACTGGAAGGGACCTCGAGAGGTCATCGAGTCCAGTCCCCTGCTCTCATGGCAGGACCAAGCACCATCTAGATCATCCCTGACAGTGTTTGTCCAACCTGCTCTTAAATATCTCTAGTGATGGAGATTCCACAACCTCCCTAGGCAATTTATTCTAGTGCGTAACCACCCATTTTTAGCTTTTCCTAATGTCCAACCTAAACCTCCCTTGTGGCAATTTAAGTCCACTGCTTCTTGTCCTGTCATCAGAAGTTAAGGAGAATGATTTTTCTCCCTCCTCCTTGTAACAATATTCTGGGGTTTTGGAAGCTGTTAACACATCCCCCCTCAGACTTCTCTTTTCTAAACTAAACAAGCCCAGTTCTTTCAGTCTTCCCTCATAGGTCATGTTTTCTAGACCTTTAACCTTTTTTGTTGCTCTTCTCTGGACCTTCTCCAATTTCTCCACATCTTTCTTGAACTGTGGTGCCTAGAACTGGACACAATATTCCAATTGAGGCCTAATCAACACAGAGTAGAGCGGAAGAATGACTTCTCGTGTCTCGCTCACAACACTCCTGTTAATGCAGCCCAGAATCATGGTTTCTTTTTTTGCAACAGCATCACACTGTTGACTCATATTTAGCTTGTGGACCACTATGACCCCTACATCCCATTCTGCAGTACTCCTTCCTAGACAGTCACTTCCCATTCTGTATGTTCCTTCCTAAGTGGAGCACTTTGCATTTGTCCTTATTAAACTTCATCCTATTTACCTCAGACCATTTCTCCAGTTTGTCCAGATCATTTTGAATTATGACCCTATCTTCCAAAGCAGTTGCAACCCCTCCCAGCTTGGTATCATCTGCAGACTTAATAAGTGTACTCTCTATGCCAATATCTAAAACATTGATAAAGATCTTAAACAGAACCGGCCCCAAAACAGACCCCTGAAACCCCACTTTTTATGCCCTTCCAGCAGGATTGTGAGCCGTTAATAACTATGAAGGCAACCGACAGAGACTAGTGCAGAGAGAGAATTTCTCTGTTTTTGGCACGTGACTTTCCAAATGAAATCTGGATGGAAGAGCATCATCCCACGCAGGGGGAAACTGTAGCCAAATCCTCCCTGATTCATGGATGAAACTTGTGACAAGCCAGGAGAAAAATGTGGCTGGAGCCCAGAATCTATTTAATAGTACAACAAGAATGCTAGTGCACCACCTGGCTTTCTTGCAGCCCTGCAGCCCGAGCAAGCACAGCTGGTGTATTTTCAAACTTTCCGTGGCGAGGGTTGTACCCTGCAGCGTATTGCTTTCCATGCCACACACTTGCGTTAGTTATTTGGCTTTCACTTGATCTTGCTTTTGTTGTATCTGGGATGGTCCTATTTCAAAGGACTCTGATTGAAAGTTGTGCAATCTCTCTCTCTCTCTCTCTCTCTCTCTCTCTCTCTCTCTCTCTCTCTCTCTCTCTCTTTCGCTGTCTAGGTCCTGGCTAATTGCTTTAATGCAGCCTGAATATATCTGGACTGCCTCCCTCTAACCAGTGGGTCATCATTTATTCACAGGGCTGAAGTCACTTAGGCAGTCTCCCACTGGCCATCACGCTGCAGGGGACTGATGTAGCATGGCTACCCAGCCACCAAGAAAGATGACATCATTTTCATGTCAGGAGTGAGGCGTGAAGAGAGGGAGGGAGGGCGAGAAGGAGGTACTTAGCCCACTTATTATTAGATGTACACCTTCAATTTTCTTTTTCAATCTCGTTCCAATCTGGTTACTCCCACATGAGTTACAAATATAGGACACTCAACAGGGCTTCTCCCCGCCTGTCCTCATCTCATCTAGTCAGCTAATTAGCTTGTTTACACAAGGGGAATGGTGTCCAAAATCCACCCTCCGGCCCTGGCATTCAGAGGCCTGGACACACAGGAGTGCATCAGCAGCTGGTGTAAATCAACACAGTGCCACTGAAGTCAATGGAACTATGGTACGAACACAATGGTACAATACTATCAATCTGTCACAGGGCCATATTCAAAGGGCTGAGTTCAATGGGCTTTGGCTAAGGCTCTCTCTGCTGTGAGAGGGGTTCTTACTCTGTAATAAACTTCACAGCTCTAGTGAGGAGAAAACTTTGGGGTAGAAGGTGATTTAGGTGACTGTCGGGTTCCATTAGCTCATGAATTCTTACTTTCATTGTGGATTAAACCAGAATGGAAATCAGACAGCACCCTAGATGGCAGAGAGATCAGTCTCTGAACAAAGGATTTGCTCAAACTGGGGGCCCAAAATAAAGTTGAGGCCAGAGTCTCAGCAGGAGTCAACCAGTGAAACTTCCTTGATTTCACCACCAGCTGGCTTAACGCCAGCGAAGGCCTGGGCTGGCCCTTGGTTTTGTGGAACCCTGTATGCCTCAAGTCTTTGATGCAACCCAAATCCAGATTCTGTACTGACACGGCCCATGGACAGGCCTCGGCTCTGATCATTATTTATTTTGTTTGCAATCATACTTGAGATGTGGTAAGTGATTTCCAGAAGGGATGGTTCAAGAGTTTCACCTAAGGACAGACTGCCAGAGCGCAGGGGAAGAGGAATGAATAACAGGGGATTCCATAAACATCTCAGCTAAAATAACTGTCAGCAGCACAGCGGGGGTGGGTGTTAAAGGGTGTGTCTACATGCAGCCAGAAGCAAGCCTCCAGACCAGGCAGACAAAACCGTGCTAGCGCCCCTTGAGTAGCATGCTGAAAATAGCTGTGCAGGTGCTGCAGCACTATAATAGGTAGAGAGATGTGAGAAGCCAATAACAGATCAGAACAAGCTGACCTCCTTCTGTAGGCAGCAGATAGATGGACACGTGTGTGTTCATCTAAGCAAAAGAGACAGTGAGATTACTGGCTCTTTCGGGAGGTTTCAGACCCTGCTGTGTTACACTTCAGCACTGCAAGGAATTTTATTTTTCCTCAGGAAGCGTCAGCGCTTGTCTTTTGAAAGCCAAAGGCTTGTGGGGAGAAGAAGAGGATTGCGAAAACAAATGTTGGGCAGCCCAATTCCACACCCTTGCTGCAAATGAGAAGGTAAGAGAGAGGAGAGCAGCAAATGAACACACCAGCTGGGTATCGCAAATTGGCCAAGACCAATTATGGGCTCTCCTTTTGCCACTTGACTCCTCAGCCCCAGGCAGGCTGAAAGCATCATCTGAGAGTGCCTCAAAAACAACATGTGGCAATGAGGCTAACACATTGGAAATCAAACTGGTGCAGTGCTAACACCCTGACACAAGCCCTCCATCAAGCTGGCCAGTTCGAGGATCACATTCTGAACACCAGTCTGACAAGATGCAGAAGGTGAAATCCTGACTCTGTTTAAGTGAATGAGAGTCTTATCACAGACTTTAACAGGGCCAGGATTTCACCCACAGGGTTTACCAAATGATAAACAGCAGTGGAGTAAACAAATTAACCCCCTTCCCCAAAAGAAATGGCAAGACAAGCCCTCAACCCCTGGCTTTTACTCTATCCCCACTGCTAACCTGTGTATCTTTGCTGCCCATTCAGATGGTAATTTTTTTGGGGCAAGGATCACGTTGCCTTACTAACACACTGAACTCCTGGGAATCTCTTGGTTTGTAACAATAATAATCTCACTGACAACAAACCCTTGGATTGGCAGATTTAATTAGCCAATTGAACAATGATCATATGATCCAGAACATTGCTTTTTATCCATAGATCACAAAATACTTTGCATAGAGAGGCAAGAGCTTATTAATCCCATTTTACCAAAAGGGAAACTGAGGCACCAAGTGGAGAAAGGACTAGTACACAGGCCTGCTGATTACGAGCCCCATACCCACTGGACCATGTGGCTCTTTATTTTGATCCAGATCAAATGCCTTGCAGAGCAGTGTGATGCATGTAGAACGGGACAAGAATCCCAAAGTCATCCATTCCCTGTGCCTCTTTGCACCAGAGACCAGTCACAACCCTATGACATGCACCCCTGCAGCGCAGAGACCATTTGAGGCCAGTTGTGCCATGCAGGAGCTGCTCTGAATGGCACAGGATAGAGACATTGTCACTGAATGGGGGCATACGTCACACCCTTTGAAAGCTCCCACTACAGCAATTCCTATCATTGCCAAGAGATTACATATCACTGTGCACCTGTCTTAGCAACAAGTCAGTAACAGAGGATTAAACCTTTCAGTCACCCAGCCACATGGGAATACAACAACCACTTCACGGGTTGTTTAAGAGACCGTTATTTTGAAGGCATGCCTGGAAGTAGCTAAGCCCTGTCAAGAAAATCTGCAGCTGGACATGTGTCATGTGAGAAGATTTATGATTCCTTTGGCAGGGAATGAATGGTTAATTACCATGTGCCACTGCTGTTAACCTCTGGAAATACGTCTAATTATCACAGATTAATGAACAGATCTTAGGCTCATCTAAAGAGGCTGAGGGTTTTCCATGTCCACATTTAATTATCTTCATAAGCACCACTGTTCCCATACATGCTGTTCTATGCATTGTATTATGATTTTAGCTGTGCCCTGTGAAATATCAACAACAGGGCCCTGGCACTAATGGGAAAACTCCCATTATTGTCAATGGGTTGTAAATTGGCCCTTGTAGAAGGCATTAGTTTCCCAGAATCCTCTCAGATATCTGACAAATCAAACAGACCATGCAATCAGATCTATTTGCATCAATTTCCCGTTGATTTTGACAGAGATTCACATGGACAGAAGAGCTGCGCTAGCAAATTCGGCTTTAGGACCAGGGTGCAAAACCCTTTTTACTCTTCACTTTATTGATAATTTAGCTGAATATAAAAATTCAGCAAAATATTTGCTGAAACACTGGTAGGGTGAGGTTCAATTTGCAAAACTCCCAAAACTGGAGCAATATCATGTCATTTTAATAGCTTTGTGAAGCTCAAAAGCTATTTCTAGTTGAATTCATACTTGTGAAATAAAGGAAAAGAGATGGCAGGGGAGGTGTTTTTTGTTTTTTAATTATCTGATTTGCATATTCAAATATTGCTCACACACATCTGAATGTTTGTATGTGTGAAAAAGGTTGAATATTGCATGCACACAAAAAATCTTGCAAGATGAAAACTGTGGGGAGAGTCTCAGGCTTCAGTATTGTGCACACATATGAATTCAACAGGACTCTTCAGTGTAGCCAGCTCTTGGGATTTTCTCTCACACTATTTAGTGTCTGGCTTAGCCTCTTGTCTCCTGAAGGCCAGTGATTATACAAGAATCTCAACTTTTTTTTTTTTAAGTACATTTCTAGTTCTCATGATTGCAGAGGAAAGCCTGAGTACATGCTACAGGCTCAGAAACCGGATGACAAAGAAGAATCCAACTCATTTTTTTGTTCTTTGTTTTTTTTAATCTCATCATGTTTAAGACAATCACAATTTTTTAAAAGACTAAACTCATGATTTTTTGCACATTTGGCATTGATCATATTGCATATGCACAATGACTCATGCGTACATGTTTGCAAAAATCTATTAAGAGGCTATAATAAGGACATTTTGCAACTATGTACTAGAAATGGCAGACACACAAAAAAGATACTAGGTGCCATTCTCCAAGCTAAAGGCATTAATAATTGATAGGACTTTGAAATCATGTCAGGAAAGCGTGCTTTTTGAGCATTAAATCATGAAACATTTTAGCGATTCTGACTTATTTTTCAACATGACTGAAGCTTTGCTATGGTTGCTAATATTGTCATCTTTACCTTCTTTTTAACTCTCTTTTAGAGTCAGATAGATTATCTTCATATGTAAAGTGTATTCGAATGCTTAACTTTTGGCTTACCTTGTATCATACATGCAGGGTTTCACTCCTAAGATCTGAAGAGAGAATTTCTCACATCTGTGCAGCTTCTTTCAGTATTGTGCCTGGACTAGAAAATGTTGTTAAGTTACATTCACAAGGTGCATGGATTACAAGAAACTACAGATTTGCAAGTAAATTCGGAGCATTCAGATACTATTTTGTATTTCTTTTGAAACTGACATCTAGCAGCCTCTTTGCAGCAGTGTTTTCCTAGCCTCAGCTGTGTCTGGTTTAAACATCTCCTATTGTTTCCCATGTGGTGATTTTGCTGCTGAACAGCACAACATCTCTGTGTAGTTGCTTTCATGGAGCACATTTCAAGATTCTAGACAGTATGAAGAAATCAACAGATGTAGAGAAGGCTGAATGGGCAAATTAATGGTAAAATAATTGGAGCACAATTTCAGACTTGATTAGTATGTTGTTCAAATTACAGCTCCATCTAAAAAAAGCAATAGTGATTTAATAATAATGAAACGTGTAAATAATGTAACACTCATTTAAATTGTTTCTCATACAAGATCTCTTGAGAGCTAGTGTAAGGGGCGTCTTAATTTTTGGGGCAGGATGGCAAATGTGCTATAAGAGGCAATGTATTATTTATCACCTCCCCAATGAATTTGACTGTTTGTCGGCTACAGCTAAGTATTCTGAATCACTCCTTTGTGATGTTTCCAAAAGCTGCATTCCCCAAAAATGAAAATCTGAATCAGGTGCCGTTTCGATATATGATCAGTTTCACTCCTTAGGTAGGGTCCTTTCAGATCAGGGCCCAGTACAGAGTTCGTGTCAGGGTTGAGCAGCTTTGCTGTACCCATGCTGTGGATAAATAGGACAGTTTATTTTCTGTGGCTGTCAATCTGGCAAGCTTTTAAAAGCCTGGTATACAGTGATCCTATACATAGTGTCCTTCCCTTCTGTCCTATGTAGTTAAGAAAACATCTTTTTTAAAAAAATGTATGAGTCTCAATAAGCCAAGAATCCTTTACTTACTTAAATAAAAACATGTTTAACTTATGCAGAACATTCTCTTCCATTCAAAAATTATTGTAATGTCACACTGACTTTTCCTTAGTGTATTTACTTAATTATCTGTTGACATCAAACCAGTTCTGCTTTGCGCACTGGCAATCTCACACCTTCTATGCAAAATTTACATAGTATCCCCCTATATGCAAAAATCTGAGGGGTTATTTTTAAAGACCTGCACCTAGATTATCTGTTTGAATCAATACCTTACAGCTGCTAAGAGAAAGACTGTTGCTATGGGTTACTGCAAGGCACATGGCAACAATGACCTGAAACGTCACATCCTCCACCGAGTTAGTGTCTCTCTGGAGAGATGACCTTTCTTTTCCGTTTCGCCCCTGTTTGTGTGTTGGGTATAAAAGAGAATTTATGCTGAGGAGGAAGAGTGAGAGAAAATGCAACACCACACGTAAATGCAGTAGCAGGCTTGCTACGGTGCCCTTGCATCTGTCCTGTCCTGTCCTAGTATTTAGAGCCCTGCAAGGATTCAAAAGCTGTAACCACAGCCGCATCTGTAGATGTAAAACTGAGCCGTGGCTATCCACATTGGCATCTGCAGATGCCGATACCTGTGGATATAAAGTGACTACCGCAAATTTGCAGGGTTTTAGATACAAAATTTGTATCTTCATGGGCACCCATATCCATGAAAATGAGCTGTGGCTATCCGCATCCCTGGATGCCTGTGGATATAAAGCAGATAGCCACAGATTTGCAAAGCTCTGCTCGTATGCACCTGAAATGTCACCATCACCTATGGTACCCGCACCTGAATGCAGCACGTACATCAGATGCCCAGAATCTGCTCCACAGCACTGTACTCTGGGCCTGCAAAGAAGGCAGAGCCATGGGAAATGATGAAAGTGATTCTTGTTTTCCTTATTCCATTGGCCTGGGCTATTTATGTGACCATGGCTACTGTCCCCTTTGTCATGATACCAAATGGTACTCTCAGAAAAAAATGCAATTAAAAATCCTGGCCAGCAATTGCCATCAAAAGCAATGAAAACCAGAACAACACAGAAGTCCACTTTAGGCCTTTTGTTTTCCTTTTTTAAAATTACGGTAATATCCCATTGCCAGTATGAACACTGGCATAAACCAAAGTCCCATGGATTTTCTTCTGTCTGCCTCTTTGGCTGTATTTATCAATACATTCAATAATTCAGAGAAATTCTATTTTAAACCCAAAGGACAAAATTTACCCTCAGGTTTAAAAACAAATCCCATCCTATCTGGTAAACTGATGGACAAAGAGATAAAAGCACAGACACACTAAAGATATACAGTTGCATATTAAAATAATCTGTAGACAAATATTCTTTATTATTATTTTTACCTCTGGTAATAAAAGCACATTTGTAATATAGCTGTACTGATCTCATTATCCTGAAAATCCTCTCATTGGAGCAATCCTTATTCACACAGTTAAATCTATCGATATCAATGGAACTATCTGCATGAGCAAGGTATACCCATTTGAGAGAGATTTGCAGGGTTGGGCCTTTAAACACTGACATTCTTCCTCTGTCAATTTGGTTTTCATTTAGACCCCACTTCAGGAAAGCATTTGAGCACACGCTTAATTTCAAGCAGGTGCATAAGTCTCATCATGCTTGGATGCTTCCTGAATTGTGATCTTAAAGGGACTGTAAAAGAAAAACATAGAGCCAAAGTCAATAGAATTACATCCGAGGATTAATTTGGCCAATGGTTTCTATTGATTGAATACAGAAAATATATTATGTTTCAATGAGATGAGTCAGCTATATCGATATATTTTTAAAGGAACTTTGTACAGCCCCGTCCATGTATATTTATTTTTCTTTTCTTCTGTCTCCATTCACATTATACAATCTCACACTTGACCAATTCTCACTAGCCATCACCTGCCATGTAATTGTTATGTTTATAGAGAATTGAGAAATACATGTAAACTTGCTGAGATGATTAAGATATACACAGCTGGTGTCAACAGAAACTGAACAAAATGGAAGAGTGTTGAGTATGTATGAAAAAAGAGCCTTGTGCTGGTTCATAATGACTCATCTATGACCCTTATCCTCCAAATTATGCCAAAGGCAAGTGAGCTGCATTTCAAATCCATGGGTCTATGCCTTGTGGGATTTTTCATACATTATCATTTTCCTCTCATTGCTGTCAGTGCTAAAATAAATGTGTATATCAATACAGTAACTAGAAAGAAGAGTCTGTTTTGAAAAGATGTGGCACTGCCTTGTAAATGTCACCAGCAGAGCAGCAGAGTGCTAAGTCATATGTTATTGCTTCTATTATTTACCTTTTATTAAAAATACAGCTCCCAAATAAATACTGCAACTTGAAAAAACCTACCATCCTGTATTCCTGGAAAATCTTTAAAGCTCCGTCTAGAGAATTGAAGTTATATGTATTTTTACATCATGCAAATGTCATTCACATTTTCTTTTTAAGTGAGAGAGTAAAAATGAGGCTCTTTGTAAATATTTAATATCGGCATTTATTAAATCCCCTGCATGATGTACAGTTTTAGCTTTCTGAGGTACTTTATTACAGAAAAACACCACGAGATTGATCCAAGTCTATTGGGCAGGGGGGAGGGGAAATCTTTCCATTGACATCAATAATTTGGATCAGGCCATGTATTTTGTTTGTGTAGTATACAGAAAACACCTGCAAATAAAAGTGATTGGTTGTGCCCTTCAGGGTCATACTACAACAGGCATGAGACTGGGCTGAGTACAGAGACATAAATAAATGAAAAGTCCTGGCCTGACGTGGATCAACCATTGCTCCCAATGGCACATATGGGAGTGGAAGGCCAGGTGCTCAGTTACTCTTGGGTTCTAGAAACAGTTTTTTCATACGTAGTTTAGGAGGCTAATCTTGGCAAGATCCCCATTAGCTTCTTTGGAAGCATTAGGTTGAATAAGTGTTTGGGCTCAAATTCCAGGCCTGTACTCAGGAATTTCTGGGATGCGTGTGCTTTTTGTGTGAATGTGGACCACAAGGTTGAGAGCACACACCCCCTCCATGATCCCCCAAGTAAGCATGCCCTACCCGAGGGGAATCAGCCCCAGCCTTCCCCTGGTCAGCTGGAGCACGGGAGAGGAAGGGTTAGGCAGCGCGCCTCTCCTGCCTTTCCCCGGCCGGCCGGAGAACTCTTACTTGGGGAACTATACGGGGCGGAGGGGGGAGGGGAGCGAGTGTGCTTGCACCCTCTGCATCCCCCCTGACTACGGGCCTGAATTCCATGTATGTTTTAAGTGACACTTGTCATTAGATACCAGACTAGACTGACAAAGGCCTAGTCCTGAACATGAAGTTAGTGGCACTTTTTACACATATGGGAGCAGGATCAGACCATAGGCAGGGTTAAATACAAGGCCCAGGAGTAATTTGAAGAATAAATCTCAGTCCCTTTGGCAGAGGTCACCAGCCAGTAGATCGGGATCTACCAGTAGATCCTGGCTAGGGTTGCCAGGTGTCCGGTTTTGAACCGGACAGTCCAGTATTTGAGCCTTCTGTTCAGGAAACAAACTGAGAAAATAGAAATGTCTGGAATTTTCTAAATAAGATGTCATGTAGATTGTGATGTATCGTCAAGTGTGTCCGGTATTTTTGTTGACACCATCTGGCAACCCCTAATCTTGGAGCCTCTGACAGCTGATCCTGACTGGTTTGGCTGGGATGCTGTCAAGTGCTGGCACTTCAGTTGCCCCCTCCCCCCACCACTGTCTGTTGCTCCTGCCCTCTGCCTTGGAGCTGCCCCCCAGGAGTCTCCTGCTTGCTGTGCAGGATGTGGGAGGGAGAAGAGGGTGGGGTGCTGATGTCAGCGTGTCCCTCCTCTCCGCACTCCTGTACCCCATCTCCACACAGAGAGAAGGGGATGGAGGGAGCTTGGCAATGCAAATCTCTGTCACTCTCACACACTGTGTGTGTCTCTGTCATTCTCACACACACACACTGTCCTTCCCTCTCCTCTCCCAGCCCAGCACGTACACGGGGGGCTGTTACCACTTTTACTGCTCCCAAAGTGGGTTCTTTTTAGTGTTTGACCAGTCTGTGCATTTCATAACCTTCATTTATTACTATTCTACATGCAAGGCACTACATTTAGCCGTTTGGAATGGAAATCCATCAACCATACGAAGAAACTTGCGCAGATAAATTGTATCCTTTGGTATATATGGTTGTGACTATTTTCTTCCACTATTTGATCTGAGGAAGTGGGTCTAGCCACGAAAGCTCATCACCTAATAAACCGTCTTGTTAGTCTTTAAAGTGCTGCATTGTCCTGTATTTTGCTTCAGCTACACCAGACTAAGGGTACATCTAGACTACATGCCTCTGTCGCCAGAGGCATGTAGATTAGGCTACCAGACATAGGAAAATGAAGGGGCGATTTAAATAATCGCCGCTTCATTTAAATTTACATGGCTGCTGCGCTGAGCCGACAAACAGCTGATCAGCTGTTTGTCGGCTCAGCGCGATAGTCTGAACGCGCGGGTGTCGACATCAAAGGTATTTGTCGACCAACCAGGTAAACCTCATCCCAGGAGGCATGTAGTCTAGACGTACCCTAACACGGCTACATTTCTATTACATTTCTCTCTTATGCTTCAAATTAATTCTTTGAGTAGTGAGTTCTAAAATGCCTAACCTGTCATAATTATTCCTGTGGCAATTGTGCAGCTGAGAGTGGCTGGCATGTCCCTGCAGCCCCTGAGATGGTCAGAGCAGAGGGGGGTGGGTCTCCACATGCTGTCCTTGCCTGCAGACATTGCTCCTGCAGCTCCCACTGATCAATAACAGAGAACTGTGGCCAGTAGAAGCCGTGAGGTCAGGGCCAGTAGATGAAGGGGAAGCACATGGAGCCACTGCTGTACATGCCAGCTGCTTTCAGGAGAATTGCAGGGCCAGTACAGAAGTAAGTCCGCCTTAACTCCACTGCTCCATCTCTGGGGCAGCTGTCCAGCCACTTCCAGGGTGTGTGGGACTTAAGCTCACCACCCTCTGCCCTAGGCACATGCCGTAGCACCTAGGTCACTCTCCAGAGCCCACCCCCACCAGATCCCTTATTCAGCCTTTCTAACACAGAGCTAGCTCCAGCCCTGGGCAGCCTATGTTGGCTGTCAGGTTGTTCCCCTGTGGGTGGGACTTGAACCCAGCACCCCAAAAGCACAGGCCATATCCCCTAGGCCACTCCAGATCCCACCCCAGCTCCCTACCTTCAGTGGGTCCCTTATCCTGACCTCCTAAGACGGGAGCCAGCCCCATCCCTGGGCAGCCCATGTTGGCTGTCTGGCCGCTCTCAGGGTGGGGAGGGACTCAAGCCCCCAACCCTGCACTCCCCAGGAAAATGCCCTGTCCCCTAGGCCACTCTAGAACCCACCACACCTCTCTATCTTCAGGGCGTCCCCTCCCACACTCGGAACCCTTGGCCCAAGACCAGAGCCTGCACCCCAACCTCCTAACCCAGCCTGGTGAAAGGGAATGAGGTTCGGGGAGAAATGAGGATGGGGTGGAGCAGGGTGAGCCCTCAGAGAAGTGGGGGGAGGAAGCTGGGTGAGGGTATTTGGGTTTGAGGTAGATCTTACATTGCACTTACATTGAAAAAGTGATCCTGTGGTTAAAAAGGTTGGAGACCCCTGCCCTATGGGCTCAATCCTGCAAGGTGTTTAGCACTTGTTAGCCAGTGCTGAGCTCACTCAGCTACTATTGCAACCAAAGGCAGGTGACAGTGAACAGCAACAGCGAACAGAGCAAAAAAAGGACTTTGTTAGAACTGTTCACAACTGGAACCCAACGGTGTGCATTGATTCCGAACCCATCATGCATGCTACATTGCTAACTTCAATGGGAATTTTCCTGGAGTCAGGACAGCCCTATAAGCTAGCTAAAGATCAAAACCTTATTTTTCCCCATCTGAACACGGCTTAGCAACCAACATTTGTTTATGTTGCCCACAATTTTCTTGTTTTTTGATGAAAAATAGAAAATAAATCCAGGTTCAGTTCAAAATTTCAGTTCAAATTTTAAATTAAAAAATTTAAAAGTTTTAATTTTTCAGGTTTGTTGGTGTTTGTTGTTTATTTCACAGAGGACAGTTTTCAAAAAATGGTAAAATGCTCGTTGGTTTTTCATTTTTCTTTTTGCAGGAAATGTAGGAAAAAATAATGTTAAAAAAATTTCTTGCAAAAACTACTTGCTGTTTTCAAGCAGATCTGTATATGACCTCCCAAATTGAGTATTTCTCTTCCCTTTTGCTTATCTTTTCTACTGATGCTTTATTACTCCAATCCTTTACAATGAGTCTTGGGAATAAAATACTTGTAATGTTTTAGGAGGTAAGTGTACCAGGTTATTGTACTATTTAGAATTTTCGCCAAGATGCTCTTAAACAGCAAATTCCCATGCTTTCAGCTTTACAGTTACATGTATACACCAATAAAACATTTACTATCACATCTTTTATAGAAATTCAAAAGGAAATTTTCACCCATACACACAGGTGCATCTAGACTGCAGGATTTTTTCGGAAAAATGGCTGTTTTTCCAAAAAAAACTTCACTTATGTCCACACTGCTATTGTGTTCTTTCGAAAGAAAATCAAAAGAACACTGGGGTTTTTCTGACATTGGTAAACCTCATTCTATGAGGAAAAATGCCTTTTCCAAAAAAGCTCTTTCAGAAAAAGGCGTGTGGACGCGGACGAGAGAGTTTTTTCGAAAGAAGGGGAAAGAGGAAAAAGCACAGTTGTTCTGGTGGCCACTCCGTCCATAGTAATCACAGCTTACATGTGAGAGAGCATCATTCAGTGTGGACGCTATCTTTCAAAAAAGCAGATTGCTTTTTCGATGTGCTTTGGCAGCGTGGACGCTCTCTTTCGGAAGATCTCTTCCAGAAAAGCTTCTTCTGAAAAAAGCCTGCAGTCTAGATGACAGAAACAACAAACACTACAATACAACTTCCAGTCCCATTAAATGCTAAACACCAGCCATTTTAAAGATATCCTGTTGCAAACCAAATAGTCTTATAGTTAGAAGATCATTTAATACATGATGAACAGTTTAAAGTTAACATTTTGCAGTCACAGTGATTAATGGCACCATATTGTATTTCAATTACTACAAGATACTTCTCAGTAATAAACGATGGCAATAATATTCACATTAAGTCAATAAAAAGCATCTTTAAAGTGTGATGTATAAGAGCTATTAACATGGCATAATTTGATGGCATCATCCAATGAATTATCAACATTGTTACAAAAACCGTGGCATTGTTATTTCTGAGCAGTATTTACATGCACAATGTATAGGCTATCCAGGTGATTCCTGTGAGTATCAACAGGTGTCAGACTCTTTCAGTCTCCTCCTGCCCAGAAATTTTTGACTGAAGTTTTATTGGACTCAGAGATGTGGCCTCATTGAAAAGGTAACATTTCTTATCGCTATCTAGTATGTTTCAGCTTAGGCCCAGAATGACCCAGTGGCACAACCAGAATCTAGGAATGAGCTAGACCAGGGCTACTCGACTTTGGAAGCTCTGGGGGCACAATGATACTCATAACACATGCTGAGGACCACAACTTAAGTAATATCTATGCAAATAGCTTCTTTCACACCGATGGGCGTGAATACAAAGATTCAGGCAGGACTATACAACACGCAGGCCCCATTTAAGTCAGTTCTGCTGATATTAATAAAATGCAATATTGACCTGATTTCCACCCATATGACAGCACTGTTAATAAGGAATGACAGTCCAACAGAAGACCATTCTATTGACTACTTTTTTATTTTGGCTCCCACCCGTGGGCCGCGTGTTGAGCCCCAGGTAAACCCAAACTGCACCATGGGCCACAAACAAATGGGCTGCGGGCCACATGTTGAGTAGCTCTGAGCTAAAAGGTCCTTAGTTCTATTGAATAAACAGAGGGTCCCACAGAAGTATTGAGAGTTTCTGTAGCTACCACTCTAAAACCCCAGAGGATTTCATCATAGGAGCAGAAGCTAGGAGAGGGGCAGAAGCATAATGCGGGGTGGAGGGAGGGGAGAAGAGAGGAGAGGAACAAGCTGGAAGCTACATGAGTAGGAGCCAGGAACAACAGGAGCAGGAATGGAGAATATTATTGGTCAGGAGTTAGTGACAGAGAAAGTAGGGGTAGGAGGGAGCAACAATCTTCTGCATGAAGAAATATTTTTCAAATATTTAAGATTTAAAAAAACCTTACAATTTATATTAAAGTTGCCAACTCAAGCACTCAAATAGGAACTGTGTGGAAAAGCAGTATGTGATCATGAATTAAAGGCAGCTACATTCAGATTGCATAGACACCACCGCGGTGGGAGAACACTACAGCCTGTGTCTTGAAAGTTGAAGAATTTTTTGTGGCTAAAGAAACGGCCACGAGAGGAGCTGGCGAGGATTGTGGATGTTGTGTGTTAACGGCAGACTCAGAAAGGTCGTGCTGCACGAGCAGCACCTGGAGAGAGGAGAGGAGGTGCCCCGCAATGAGCTCGGGGTCCTCCTCCTGCAGAGCCATGAGGGCAGCCAGCAGGAGGTGCAGCATGAGATGTAAGAGCTGTTGACTGTTCAGAGGCAGGTCCAGCTCCCTGGCAGGAGAGCTGAGGTGACCGCAAGGGCAACTAGAGCACTCAGGCTGTATCTACACTGCCCCTCTTGTGCAAAAAAATATGCAAATGAGGCAAAGCATGAAATATTGCTGCACCTCATTTGAATAATTAATTAGGCTCTGTTTTTGCACAAGAGGCTTTTGCGCAAGGAGCCATCTACATGGCTGAAGTGAAAGAGGAAGAACGGTTCTTGTGCAAGAGGGGGGTTTTGCGCAAAAGCCTCTTCCGCAAAAATGGAGCCTAATTAATTATGCAAATGAGGTGCAGTGATATTCCATGCTTTGCCTCATTTGCATATTTTTTGTGCAAGGGGGGCAGTGTAGACATACCCATAGTGAAAAGGCTTTGCTGTCCCTCAAGGAAGTAGGCAACAAAGAAGAGCCCGAGACACGACTGTACAGGGGGGTCCCTTTAAGCACGAGCCTCGGATAGCCTCAGGCAACAGCTATGGGGAGTGAGTGCTGTCCTGATGCCCTGCCTGAAGTGCTTCCCGGTGTGTTAAATGTGTCCAATGAGTGAGGATGCGCCTATTATAAAATAGTTCAGTGCTATTTCGATGGGCATCTACTGTGTCGATGCGCTATTTCGAAATAAGCTACACGCTATATAAATAAATATAAATTTCAAAATAGCTTATTTTGGAATAAGCACACACTGTAGACATACCCTAAGGTGCCACTGGACTCCTCATTGTTTTTACAGACTCACCCCGCTACCCCCTGAGACTTTTCTCCTTCCACAGTGGAATTCTTCCTGGTGTCTTTGGGAGATTTGCTGTGAAGATCAAGGGGAAAACATGGCCCTTAGGTAGCAGCTACATCTTTAGGGCCTGTTCCAACTCCCAGTAAAGTCAATGGGGCCTTATGGTGGAGTACGAATGGACCCCTGGTGGATATTAGGCTCTAGTGATGAACAAAAATGTTGGGCCTGCTGTGTCTGTCCTTTGATCCTGCTCACTCCCCACATGTGGGTTTCTAGTCAGTCCCCCTCTTTTTGTACATTTCATCCTTTCTTCTCCACATTTCTCTCTTCTGGGTTTGCTTTCCTCTACTGTGCTTGTCTGTCTATCAGAGCTCACTTCATGTCATTGTGGGGCTTGAACTTTTCCCCAGTTCTGAGCTTCACTCCCACTTTCTCCCGTCCAGTGTTCCCTGTAAACAATGCACATGTGCAGACTCTCAGGAGCAATTCCAATATTGCCCAGCTGATTATCTGAGAGTCCCCAGGCAGGTTTGTGTTTCTCCTGCTGGTGGTGCACATTCACACATGCCTTGGTGCACATAAAAATGTATTCTGCACATGGAAAAAATCCACACACATCTGGAAAAGATTAAAGGGAGCGTTGCCTCCATCTCATTCATCCCTCAGTGCTGCTGCCCAAGCCCAGTTCTTTCTAGAGACACCAGGTGGGAGAGTTTCTTGTCCCACTCTAGCCACTAACGTATACCACTGTCTGTTGGTTCCCCTATCCAGCTTCCTGTGCTGACTAGCTGCACTGATTGGGAGAAGAACAAGAGAGTGAAGGAGGGGAGGCCTCTAGTAGTCCACACACTGCTGCCTCCCACCTCCTGAGATAAACACATTAGCTGGATGTGATCAGCAGCCAGTGCATGCCTATAATGGGGATTTACCTTGATTCCTGACATCTGTAACTGGTGTAGCTGCACCCAGGCAAACCCCTAGGCTACGTCTAGACTGGCCCCAAATTCCGGAAAAGGGATGCAAAGCAGGTAAGTCAGCATAGGGAAATCCGCGGGGGATTTAAATATCCCCCGCGGATTTAAATAAACATGGCCGCCGCTTTTTTCTGGCTTGGGGAAAAGCCGGAAAAAAGCGTCTAGACTGGCGCGATCCTCCGGAATAAAGCCCTTTTCCGGAGGATCTCTTATTCCTATACCTATCCTGCTTTGCATCCCTTTTCCGCAATTTGGGGCCAGTGTAGACGTAGCCCTACTGAACAAAGACAGGCAAAGTCTTTTGATAGCAGCCTTTAACTACTTGAAGGGAGGTTCCAAAGAGGATGGAGAGAGGCTGGTCTCAGTGAAGACAGATGACAGAATAAGGAGCAATGGGCTCAGGTTACAATGGGGGAGGTCTAGGTTGGATAGTAGGAAAAACTATTTCACTGGGAGGGTGGTGAAGCACTGGAATGGGTTACCTAGGGAGGTGGTGGAATCTCCATCCCTAGAGGTTTATAAGTCCAGCTTGACAAAGCCCTGGCCGGGATGATTTAGTTGGGTTGTTCCTGCTTTGGGCAGGGGTCTGGACTCGACTCCTGAGGTCTCTTCCAACCCTGGGATTCTATGAAAGTCACTCCACCAGTGCACACAAGTTCCTCTAGCCGAGCGCAAAGACAGCCCTGTCTGCCAACACCAGAGCTTTGCACTGGCTTCTGGCTGGCATCTGATCAAATCCCCAGTATAAACCAGCTTTTGGCAGATACCAATATTGCTATTTAGCATCAATATCCCATTGAGATAAGCAGGGCAATTCACATCTCTCAGAGCTGTCTTTCCATTTGGGCTGCCTATGCTAGAAATGCACAGTACCACAGCCAAACGATTTTCTTCCCAATCGTAAGGGCTGTACACATAAATCTGCATACATATATGTTAATATTACATTCCACAAATTCTTCATCTTCCCAGGAGGCCAGAGTAACACAACAAACAGGTCAGATCCTTTGATTCCCATGGTCTAATACATGCGCTAAGGAGCCACTGCAGGGTTGCTCCTTCAAAGTGGCTATGGTCTTACAGCTGAGACAAAGCAGTTTAACATTCCTGAGTTCTGCATTGGCCTACTCTGGGATTTTTAAGGATGTTAAAAAGTGGGTTTTTTGGTAAACGTTGGACTACTGAAATTCAGTGGTTATGGCTTCCCACAAAAACCTGCCCCGCTCCCTCCCATCCCAGTGCTGCTGCCTCTGTATCTTTTAAGCTGACTCCCTGCTCCCCCCACCTCCTGCCTGCTCCCCCCACCCTGCTGCCTCAGTCCTGCAAGGGGATGGGGGGCTCTGGCGTGTAACCATTTAAACCAGGGGTGTGGAACCTAAGGCCTTGGCTTGCCTGGATCCAGCCCCTGAGGCTCAGGGCTCCAGCCCCCCCTGCCATCCTTCCAAAATCTACTAGCCTGGGCTCTCCAAGGCTCTGGTGTGTGAGGAGAATGTGGAGAATGTCTTTCTCCTGCCCAGTCAGAGGCCACCCCGCAGTGTGGCTGGGGTTTGTTGCTGTTGTTGGTTTTCTGCTTCTCACTTGTGTGTGGGCCCCAACTGATTTTTCTGTGGGTCAGCAGCCCTCAAGCTCCCCCCCCCCCCAAAGGATCCCCATCCCTGGTTTAAAAAGAATACACTAACACATCTCTAATGACTTTGGGCAAGTCACTTCCCCCTTTCTGCCTCAGTTTCCCCATCTGTAAAACAGAGATAATGATCCTGACCATCATATGCCCTTTCAGAGCTATTGATGAAAAATGTTCTGAGAGGCTGGTATAACTATTACATGTAAATAATGTGCTGTCTTTGCTACACACACGTGGTAATCATATGGACTAAAACGCTATATGGAAAGTAGTCTGTGTTTGATAGCAGCCATTTTTAGAAACCTGGACATGACAACCATTCCTTTTTATTAAAACAAATACTCAGAGGAATCAGACTGAGCTAGAAACCTGTACTGCCCCCTGGCAAGTCAAGATAACCCATATTACACCCTGACGGAAAGCACTTTATACTCTAAGACGCAAAGGCAAAGACTTTCTGTACATCTGGGAGTCTTTCCCAATCTACTTTAAGTACCCCTGAACTCAGACACTCCCCAGTGGATGTGTGACTGAGATCTATGTTAATTACGTACAGACAAATGGGGATAAACCAGCACTGATTGAAAATCCTACAGTATAGTTTGTAATTTTCAGGCTTGGGCAAGATGCTGAAAAAAATCTCATATGTTGAAAAGGGCATTTGTACTTTAGTTAGCTTGTTGTACTCAAGTAGAGGCAAAAGCATCCAGTAAAACATAATCTATCTCCCTTGTCTTGGGTACTTCTAGGGAATCATTCACTGAGCGCCAATCTACTGGAATAAAGTCAATGTAATTTTATTAGCTGTCTCCTCTGTTCTGAATGCTACATAATGGCTTCTTCAGGAAGGCTGTGTTTTTGCATTTTCTTTTTGTGGGCTGCCTTATTTATTACATTCCTAGAAAATATTCTAGTGAGCTAACAGTGGGGAGGGGAAGAGAAACTGTGGAAAATTTCTTTTCTATGTAATATCTGACAAGTGACAATGGAAATGGGTGAAAAGCATTTTGTTGTTGGCTGTTTCAAAGAGGATGATATTAACATTTGTGTGAATCTATATAACTTAATCAACAGTCTTGAGCCTAAAGAAATAATTCCTTGAATGTTTAGGTGACTATTTGATGCACTGTTGATGAGGATTGTAGCAGGATTACTGGAAATACTGTGTTATATTCATGGATCTTCTTTCGAGACACAGGTACATGTCTTTGACCCACTGTTGATGGATGTGCAGGAGGGGAATCACAGAAGCAAAATCACCGTTACTGGTTCCAACTATGATTGTCATCATTGGTGTGCAACTGGTGAGTTAAAGGAAAATGGCTCCAAGAAGGAGCACCACTCTGTCTCGGCAAGAGTCAAGCCACCACAGCTATGCGAACACCAACTTCCCAAAAAACGTTTCCAAAACAAAAACAAAGAATGCGTGAAACAAAGACAAAACCTCTCTGTCATATATCTTCTTCAGTGCCAATCGCTTGAAAAATACCTGATAGAGTATAAAAGCAACCCCTATAGTTAATAATACCTATAATAACCAATATTAAAAACAGTAGTTGATAATTATTCTTAGCACTCTTCAAATGAGGTCAACGTCGTTATCTATATTTTATAGCCGGGGAAATGGAGGTACAGTGAGGTGACTTGCTAAAGGTCCCCCAGCTTGCCAGTGGAAGAGCTGGGAATAAAAAACATGTCGCCTGAGTCCCAGTTCAGTGTGTTACACACTAGGCAACATTGCCTCTCAATTTTAAAGTGTTATATGATTGATTTTTGGCCACATCATAGAACCATAGAGTTAGAAGGGACTGCAAACATCATCTTGTCTAACCCTATGCCAAGATACAGGGCTTGTTGTGTGTCTAAGCCATCCAAGATAGATGGCTATCCAGCCTTCTTTTGAAAACCTCTTGTGAATGAGCTTCCACAACCTTCCTAGGCATCTGTTCCATCATCCTGCTGTTCTCACAGTTGGGAAGCTTTTCCTAGATTTAATCTAAATCTGCTAAGTGTTAGGTTAAACCCATTGCCTCTTTAACTGCCCTCTGCAGCAAAAGAGAACAACTTTTCTCCATCTTTTTAATGGCAGCCTTTCAAATATTTAAAGATTGTTATCAGATCTCCCTTTAACACCTTCCTTTCCAAAATGAAACATAACCACTTCCCTCAGCCTTTGTTCATTTAGCTTGCATTCCATCCCTTTGCTCATCTTTGTCAGTTAACTCTGTATCCTTTCTAGTTTCTCTATATTTGTGACACAAGTTATATAATTAGCCAGCTGAGGCTTAACCAGCGCCAAGTAGAGAGGGACTATCATCTCCTATGATCTGCATGCTCTTTTAATACAAACTAAAACTGCATTTGCTTTTTTACATTGCTGACTTATGCTGAGGTTATGGTCAACCACAACTCCCAGATCCTTCTCAGAAGTGCTGTCACCAAACCAGTTTTCCCCCATTTTACATTTGGTTTTTCTTCCTTAAGTGTAGCACTCTACATTGGTCTTCATTGAATTTCATTTTGTTGTCTAGACATGGGGTTTTCATATTTTGGGTTGTGGCTTGTAAGGGTAAGCTGCTAGCTGGCCACAAGATGCTTTGTTCACCTGAGTGTCCACAGGCATGGCTGCTTGCTGCTCCCAGTGGCCATGGTACACTGTTCCTGGCCAGTGGAAGCTGCAGGAAGTGGAGTAGGCTGGGCCACCACTTCCCGCAACTCTTATTGCCTGGGAATGGTGAACCGCATCCACTGGGAGCTGCATGGAAGCTCAGGTATTCAAAGCATCTTGCAGCCAGCTTGTAGCTTGCCCTTACAAGCTACGATTCAAAATTTGAAACTCTCTGGTTGAGTGTCAAGTTCTCCAATGTACCAAGCTCCCTCTGAATTTTATTTCTCTCTTTTCCAAATTATTGGCAACCACCCGCCCCAGCTTTGTGTCATCTGCAAACTTGTTCCATATGCTCTCTAAACCTACATCCAGGTCATTAATAAAAACGTTGAACAACCTGGCCCAGAGGAGATCCATGTGGAACCTCTCTTGAGATCTCCCTCCAATCCACTTGTCAGTCCATTAAGAGATACTCTTTGGTTGTGTCTGTTTAACCAATACTATATCCACTTAATGGTAATTCTGTCGAGCCTCTGTTTCTCCAGCTTCCTTATTCGAATTTCATGTGGGACACTGATAAAAGCCTTGCTGAAGTCCAGGTATATTATGTCCAATGCATTTCTCCCTATCCACCAAACCAGCTACATGTCAAAGAAGGAAACTTAACCGATTGGCATGATTTGTTCTTGGTAAATCCATGCTGGCTGCTAGCGATTACCCCTTCATCCTCCAGCTATTTGTAAACTGAATTATTTTATTCATTGCTCTAGTCCAACAGGAGCCTTCCCATTGACTTGTATAGGAGTCAGCTCAGACTCTCAATGGTATTGCACTGAGTCAATATATTTCTCCTCCCAGCCAGAGAGATTTGTTTTTACAGGTTGCTTGTATCTCCAGTGCACATGAGTGTGGGATCATGATGTGTTGGCATGGGGAGTAAAGTGATGTCAGAGATAAAAAGTCACTATTTCCGAGAATCTAGGAGCCACAAGGTGACATGCTTCTCTCTAGTCTCTCCTGGATTCTGCCTCATTTAGGTTTCTCTCTGACTTCAAAAATGAATACGAAGCCACTGCCCACACCCAGGTCTCTTTTGTTTGATAGCACTCCAGGGGAAATGGTTAGGCACCCGTCTAGCCTCACCTCTGTAAACTCACTCTCAAGTCAGCGAGGTGCAGAGCAAGATCAGACCTTGGCTACTACATAGCACGTGCATTGCCTTTTGTCTCTTTTCCGCTGGAGAAACAAGCATCAGGCTCAGGTATTTACCTCTTATTATAGAGCAGAGGGAAGCTGGTGACCTTCATTTTATAAAATGATTTCCCTCCCCACCCTTGTAAAATAACCTCATAACATTCCCTGTGGCTTATAATAGTAATAACCAATTGCTACTGGCAGAAAGGGCAGGGATGACAAACTGCAAGCTCCCCTCCTGAGCATGGCCCCGAGGAAATGACAGCCCAGCAGAGTTCCACCAACTGGCAAATTGACATGAGAAGTCGAGAGCCTACCCCATCACAGAGTGAATGGGAGCCCAGGGCTCAAGATGGAGGGGAGAGGCAGCAAAACAGGCACAGCCCAATGGCAGGGCCACTGCTTTGGACTTGATAGCAACTTTGGCTAAAGCTCCATTTCTTCTCCCAGATCTGTCTATGTAGACTGTAACATCCTGATTCTCAAAGGGAGGCAGGCGTTCAACTCCCATTGATTGCCATGGAAGTTAGGGTCCTAAATACTGCTGAGGATTTGGACTTTTGCTCTTTGGGCGTATCTAGACTATGCCGAACAGTCGAAAGAGGATATGCAAATTCCGCGGGAATTTGCATATCTTCTTCCGATCACACTTTTGAAAGCTAGCGCTTTCGAAAGTGAAAGTAATTAAGACGCAGCTTTTTCAGCAAACTCCTCCCTTGTCGAAAAGCCGCATAAACTTCATTTTTTAAGAAAGACAAAGGGGGGGATTCGCTGAAAAAGCCGCATCTTAATTACTTTCACTTTCAAAAGTTCCGCTTTCGAAAGTGTGATCGGAAGAAGATATGCAGATTCCTGCGGAATTTGCATATCCTCTTTCGACCATTTGGCATAGTCTAGATATGCCCTTTGTGGCCAGGCCAGTCTCTTATTCTGTGTTTGTACTGTGCCCTGAACACTGAAGCCCTAATTTTAGCAGAAGCATCTAGATACGACTGTATTTCTTCTAATAATAATGCAGCCATAGGCCTAATCAGCCTTGTCCCCTCCACGTTAAGGTTTAAATGGAGGCTACCCACTCTCCTGAGAGTGGTTTATGCTCGAGGCAGGGTCTGCCTGCAGATGCAGCAGAATATAAAATAAAGCACTGAATTTGTGGGGTCTGGGCAAAATAGGGAGCACAGGCTGGATCTGGCCCAACAAGTGTCTGCATTCTGCCCACAGACGTAGTGGGAAGCCTCAGACAGCCTGCCTGCCCGCCCTGCGGTGACTGTGGGCGGTTTGTGTTTCACAGCTGTGGGAGAGGAGGGGTCAGGCTTCATGCACTGCTCCTTCCCCTAGCACAATCCCATTGGCCGGTTTCTGTTTAAAGAACAGGCAGCGCATGAAACACCCCTCCCCCTCCAGCTCTTATTCACCCACGCACGTGGCCCCTGCAGCCTGTGTGGGGGCAGGGTGGGCAGGCAGGAGGGTGGGAGGGAGGCTGCCTGCCTGCCTGAGAAACGTGCTGGACTGCTGGCCGGGAGTCACCCAGGTAAGTCTCCCAGCCAGAACCTGCCTCTGGCACCCCACCCCCTCCCTTCACCAACCTACTGCCACCCTACATAACCCAAACCCTCTGCCCTCCTCCTGAACCCCTGAACCATACCCCCTCCCAGATCCTCCATCCCAATCCTCTCTCCCAGGTCACAACCCAGACTCCTGCACCCCTGTCCTGTGCTCCAGGTCATAACTGCCTCCTTTACCCAAACTTCCTTCCAGACCACACATGCCTTCCTGCACCCTTACTCCAAGTTTCCTGCTGCACTCAAAGTCCATGCTGGACCCCGCACCTCCTCCATTAATATCATGGATGAATGCAGCCCTTGACCACATTTTGGAGCGCTCCCCCCCCCCCCCCCACATCAAAAATTATTGCTCACCTCTGGAATACATGCAGAGGTGGGTGGTAAGGGGTTCCAGGGGGCTACTGGCCATGTGATTTCCCCCCCCCCCCCCAGGGAAGGGTCAGGACAATTCCCCTCCACCCCCGGCCTGCTTCTCCCTAACCCTTGCTCTGCCCCTGCCCTGCCTCTTACCTGCCCCTCCCCACCTCTTCCCCCAACCCAGGTGGTCCAGGGGACTAGCAAGTCCAGGAGCCAACACTGGCACCATGCTCTGCCCTTCCTCCCTGCACTTACTGTCAGTGATGGGGTAAGCAGAGCTAGGTGATCCCTGCTACTTTGCTTCCACTGGGGAGCATGGGGCGGTCATACCCTTCTCCCCTCCCTCCAGAGTGGCACAGCCAGGAGTGCAAAGCCACCTTGCTCTGCTTCTCCTGCTGCCGAGGGTGAGTGCATGGGGAGAGGGGCAGACTCCTTTTGATGGGGGCCAGTCCCCCTGCCAGCTGCTGACTGGTCCTTCCTGCCCAGTTGCTGGATGTTGCACTTGGGGGTGGGGAGGAGCTCTGCTGCTGCTCTGTAGATCCCACTGAAGAACACGGCAGCCATTGGAACTGTGTGCAGAGCTCTATAAGCAGAGGGCAGGTGATAGGTGAGGACAGGCCCATTAATGGCTATTAGCCAAGGCCAGGGGCAGGTAAAATATGGCCCACCAAATATGACCTATCTTGGATCTGGCCCATCGCCCTATGGCCCAGCAGGAGCCTCAAAAGGCTCCCTGCCTGCCGCGGCCCTACACACTAGTCACGAACCCCCTTCTGCTCTAATGCACAACCCAAACCTCTGCACCTAAAATCTTGCACCCATACTCCCTCCCAGACTAGACACCCCCTCCTCTACTCCAATCCCCTGCCTCTCATCACAACCCCCTCCTCTACTCCAATCCCCTGCCTCGCATCACAACCCCCTCCTCTACTCCAATCCCCTGCCTCGCATCACAACCCCCTCCTCTACTCCAATCCCCTGCCTCTCATCACAACCCCCTCCTCTACTCCAATCCCCTGCCTCGCATCACAACCCCCTCCTCTACTCCAATCCCCTGCCTCACATCACAACCCCCTCCTTCACTCAAACTTCTTCAGTCCCTACTCCCTCTCCTGCACCCCATTCCTGTTCCCCAAGCTCCCTTCTGCACCCAACCTCCGTCCCAGACCCCACACCCCCTCCATAAAAAAGTGTGGCCCTGGACCACTTCTCAAAATGTTGGTGTGCCCGCCCCATCAAAAATTATTGCCCACCCTTTTCCTACCCCTACTCTCCATCCCAGACCTCACACTTCATTAGTATCAGAAGAGTGCAGCCCCATGACCACTTACTACATTCTTGGAGGGACTCTTCCCCCACAAAATTATTGCCCACTGCTGGCCAGTATGGTCAGGGATGCAACCTAACACTGACTGCCAGAAGCCAGGACTGTATGACGGGATGGATCACTCAATGGCTGCCTGTTCTACTCACTCTTCTGATACTGGTCACGGCCGGAAGACAGGATACTGGGCTAGATGGATCATTGCTCTGACTCCGTATGGCCATTCTGATGTTCTGATTCTACATACAGGACAAAATTGGAGCAAACCATATAAACACATCATGCTCAAAGCAGGCAGACACTGTCACAGACCCACCCACTTTTGGGATGAGCCATCTCAATGCAGCCTGCTAGGTACCAGGGGCAGAAGGCAGCTTGCTTCTCACCCTTGGAATGGCACCTCCGGAATGCTAACATCTCAATGGCAAGCTGGCATTTCGAGTAAGGCCCCCTGGTACCCTGCAACACAGCTTCCAGATCCTCAGCTGACATCAGAGCAGCCAATGGAACTACACTGATTTCCAACAGCTGAGGGTCTGGACTGTGGTGTGACTAGAGGGATGTGGATTACCCTTTTGCACCCATCTCCTGCGTGATACTGAGCCAGGACACCCTTGTGAAGTGTGCATTTTTGGCCAGGTTGGGTATTTTACTCCACACATGTCTCTCTACCAGGAAGTCTGAAGAAAGACTCAACAGGCTAGTGGCATGTCTATTAAACCTGTATGCAACCGGTGTGACTTGCTCTGACAGACAAGCCATGAGCTTCTACCTTCTTTGTCACACACAAAAATCGCCTCATTAATTCACACATCTATGCTACACCATGAGAGCCGGATCTTCAGCAGCTTGTAAGAAGGGACAGCAGAGGAGAGAAAACCCCAGAGGATGTGGAAACAGCTCAGTAATAGATTCTGGCAGCTCACGCCCAGAAGGAAGGTTCTAGTCCAAACACTTTGCATACCCTTCATCCACGAGTTGTTTAGTTATAGAAAAAGAACCGACAACGTTGTTTTAACCTCTGCTTCCTTGAGAATTTGCAGCCTTTTCAGGCAGTGACTGCCACGCTGATGCTGATTGTCTTGCTGTGGTCAGAGCAACACACAGCAAACACTAGTCAGAATCTATTCTATCTATGGAATGATGCCACCACTTTACATAAGAACAGGCTGATGATGAAAATATGTGTGATCCATCAGAGACACTGTCCCATGACGCCATCCACTGATACCTGTCAAAATTCCTTCACTTTACTGCACTATTTCCTACAAATTATCTGTGACTCAACTGGCTTTGAAATCACAGGCACGCACCATGTAAACAATTGCACCTCTCTTCGATAACTACCCTGTAGTCCCACCTGATGTGTTATTTTCCACCACCCATGCAACATGGGACTGAGAGGCAAAGACTGCTGCCAGGAGACCTGATCTGCCTCC
Source organism: Pelodiscus sinensis (assembly GCF_049634645.1). Lineage (NCBI taxonomy): Eukaryota > Metazoa > Chordata > Testudines > Trionychidae > Pelodiscus > Pelodiscus sinensis. The sequence goes on along the minus strand of NC_134717.1, from coordinate 75,733,267 downwards.
CACTGAATTCAACCGTGACCAGAGAGCAAGAGCAGGATCTGCCGGGCACTGAGACAACGACTGTTTATGAACCTATCCCAGCATCGCTGTATCACAGAATCACAGAACTGGAAGGAACCTGGAGTGGTCTAGTCCAGTCCCCTGCATGCATGGGAGGATCACGCACCATTTAGACCATCCCTGACCAGCCGACTCTTAAATATCTCCACAGATGGAAATTCCACAACCTCCCTGGGCAATTTATTCCAGTGTTTAACCCCCTGACAGGTAGGAACTTTTTCCTAATGTCCAACCTAAACCTCCCTTGCTGCAGTTTAAGCCCATTGCTTCTTGTCCTATCAGATGTCAAGAAGAACAATTTTTCTCCCTCCTCCTTGTGACACCCTTTCAGGTACTTGAAAGATGCTATCATGTCCCCCCTCAATCTTCTCTTTTCTAAATTAAAGAAACCCAGTTCCTTCAGCCTTCCCTCATAGGTCATGTTCTCTAGACCTTTCATCATTTTTGTTGCTTTTCTCTGGACCTTCCCCAATTTCTCCACATCTTTCTTGAAATGAGGTGCTCAGAACTAGACACGTTACTCCAGTTGAGGCCTAATCAGAGCAGAGCAGAGCGGAAGAATGACTTCTCGTGTCTTGCTTCCAACACTCCTGTTAATGCAGCCCAGAATCATGTTTGCTTTTTTTTGCAACAGTGTCAAACTGTTGACTCATTTTTAGCTTGTGATCCTTTATGACCCCCTAGATCCCTTTCTGCCGTACTCTTTCCTAGACAGTCATTTCTCATTTTGTACGTGTGCAATTGATTGTTCCTTCCTAAGTGAAGTACTTTGCATTTGTCCTTGTTGAATTTCATTCTGTTTATTTACGACCATTTCTCCAGTTTTTTTAGATCATTTTGAAATATAATCCTATCCTCCAAAACCCCTTCTAGCTTGGTATAATGTATAAATTTAATAAGCCTACTCTGTAAGCCATTATCTAACTCACGGATGAAAATATTGAACAGAACCAGTCCCAGAACTGCAGAACCTCACTCGTTATGCCCTTCCATATAACTATGAACCACTCTCTGGGACCATACTACTCTACTACTTCTTATCCAACCAGTTATGCGCCCACATTATGGTAATCCCATCGACGTTGCATTAAGGAGATCCTGCAAGACAAATGCTTTACTAAAATTTAGATATACTACATCTATGGCTTCCCCTTTATTCACAAGGCTTGTTGTCTTATTAAAGAAAGTTATCAGGTTGTTTTGACGTGATTTATTCTTTGCATATCAGGCTGACTATTATTTATCACCTTATTATCTTCTAGATTTTTGCAAATTGATTCCTTAATTATTTCTTTGTTGGTACAAAAGCTGATTGGTCTAATTCCCTGGGTTGTCTTTATTTCCCTTTTTATAAATGGCTATTATATTTGCCCTTTTCCAGTCTCCAGAACCTCTCCCATCTTCCATAACTTTTCAAAGATGATGGCTAATGGCTCAGATATCTCCTCAATCAACTCCTTGAGTATTTTAGGATGCATTTCATCAGTCCCTGGTGATTTGAAGACATCTAACTTGTCTAAGTAATTTTTAACTTGTTCTTTTCTCTTTTTAACTTCTGAACCTACCTCATTTTCACTGGCATTCGCTATGTTAAGCATCCAAGCACCCCAACCTTCTTGAAGAAAAACCACAGCTAAGTGGTCATTAAGCACCTCTGTCATTTCCATATTTTCTATTATAGTTTTTCCCTATTCATTAAGTAATGGGTTTATCCTGCCATTGGTCTTTCTGTTGCTTCTAATATATGTGTAGAATGCTTTCTTGTTACCTTTTATGTCTCTAGCTAGTTTGAGCTTGTTTTGTGCCTTGGCCTAATTTTGCCATATACTTATGTTGTTTGTATTCATCCTTTTTCATTTGATCTAGTTTCCTCTTTTTGGAGGACTTCTTTTTGATTTTTAGATCGTTCAGGATCTCCTGGTTAAGCCAGGGTGCACACTTGCCATACTTCCTATCTATACTGTGGAATAGTTCGCTCGTGTACACTTAATAACTACCAATCATCTTCAATTGTTTTTCCCCTTAGAGACTTGCTTCCTATGAGACCCAGGGCGCCAATTCAGATTTTGGTGTGTGTGTGGGGGGGGGGGGGAGGCATCCCATGATGTAAGGGGAGAGAGTGAGAGCATGAGGGGAACAGACTGCGGATAGAGGCTTCAGCAGTGTTACTGAGCATGCTCTGTACAAGCTGAGCACCAAATAGGTGAGGAGGGAGGAGGAAACCAACCCCATCCACCCTCCCCCTACACACATCATCTCTATACAGGGGCTACCAAGGCACTCTTTTGGTATACAACTTAGCAGTTAGCTGACAGGAGCACTGTATCTAATTCTTATACAAAAGAAAGAAAATTAAATAAATATTAGACCCACTGAGCTCTAACATTAGCATATTCTGACATCTTGTGGAAAGTCAGTTGAGACACTGGTTAGCCTTACATTTTTAATGTATAGTCTTACTTTGTTACTAAGTCTGTGGAGAGAGACAGACCCCATCAGGACCGCTGGGTTCTCTCTCAGTTCTGGAAGAGGTGTGGGGTCTAGTGGATTGCAGCAAGGGGCAGATACATTTCAGCTCAAAATAAGAACATCAGAATGGCCATAGTGGGTCAGACCAATGATCCTTCTAGTCCTGTATCCCGTCTTCCAACAGTGGCCAATGCCAAGAGCTTCAGAAGAAACAGAAGAGGCAATCCTCATAATCCATCCTCTGTAGCCTATTTTGTTTGTTTTAAAATCTGCTGCCTATACATTTGATTGGGTCAGCTTCTTGTGTTATGTTAGTGAAGGAATGAATAACATTTCCTTATTTGATTTTCCCACACCATTTATGATTTTCTACACCTCTAACATACACCCCACTCGTTAGTCATGTCTTTTCCAAGGTGAAAGTCCTAGTTAATCTCTCCTCATATGGAAGCTGTTCCTTACCCCCTAGTCATTTCTGTTGCCCTTTCTGTACCTTGTCCAAATCTTTATTCAAGATGTGGGCATTCAATGACTTTACATAGAGGCAATGTGGTACTTTGTCTTATTAGAATCATAGAGCTGGAAGAGACCTTAGAAAGCCATCAAGTCCAGCCCCCTGCTCAAGGCAGGACCAATCCCAATTAAATTAACCCGGCCAGGGCTTTGTTAAGCCCAGACTTAAACACCTCCAGGGATGGAGACTCCACTACTTCCCTAGGTAACCCATTCCAGTGCTTCACCACCCTCCTAGTGAAATAGTTTTTCCTAATATTCTTTATTCCTTTCCCAATATTCTGTTAGAATTTTAGTTTTTAGACTGCTACTGCACATTGAACAGATGTTTTCAGGCAACTGTGCACAATTATTCCAAGAGTTCTTTCTTGAGTGGTAACAGCTATTTTAGACCCCATCATTTTTGTCTGTATAGCTGGGATTTTATTTTTCCATGAGCATTACTTTGCATTTATCAACACTGAATTTCATGTGCCCTTGTGTTGCCCAATCACCCAATTTTGTGAGATCCCTTTGTAACTCTTTGCAGTCAGCTTTGGATTAGTCCCTGTTCACCCCTTTTCAAGGACATTTATAAGTTGAACAGCAGTGGTCCAAATGCAGATCCCTGCAGCACAACACACTTTCTTATTCTTTTTTTCTCCTTATTTTTTAAGTGGAGTACTTGGCAATGTTTTCATGATGATCTAATGATCCTGCAATTGCCTGAATGCCCAGCCTTTTGCTGTTCTTAATTACCGGTCTCCCTCTTTTTATAACAAACTCCCTGCCCCCAAACGCAAAGCTGCAAGCAGCTCAAACTCTGTTGCATTTAAGAACTGCCTCTGGAGCCAGGGCATGCAGCTTTAAGCAGACCTCAAGTATGAAATCCAGAGATTCAAACTAGGGAGGAAGGGCTACTACTTCTCTTTATCCCCCCAAAATAACACCCCTGCATGAGACTTTACCTACCAGCTCCCTAAGTTTGCTAAAAACTGCCTTCTTGAAAGCCACTGTATTTATTTTGCTGTCCTCCCTCCTACCATTCCTTAGAATTATGAACTGTAACATTTCATGATCACTTTCACCCAACCTGCCTTCCACTGTCAACTATCAAATTCTCAAGCAGTTCCTATTTGTCAAAATCAGATCTGAAACAGCCTCCCCTCCCCAAGCAGTTTTCTCCACCATCTGAAATAAAAAAAGTCTCCCACAGATTCCAAAAACTTGTTGGATAATCAACAAGTGTTATTTTCCCAGACATCTGGATAGTTGAAGTCACTCATCACCACCAAGTCCTGTGCTTTGGATGATTATGTTAGTTATTTTTTTAAAAAGTTTTACTAGAATGTGTTATCTAGACTGGAAGCTCTTTTTGGACCAAGACTATCTTTTTATTATGTGCCTAGCACAAGTGGGCCCTAACTGCAGACTGGGGTTTCCAATATAAATTAACAGTAACAAGAGAAGGTCTGTAGCAGGGATGGCTGAACCAGGCAGCTGAAATAAGAGCCAACTGGAACCATCCCCCGCAACTCAAAGAACGGTTTTTGCAAGTTTTTAGTTATTATTCCTTTGGCAGTAGCACCTCCAGGACCTAAGGTAGCACTTGAAGCCTTACTGTGCTTGCCACTGGACACAGGTAGAATATAAAGAGCTGCTGCCTCTGCCAGGGAGACTCAGAAATGTTCCGATAACTCGAATAAGTGGTAGATCTGACTTTTTTGCTCACCCTTGTGCGGTATGCCTACATTACCGTGCTAGTTCGAACTAGGAGGGTAGTGTAGACATACCCTAGGCGATTACAAAGCAGTATTCAATCTGGCTGGATGGAGGGAGCGGAGTCATTGGTTAGCAGTGGTGGACACCACCACCGCTGCAACTGCTGAATCAGAAGCAAGTTATGGTAAGACGGAACAATGTTGCAGCTCGATAAATGTCTCTTAAGGAGACATTATTCAAAAAGGCTGTGGAAGCAGAATGTGCTCGTGGTGGATGCTGTAGTGGTTTGTTGGCCAAAGTGTGACATCTGACTATAAATGTCGATATCCACTTCTTATAGGAATTTCTTCCTAGGCCAGTCCATGGAAATTGCTGCATCATGCTGATGTCTCCAGGGTGGCTGCCAGGTGCTCGTCAGTGATCTCATGGGGTGGATCTCCAGTACTTGGTTTTCTCCACTTGACACCTTTTGGTTGCACTGGCACCTGACACCTTCTTCAGCCCTTTGTTGCTGTATTCTCAGGCTGGCACCTCTCAGAACCATTCATTCATCGTCCAAGCACTCTCTCTCTTACATAGATTCCTTAATTAATGTTTCCCATACAATATTTTTGTATAATAATAACTTTACATATATCAGAGTTGTAGTTACAAAAAGTTTCTGGGTGGTATTGCTTAAAACATTCTCTGAGTGCTGAATAAAGTTACAATGTTTTAAAGAGAACAGGCGTCAATTAAGTAACAATGCCCTTAGTCAATTACAGGGCTTGGCTCCCATAGCAGAGTTAGTGGCTTGACAATGCATTGTTACAATGTATCTCTGCAATGTCAACTTCAAGCAGCCCCTTGCACAAGCTTGAGCATGCCCTGGGGCACAGAGGGGGGACTGTTTCTGGCTACATAGGATTATATTCTTAACAGTTCTAAGTTACATGACCTAATACATTATATTCTAAAGGGGCAATAAGAATAATAAATCTAAACATTTAACAATCTTAACAAATAATAATAAGAAGAATTAATAATCAATCTAAACACTTTAAGTTGTGGGGAACAAATTATGGGGAGTCACTTCCATTTGGGGGAATCACATTTTTAATACATTGATATGTTATCCCTACAATTGGACATGTAATGAAGACTACTGACTCCAACTGAAGTGTAAAGCAGGAATCTTAGGATGTAGGAATACCATTAGCAGAGCTGGAATTTGGCTAAGACACTGGAGAAAGCAGTTCTCCAAAGGTGGCTCTAATTCAGATACTGCCTAGATTAAAGAATTAGAATCCATCATTCTCCAGAAGTGCAACTCCATCAGTAGCCAGTGTGAAGGCTAGAACCTAATCAGGGCTCAGTTTATTGTTACCAGTATGTCATCTACCACAGAGCACCTATATCACATTTACTTTACAGCATTTTCTGATGGTGCTGATACAAATGCAGGCACAGAGATGCAGTCTGGTTTTAATATGAATAACGAGAACAGCTTCAATTAGATGAACTAACAAGCAATTGTAAGGCATTCATGCTTTAGGGCATATAAATAATCCAACCATTAATTGATAGCAAAATTATTCTGTAAGAACTGAATTCTCAGAGGAGCTGAGCACCCTTCACTCCAATTGAAGACAGTGGGAATAAAAGAAACTCAGCATCTTCCAGGACCAAGCGATACAGTATTGTTGTTTTTAACTTAACCCTGAACCATCTGAGCTAGCTGGACCCTGCTCTGGGCTGCACCACCTGTGGGCACGCTCAATTATTTGTAAAAATGTAAAAAACAACAAATAGTCTAGTAGCTCTTTAAAGACTAACAAAACAAGTAGATGGTATCATGAGCTTTTGTGGGTAAAACCCACTTCTCCAGATGATTGGAGTATAAAGTGCTACTAGACTATTTATTATTTTTTAAGTTTTTCCTGTTACAGACTAACTCGGCTCCCCCTCTGGATCAATTATTTGTGATTAGTTTGGAAGGTCTGTTGAGCAATTTGGATGAACTGAGCTAAAATTAGAGTTCAGAGTGAAGGCTGAACACACTTGAGTGCTCCTTTGCTGTATAGCAATTAGAGCCTTAATGTTATTTTGCCATTTCATTTTCCATGGTTCAATTATTTGAAAAGTACCGAAAACCACTGATGCCCATTGTAGGTATTAGGGAAAACATGGGAACCTCAGTATGCCACAGAACAGAAGTTACCTGCAGTGGCAGCATGTAGGGCCTCAGACAGGTCACGAGGCTGGAAAGCAAAGCCTAGCTCAGAGGAAATACTGCAGGGGGAGCTGGGGAGAAGAGTGTGAATCTGGGCACGAGTGGGAGCAGCTCCTGATGGCTCCAATTTATACTGAAGGTCACACCAAGTGCTAGAATAGCAAAGCCATCCCCAGGCACAAAGGTGACTTCAAGTCACCTTCCTTCCCTTGAGCTATGCCTTCTGGGCAGCACCTGCTGAAGGGGGAGGACAGCATCTCAGCCTCGGGTTTTTTAACAAGCCTCCAGTTGGGACCTGATCTCTCAGCCGAGTGGAACAGAGGGTCGACACATTAAGATTTCAGCCTCGCAGGCAGTCTCCCTTTCCCGTCACCACCTTTGTTCAGAGCAGCTGAGCAGGCTCTTTTCACCCTGGGAGAGCAAAGGCAAAACAGCTGCGTATGCGCTGGGTCGGAACATGTACATTCAGTTAGGGAAATCGGGGACTGGCGAAGATGAGCTTATGCAAAGTGGAGAGTGTTCCTTCGAGAGGGTGCGCGCCAGGGTGCAGACTAATCCTCTTAGAGGGGTATGGCTCAGACAATTTGGCAAAGACTAAAGCAAGGGTCCAAAACATACCCTTCAGAAAAGAGCCCCAGAGAATGAGAGGAGATGAAAACGCACAGAACAATTCCATATTTGAAAACAAGGGGGGCAACAAAAGGTACATGGAGGACACGTGCACACACAAATACATGCAAAGCAGCTAAACTCCTAGAACTGAAGCACCCTCTTTCTAGCAAAAAGCTACACAAAGGGAAATGCTACTTTCAAAGAGGAAAGAAGAAACTGCAGTCTCATCCCATCAGATCCATTCCCATTTGCATGGTGAAATACTGAATGCACCATCCAAAGAAAACAACATTTACCTTGATGCTTCAAAAACACCTTCACTTATGGCTCTGAGGGACCTGGAAGGGAGAAGACTGCCAGTAGCCATAGCAACCAGCTCAGACATGAAAGGGAATACTAATGCAAAAGCCCAATGGCAGTGGATGGCAGAGGTGAAGTTGGTAGAGAGGTAGTGCAAATGAGAAAAATAAATGGCCAATGGAAATGCAGTCCCTAATCTCGTGGGAGATAAAGATAACTCATTTTCAAAGTATCTTTCCCTTAGTTAAAATAGTCTTTTCCCATTAAAGCAAGCAAAGTCCCATGTCCCCCCCTTCCTGGCACATGCCCTGGATGATAAAAGGATATATAGTCAAAAGCCTGATTAAACCAAACTGCCTGGGGCTCTGCCAAGGGATGGGAGCACCAAAGGTGGGACCTTTCAGCTGAAAATATCCTGCTTCTGCCTGTCAAAAGATTCTAGTCACTGCTAGCACATAGATCCATAAAGATTAGGGTTGGAAGGGAATGCAGAAGATCATCTAGTAAAGTCCAACCCCTTGCTCAAAGCAGGACCAACCTCAACAAAATCATCCCAGCCAGTGCTATGTCAAAGTCTGATTTTAAAAATATCTAAGGATAGATATTGCACCACATCCCTAAGTAACTCATTCCAGTGCTTCATCACCCTCCTAGTGAAATCGTTCTTCCTAATATTCAACCTAAACCTCCCCCACTGCAATTTCTTATTCTGTCATCTGTTATCACTCCATCCTGGCTCCGTCCTCTTTGGAACCTCTCTCGGGAAGCTGAAGGCTGCTATGAACCCCCACCCCATTCTTCTCTTCTGCAGACTACGTAAGCCCAATTCCCTCAGCTTCTCCTCATAAGTCATGTGCCCCACTCAGGCGCCCTAACCATTATTGTTACCCTCTGCTTAACTCTCTCCAATTTGTCCACATCCTTTCGATAGTGGGGGACCCAAAGCTGGATGCAGTACTCCAGATGTGGCCTCCCTGGTGCCAAACAGAGGGGAATAATCACTTCCCTCTATCTGCTAGCAATGCTTCTCCTAATGTAGCCCAATATGCCATTAGCCTTCTAAGAAGGGCACACTGACTCCTGGTCAGAGTCTCATCCACTGTAATCCCCAGGTTCTTTTCTGTGGAACTGTCACTTCCCAGCCTATAGCAGTGCATGGGATTCCTCCATCCTAAGTGCAGTTATTTCATCATAGAAGGCAGTTAGGTTGGCCAGGCATGACTTGCCCGTGGTGAATCCATGCTGACTGTTCTTGATCACCTTCCTCTCCTCCACATGTTTCAAACTGGACTGAGGATGTGCTCCGTGACTTTTCCAAGGACTGAGGTGAGGCTGTCCAAGCTCTAGTTCCCCAGATACTTCTTCCCCTTTTTAAAGATGGGCCCTGCATTTCTTTTTCCAATCGTCCAAGACCTCCCGATTGCCAAGAGTTTTCAAAGAGCCAATGGCTCTGCAATCACATTAGCCAGCTCCCTCAGCACCTCTGATGCATTAGATACGGCCCTATGAGCTTGTGCATGTCCAGCTTTTCTAAACAGCCCGTAACCTTTTCTATCACTACTGAGGTCTGCTGACCTCCTCCTTAAACTGTGCTGCCTACTGCAGCATTCTGGGAGCTGACACTGTCTGTTAAGAGCAAGGCAAACAAAAAAAAACAGAGTACTTCTGCTTTCTCTCCCATTGCCTTCCCCATTCAGTGAGAGTCCCACTCTTTCTCTCTTAGCACCTTCCTGTTGCTAACAGACCTTAGAAACCTGCGTCTAGACTGGCATGATTTTACAGAAATACTTTTAACGGAAAAGTTTTTCCATTAAAAGTATTTCCGCAAAAGAGTGTCTAGATTGGCACAGATGCTTTTGCACAAAAGCATCCGTGCCCAACCTAGACGCGCTTTTGTGCAAGAAAGCTCCGACGCCCATTTTAGCCATCGGGCTTTCTTGCACAAAAAATTAAGGTGCCTGTCTACACTGGCCCTCTTGCACAAGTATTCTTGCACAAGTGGGCTTATCCCTGAGCGGTAGTGTCAATGGATTCTTACATTAGAACGCCAGTGCTCTTGCGCAAATTCAAGTGGCCAGTGTAGACAGCTGGCATGTTTTTACGCAAAAGCAGCCATTTTTGCACAAAATCTTGCCAGTCTAGACTCACCCTTCTTATTTTTCTTCACATCCCTTGCTAGCTGCAACTCCAATTGCACACTGGCCTTTCTGATTACACCCTTGCTTGAGCAATATTGTTATACTCGTCCCTAGTCATCCATCCATTTCTTGTAAGCTTCCTTTCTGTGTTAAAGCTCACCAGAGATTTCTCTGCCATTTCATACTGGCTAGTCTTTCTATACATTGGGATGGCTTGTTCTAGTACCCTCAATAAGGCTTCTTTAAAACACAGCCAGCTCTCTTGGGCTCCTTCCCCCCTCATAATAACTCACAGGGAATCCTGCCCATCAGTTCCCTCACACAGTAACAGTCTGCTTGTCTGAAGTCCAGGGTCTGCATTGTGCTACTCTTTCTTCCTTTTGTCAAGCATCTCATGGTCACTGCTACTTCTACCAATTTTTCCCTCTTTGTGAGCAGCAGGTCAAGAGGAGCATGACCGCTAGTTGGTTCCTCCAGGTCTTGCACCAGGAAGTTGTCCTCAACAGTCCTTAAATATTTCCTAGATCAGACCTGGGCAAAATATGACCTGTGGGCCGAATCCGTCCACAGAGGCATTGGGAAGCCCCAGACAGGCTGCCCAGCTTGCCCCGCAGTCCTGTGCGCTATGCAGAAAAGCAGCCACAGGGCTCCATTTCTGTTTTAAAACTGGAGGGGGAGTTTTACAAGCCACCCCACCTCCTGCACATTCCCATTGGCTGGTTTCTAGCAGAAACCAGCCAATGGGAGCTGCTTCTTAGAATAACAGTCAGCTAAGAAGAATCACGCCCCTTCTCCCGGGCTCAGTTATTCATGGCCAGACAGGCAGGCAGGTTGGCTGGGAAACATTTTAAGTCTGCAGGCAGGAAGGCTCGTTTGGCAGCTGGCAAGTAAGTCTCTTGGCCACAGTCTTTTTCTGGCACCCCAGCCCTTTCCTGCTCCAATTCTCTGCCCCCCATAACACTCAAACCCTCTGTCCCTCTTTTACTCCTATTCCCCCTCCCCGATCTGGCACTCCAATCTCCTACCCCAGGTCACATCCCAAACCCCTGCACTCCAGTCCCCTGCCCTAGATCAGTGTTTGTTTCTCAACCTTTTTTTATAAAGTACTTTAAAAAAAAATAACAACAATACCTACAGTTTTCAGACACACCAAATTTTTTTCTACCCTTGCAACACATTTATTTAAACAACTTAATTGTAGCCGGGCGGGTGATTATTATTTTTGTACTTTTTACTCCAAAAAATTTCAAGTGCCGTAAAACTTAAAACAAAAGTTCAGTTTTCTGCAAATTTCAGTTGTTGATGTACCCCCCCCCCCCCCAGACTTCTCTTAAATACCCCTGAGGGTACTTGTACCACTGGTTGAGAAACACTGTCCTATAGATCACAACCACCTGCTTCATCCCAACTCCCGCCCAGACTCTAATCTCCGTCCTGTATCCTAGTCCCTTACTCCAAGCTCCCTTCTGCACCCAACCTCCATTCCAGATCCCACATCTCCTCCATTAATATCATGGAAGAGTGCAGCCCTCGACCACTTTCCAAAATCTGGGAGTGGCCCCCCATCAAAAATTATTGCCCACCCCGTCCTAGATTGTCTGTGCACTGCTCTATTGCTCTCCGAGTAGATATCAGGATCCCCCATGAAAACCAGGGCTTGTGATCTGAAAACTTCAGTTAGTTTTCTAAACAAGGTCACATTCATCTCATCAGATCCTAGACTAGAGGGTTTTAAGGACCGTCACCTTTAATTGCATCAGACACAGAACTAGTAGCCAGTGAAGAACAAAGACTACAGGTGGGGTGTGTGCTCACAGCAACCCAACCCACTGCATTCAGCTGTTAGTGCTTCCACAAGTGCCACCTCCAAAGAAAGCACATTCCAGTTATCCAATCGAAAAGTGACAAAGTCATGCTACAAAAGGTCTCAGCTCACTGGCAAGCTGAACGTGAGCTGACGACACTACTGGCCTACACTGCTTCCCACCTGTGAAGCCGCAGTGAGGGGCCCTCAAGAATCACCAGCCTGAGGGCAATCCTACAAAAGGCAGCAGTTCTACAGTGCATGCCACGCTGTGCCCGGCGAATAATGCTAACTGCACCCCTTGGAATCTGCCAGATAGGAAGTCATGCATATGTATTGGATGACCCTACAATCTATACTATTATTATTAATAAACTAGCAGACTTACCTGGCATTGCTTGGGTCCTTAACTCAATTAAGATGTTTTTAAATAAAAGGAAAACGTACTTGCTTTATTTGAAATATTGTACTTTTCAAAACTAGTGTTATTTTTATTAAGTTAATTTGGATTTTGGATTTCTTCAAAAGGGATTGTTAACATTTTTCCATTTAATATTTTTAGTAAAATTTGGAAGTTTTCCCTTCATCTCTATAAACTGGTGGTGAGCAATATGCAGTCAAAGAGCAGCTTGCAGCCTATTATAGTTCTGGGTGCATGCTCATGATTCTGCTGGCTTCCGTCCGCATTGTTTTTTCTTACTAGTATTACTATAGTGACACACACTTGAAGCAAGGGCATTTGAAGTGAGGTGCCTGCTGATTCTCAGTCAGTACTGTGTGCAGCCGTATGCTCCCTTTGCATTCAGAGTGCTGCTCTGATTCAGTTGGCACATCCTGAAAATTCTAGGTACACAAGCGCAGTTAGCAAAACTACCCTAGCATAGGAGACCATCTGGGTTATGTAACCCTGCTGCCAGGACCAGGTTCAATATCTAGGGGTTCCTCCATCCATCCAATACAGAACTGGCTGCAGCCCTCACTCCGTAACCTGAGAAATTCACACCACAGCCCTGGGCGCCTCTGAGAGGCAATGCTATCTCGCTCACAAGCACGGAGTCTGAGTGCAGAAAATAAACTTTTAATAAAAGGGGAGGGAAGTAACGTAGCATTAATTCGGGAAAACACCACAAGCAGAGTTCATAACCAAACCACGAGTAAACATCCCAGCTCTAGTAGGTTGGGCATCGTCCTTTTCCTCTCAGGCTCTCAAGTCCACCAATGGAAACGTCCCCTTCGCATGCCCAACCCTTGCTGCACCTCACTCAGTCACTGCCCTAGGTCAGGGCAGACCAGAGTTCTGAAGTGAATCCACAGAGTTCATCTCCCATCTTGAGTTGAGGGAGAGACGGTAGATGCATCTCGCCCACTCTGCTAGTCACTCGCCATGCACCTGCTTGCTGCTCTCTAGCACCGCTCTGCTGCTCATTCGGCGCCCCTCGCTGCCACCACTATGTTGGCTGCTCCTCACGCCTCTCCATCACCCCCCCCTTACTACCACTGCTTTGCAGGGCGCTCCTCATGCCTCCCCATCACCCCCCCCCCCCATTGCCACTGCTCTGTCGGGTGCTCCTCACACCTCTCCATCCCCCCACCCCCGCTGCCGCTGCTCTGCTGGGTGCTCCTCACACCTCTCCATCCCCCCACCCCCGCTGCTCTGCTGGGTGCTCTTTACACCTCTCCATCCCCCCACCCCCCTTGCTGCCACTGCTCATCACTTCTTCCACTGGCTTGTGGTGGATTTGGCTCCGGGCCAAGCCTAGTGATTTCAGCTCTTAGCCCAAAGCACAGTCCAGCCACAAGAGATTCCAGCATCCATGAGAGTAAATTTACATACAAAAGAGACTCCTTCTGGAACCTTTCCTTAACTCTGTCATTGAAACAGTGGGGAGAAATAGATTGAACCAGTCTTACAGCTCACACCAGGAGGGCATGCAGCCTGTTGACTCAGAGTCTTCCCTTCCCCACAGCATAATCTACAAGGCTCTGGAAGATGTGCCTTTGTCCATCCAAAGGCTGGATTTACACTGACAGGGTCTCTCATTTTAACTGAGTTAAACACAGTTTGACTCTTCTGCATTCCCATAATAACTGCAAGCACTACTGATCATATCTCACAAGTCCTGCATTTAGTGTTAACACAATTTATGACTCTACAGCTGCCCAATTAGTTACAAGGAGCAAAACACCATTGTAACAGTTAAATATCCAGCAGGCCTAAGCATTCCATGAGGTGTAAGAGTTAACTCAAACTAAGGACTTAGTTCGAGTTAACGTTTGACTGCCACGTGTAGCCGTGGGCAGTTAGTTCGGACTAGGGGGATTTAAAAATGGCGCCCAGATGGGAAGATGCAAATAAAGCCCGGGATATTTAAATCCCGGGCTTCATTTGCAACTTCGAATGCCTACATTAGCCACCCTAGTTCGACCTAGGGGGCTAGTGTAGATATATCCTAACACATCTAAGTGAAGCAGGGGCAAACTGTATTTACATAAACACACCCGTGATTTCTTTCCCATTCCAGTTGGCTGTAAGGGAAGCATTGATTATAACCCTGCTTACAATCTTGCAGCCCCATGAGATGAAGAAGGACCACACATGCAGCCCACTCACTATAATAGATTGCCCATCACTAAACTCCTATCATTTACTATGTTTTAACAAAAAAGGCTATAGTCAATGTGCTTTCTAACAACATTTTCTTCTAGTTTTAAAATATTTATTATTGATTTATCTGTGCCAAAACAGAGCACTACTTCAGATTTCTCCATTTTATCTCTTTTCTGTAAGGTTTAGTGAAAGCAATCCTATTCTAGGTTCATCCTGGTTCAATCTCTTTCAACATTTGCCCAGTTATGTCAATTGTGAGGATTGTTCTTGATTATCTCTTTTCTGTTTGGTTTTATGAGAAGCAATCCCATTCCAGGCACATCCTGTTTTCCTGGCACAAGCAAACCCTTATGTTGCTTTAGTAATAAGAAGATGCAGCCTACCAAATTTGGTGGTCCTAACGCTTATCGTTTTGGCAGGATTTATTGATCAAACAGACAAAATCTCTAAATTATATATTATATAATAATAGTAATACCCCCCAAAGGTGCCTTGTCAAGCTCAGGACCTCCTGGTCCTCCTTTGGGCAGGGGGTTGGACTCGATGACCTCCTGAGATCTCTTCCAACCCTAGGATTCTATAGTACAATATATAGTAAGAGACAGTCTCTGCTCCAAACAGACAATCAATCAACATAGACAAGACAAAGGGCAGGAGGGAAAACAGGGACTTCCCCAAATCACACAGCAGATCAGAGGTAGGAATAGAATGCAGATCGCTCTATTCCCATTCCATCACCCCACTTTTTCCTATTTTTCCTTTGATTAGGCAAAAATCCCGCTGATGTTCATGTGAGAAACTTGCCACTCAGGACTACAAGATCAGCCCTCCTTGGTTACATACAAGTGAGAGAACAAATGCACATAAAGACATAAATCCAGCCTGCACGCTTTGTTTTTCAGAGAAGCTGTCCGAATAAGAAATACCTTTGATTAAAAAGCAGGAGATTAAAAATTATGGGCCAACCAAGATTTCTCTGCCTTAGAAAACCAGATTTCTCGTTGTGCCCACTTGGCTTCCACCCTACTATCTGCCCCAAAGACTAGGTGCAGAAGAGAGGATCGTGGATTCTAGCCCAGAACTCGACATTGCTAATTCTCTCTTGTTCTGGTCTAGCTTGGCCGTGCAGTCATTCAAATCTGCACACATGTTAAAAGACTGTGTTAGGAAACCTGACATTCTGAACGATCCTCTTGTTCACTGAAATGCTAAGGTACCAGGCTGGGGGTGAGGACTATAAAGTCCATCAATGAAGTCCTTCTACAAAGGAGGGGAGAGACTGAAGGGGGAAGCCATCAAAACAGAGGAAATTAGGGACTTCAAAGGCCCGAAGAGAAATGCTTGGTTCTGGGAAAGGAAATTGTCTCTCTACTGTTTATTAAAAAGATTTTGGTAAAAACTGCAGCTGTTCAGATCAGATTTAGAGATGTGGAACACGCTCTCTGGAATCAGATAGCGCTTAATCAAAACAGCAATGCCTTACCAGGGTCTGATTCCTCCCGCTCCTCCTCACTGCACCTTGGGCAATCACTTATACCTGTGCAAAAAGGCTGTAAACAGCTGCCAGATCAAAATGCTCCACTTACACTGACTGATAACAGCACTTTACACCTGCTTTGCACAATAGGAAATGACTGCACCAGTAGAGAATCAAGCTCACAGTGTGTCCAGAATGCTTTTTATATTAATGGACCCCCAATTCTGGGAAAGGACCCACAACTGCAGGCCTGTGCGAAGATTCACTGATTCCAGGGAACAAGTGCTTGTTGTTTCTTTTGCAGTGTCAGAGCCTGTATATACACTGAATCACTGAATTACAGCTATTTTTGGGACGGAGGGGGCCAATGAGGCAGACTAAAAATGCAGATAGAAGCCTGCTGATGTGGTGAAAGAGGAAATGTTGGGCAAGACACCTGGGCAAACTCTTACATGAGTGGGAAGTGCCATCTGATCATTTCTGACCACATGGAGCAGCTGAGATCTCAGCTGTAAAACCTGATATTTAAAACTCAGTGTAAATGCAGAGAATTAACTTTATTTCCTAAGAATGATACACAGCTAAGTGACAGTGGCCAGGATTCAAAAGTGCTTACATCTCTTAAGAAACCCTGAACTGAATTCTGACTGATAACAAAACCAATATACCCATCTAGGAGTTCATACGGCACTCCTCAACATAACCTCCAGGGCTGTGTCTAGACTGGCAAGTTTTTCCACAAAATCAGATGATTTTGTGGAAAAACTTGCCAGCTGTCTACACTGGCTGCTTGAATTTCCGGGAAAGCATTGATGATCTCATGTAAGATCGTCAGTGCTTTTCTGGAAATACTATGCTGCTCCTGTTTCGGAAAAAGACTTTTGCGCAAAAGGGCCAGTGTAAACAGCACAGTAGTGTTTTCCGCAAAAAAGCCCCGATCGCGAAAATGGCGATCGGGGCTCTTTTGCGGAAAACTGCGTCTAGATTGGCAACCGATGCTTTTCCGCAAAAAGTGCTTTTGCGGAAAAGCATCCTGCCAATCTAGACGTGCTTTTCGGAAAATGCTTTTAACGGAAAACTTTTCCGTTAAAAGCATTTTCGGAAAATCATGCCGGTGTAGACGCAGCCCAGGTGTTTTATCCTCACAACCCAAACCACCCTGAGCTCTTGCTACCACTTTGCACAAATTGGAATTCTATAGCATCCTACAGGAACATACCCCATCGCTGCTCCAGGGCCCAACAGGCCTTATGCCCAATGTCAGGCCTTAATGTGCACCAAAGACTATTCGAAACAAAACGCCAGGGACCTGAACAAAGCTGCAGAAATTAATTATTAGTAGTTATTATGGTCAGAAGCTTCAGGAGATAGCCGAGTTATTATGGTGTTTCAGTACCATGTCAGAGCCCAGCCAAGCTCCAGGCACTGTTAACCCAGTCAGACCCAGTTCCTCACAAGTATTTAGGAACCCACTCCCACTGAAATCAATGGGAGTAAGATGCCTAAAAACCTTTGAGGGTGAATGAATAGGGCACTAGGGAGGGACTCAGAGGAGCTGGATTCAATGTTCAACTTTACCACTGATTTCCAGGATAATCTTCAGCCACCAAAAACTATTAACCTCTGTCCTTACTCAAAAAAGGAGCAGCACCAAGGAGAAACATCTCTTCCACCCTAGGACTAATGCTCTTGCGTGCCAAAAATGCAAAATCTTGGCTTTTGCATGCCCAGCTCTCCCTAACTTCTGTTTGCCCCGATTTCAGCACCACAGTTTTCACCGGAGTAGTCTATGGCAGCGTTTCTCAACCAGTGGTACAAGTACCCTTGGGGTACTCAAGAGATGTGTGGGGGGGTACGTCAACACAACTGAAATTTGGAGAAAACTGAACTTTTGTTTTAAGTTTTACAGCGCTTTATTATTTTTTGTACTTTTTACATCCAAAAACTTCTTCACCCTCCTGCCTACAATTAGGTTGTTTAAACAAATGTGTTGCAATGGTAGAAAAAAAATGTGTGTCTGAAAACTGTAGGTACGGGGGTACTTTTTTAAAGGGTTACTTTATAAAAAAGGTTTGAGAAACACTGGTCTATGAGATACTGAAAATGTAGGATCAGTGTAAACTCCAATGACTTCCCCTTCAGAACTGGCAGCCCAACCTCTCCCATTGGCAAAGTGCTCATCGGATTCACTGAGGACCAGGTTGTAACATACATAACCTATGCAACTGGACAGGGACACAAGGGGTCACTGCTAGTTTTGAGCAGTCTCCCTGGGCCTTGGGTCTTCATAAGGATATGGAGGCACTGTGGTCCAGATGTCCAAATGTATTTAGGTGCCTTAGTCTCTAAATACCTTGGAGAATCTAGGCCATACAGCTCCCAAGGGAGTTAGGCACCTAAATACTTTTGGGGTTCTGGGCCAGCAAGGCCACAAATTCCACCGCCACAAACAAGGCTTTGGGGAGGCAGTGATGGCTCCTTAGTTGAGCGGTTTGCGATCTACTGATGAAAACTAGTCTGTAAGAGGTAGGTGTCACTCAGTGTGATTGACAGTGTGGCTGGGTCATGGCAGGAGGAGTTGCACTGTGGTAATAGTAGTGTCCAGTAGCAGATTACCACTCCTGGAGCTAGGATGGAGCATGAAAGGAATTATGGCTCTCTGATGACTGACTCGGTCTTTCACTGCTCCTGAGTCAGCACAGTAGCATGGCGCATTTTACATGGGAGAGATTGTGCAGTCTAAATGAAATAGCATTAGTTCTTAAATCAAGAGCTTTCCAACACTGTCAAAAGATCATTCCTGCCAGATTTAAGAGAAAGGCAGAGCCTGCTTTCTGAACCATCATCTAGGCAGAATACCCACAATGCTGCAGACAATAAAAATTAAACACCTTCCTGGAAACCTTCAAGTGATGCTCTTTGAATCATATCTAGGCGGGTGGCCAGAATCTTACTACAAATCTTCACTTCAAGGCTTACGGCCAAATTCACCTTCACATATAAGCAGGCACTCCTTCTGAAACTGTGAGCTGCACACCTGTACCTGCTGGCAAAGTCTGACCTTTAGCAACCATACAGCCTGACAAAAGACTGGAGTTAGATACTTAGCTGCTGTCCGTATTTGAGGACAGCCTTTTCCAGAAGGATGGAGACACAATCATTAGCCAGAGAAGCTTGAAAGAAATAAAACCAAAACAAATAATGATGGTCCAAAGCAAACATTTCTGATGACAGGTAGGGCAAGAAAGTGAAATTGATCATTAGTGTGTAAGAGGACACTCCTACTAGATTGTTCACAGAGACAGAAAAACTGTAATTTAAAGCAATCGATCTCTAATTCGCAAAGGCCAAATTCTGCTCTCACTGGCATGATTTTGTGCAAATACTTTTAACGGAAAAGTTTTTCCGTTACAAGTATTTGCGCAAGAGAGCGTCTATACTGGCATGTGTCTTTGCGCAAAAGATTTGCTTTTGTGCAAAAGCATCCGTGCCAGTGTAGACGCTCTCTTGCGCAAGAAAGCTCCAATGGCCATCGGGCTTTCTTGCACAAGATATTAACTTGGCTGTCTACACTGGCCCTATTGCACAAGAGGGCTTATCCCCTGAGCGAGAGCGTCAGAGTATTTGCACAAGAACCACTGATTTTGTACAGTACAAAGTCAGTGTTCTTGCACAAATACTCATGGCCAGTGTAGACAGGTGGCAAAATTTTGCGCAAAAGCAAGTGCTTTTGCACAAAATCTTGCCAGTCTAGACGCACCCTTACACTTGTTCAAAACTGGAGTAACTCTATTAGGTATGTCTACACTGCCACCCTAGTTCGAACTAGGGTGGCTAATGTAGGCATTCGAAGTTGCAAATGAAGCCCGGGATTTAAATATCCCACGCTTCATTTGCATCTTGCCGGGTGCCGCCATTTTTAAATCCCCCTTAGTGCGGACTCCGTGCCCACGGCTACACGTGGCACTAAGTACGTAGTTCGAATTAGGCTCTCTAATTACACCTCATTCCACGAGGAGCAACGGTAGTTCGAATTACAGAGCCTAATTTGAACTACCGAGTCTGCACTAACAGGGATTTAAAAATGGCGGCGCCCGGCAAGATGCAAATGAAGCCTGGGATATTTAAATCCCGGGCTTCATTTGCAACTTCGAATGCCTACATTAGCCTCCCTAGTTCGAACTAGGGTGGCAGTGTAGACATACTCTTACAGATTTGTACTGGGGTAAGTAAGACTAGGTACCGTCCTTTTCAGAAATCAGTGGTATTACTCCAGATGGGCACAGGTATATGTGAAAGCTGAAGAGGGTTACATGGAGATCTAAAATACAGAAAAGATTCTTTATTTCTTTTAGAAATAGAAAGTACTGAAACATACCCACAGGACAGTCATTGCGAAAGAGGAAGCCTCAGGCCCTGGGAGTCTAACTCCTGAGTTCCTTGCTTGTTATTAAAATTGTAGATACGCATCATTATTAAAAGGCCACCCCAATTCTTCAAGGCTAGAGGCACAGTGCTCTTTCAGACACAAACTCAAATCAACGGAGATGGAGACTTGAATAGTCCAAAAAATTGAGCAAATTGGGCTGTCTTTGTCATCCGTACATGCAAAAAACAGGCCAAGTACAGCTTCCTTTCAAGGTCTTTACTCTGAAATTGTTTTCCAAAGATGATCTGTGAAGGAGAACTGCTCACTGAAAGCTTTTCCTAAAACAATTTTTCTTGGCACAGTAGCTAACAATTGCACCATCTCAATTCCTATCATATTTGACCCTCTTGGTTCTTGATTTTTTTTGGGGGGGAGGGGAATTTTTCATTAGGATCTTCACCTGACTTGTCATTCCATCTAGTCAGAAAAAATGTCACTACTCTGGGAGCCCGAGAAACCTCAGAAAATGATGACTCCTATCCTTAGAATATCTCCATCATAGATGCAGCCTATGCAAAGCTTTTCTTCTCTGCCTGCCAATGTTCTTCATCTTCCTTCTGGAGGGGCAGGTTATATATATTAGAAAGTATGCACACACACATACATGTGTAAGTAATTTGTGTACTACGTGGCTGTGTCTAGACTGCACCCCTTTTGCGGAAAAGGGATGCAGATTAGACACATCGCAATTGCAAATGAAGTGGGAATTTAAATCTTCCCCGCTTCATTTGCACGAACATGGCTGCCGTTTTTTCCGGCTCAGGGCTTTGCCGGCAAAAAGCGCCAGTCTAGACGGGGATCTTTTGGAAAATAAAGCCTTTTCCGAAAGATCCCTTATTCCTGATTTTAAGAGAAATAAGGGATCTTTCGGAAAAGGCTTTATTTTCCAAAAGATACCTGTCTAGACTGGCGCTTTTTGCCGGCAAAGCCCCGAGCCGAAAAAACGGCAGCCATGTTCGTGCAAATGAAGCGGGGAAGATTTAAATCCCCGCTTCATTTGCAATTGCGATGTGTCTAATCTGCATCCCTTTTCCGCAAAAGGGGTGCAGTCTAGACACAGCCCGTGTGTATGAGAGTTACTTAGTCTTCATAACCATTCTATCAGCCTTCTGACTAATCCTACTATTAAAAGGTGCCAAACGTACTGGTTCTTTTAGAATGGGCCCCTCTTGGCCAGTGAATGGAGAAACAAAAGGTATGTCTACACTGCATTCCTCTTTTGAAAGAGGAATGCAAATGCAGCTGAGTGAAATTGCAAATGAAGCACGGATTTGAATTTCCCACACTTCATTTGCATAATCGCATCCAGGCGCTATTTCGAAATACCCTATTTCGAAAAAAGAAACGCAGTAAAATGCATCCAAGATTCCATACTGTCAGACTTCCATATTGCTTACATTATATCTGAACATTACTGAGAGTTAGACCTAAGGGCCATATCATCAGGTGGCTACATGAGCTCAGCTCCACTATAGTCAGCACAGAGCTATTCCGCTTAACATCAGCTGACAATCTGACCCAGGAGCTATGTTGGGTTACAGAAGTAGATGATGGCTAAACCTGTTCCTCTTATTCATGGAGGAGTAAGAACAGTGGTGGCACAACTGCTGCAAAGCCAGATGGCCTGACAATGTGTTTGTGGCAAAATATGTTTGTTTATAACCATTTATAACCCTCTCACCATCAAGGGTTTCTAGCAAAATTTCACTGGAGGGAACTCTGTGCACCCAGTGCTGGCAGGATACGGCCCTGACTGCAACTCATGGACCTTAGAATTTGAGAGACAAACATATTTCTTCTATTATTGGAGAAAAAACATCATCTTTAAATTAGCACAGTCACACTTCTGCAATCATTCCAAAAGCAGAAATGCAACTCTGCCCAGCTCCAAGAGCAAATTGGGGAAGCTGCCATCACGCTAACCATTTAAGGTCAAACAGCTCATTAGCTAACCCAAACTAGATGCACGAGGAGGATCAGCTAACAGCTAAGCCTGGCTAACCGCTTTGATGAATGTCTATTGACTTAAGAAATACATGTACATTTACGGAGGTCTCTAGCATCACTATCCAGCGCTTGTTTGCTTTTCCGAAGGCTGGATTCCCCCTGGCTGGATTCCCCCTGGCCGGGCTAGATTCAGAAGGACACAGCCGCTGGGCACGTTTCTAAAACTCACTCCAAGTCTTTCACAGTCACCAGGTTTCACACACCGGTGCAAACTCCGGGGCGCTGCCTCTCCCACTTTACACAGCGGGTCGCTGCGCCCCCTCTCACTCAGCAGTTGCCTGGGCATCAGGATTACTCGACAGCTCCTCCCTGCCCCCGTCGGCGGCCGAGCTGGGAAGAAGCGGGGGAGCACCCGCGGCGCGGAGCGCGGAGCTGAGTCCGGGAGCACCCGCGGCGCGGAGCGCGGAGCTGAGTCCACGAGCCCTGCAGCGCAGAGCGCTGGGAGCAGCTCGCAAACAGGGTGACCCAGGGCGCCTCGCTTCCGTCGGCTCCCGGCCGGGTCCCACCCGGCGCCTGCCCGGGGCTCCGGGGGAGGAAGGGCAGATGCAGGAGAGCGGAGCCCAGCGCGCGCTGCCCCCCGCAGCCTGCTTACAAGCGTCCCCGGGCGCGCGTGTGGGCTGCGCACTGCACTGCCCCGGGCGGGGAGCGGGCGGCTCCGTGCGGCCGGCAGGCTCGGAGCCGCTCCCGCAGCGCTGTGCAAAGCGCCCGGCCCCTGCTCGCGCACAGCCCGGGCCGCATCCCTCCGCCACCCCCGCTCCCTTCCCCAGGCCGCCGCGCGCCGCCGGCCGCCCCTTATATAGCCCTCTAAAAATAGCTCGCCTTACACTGCCTTGTAGGGCAGCAGGGCGACCAGCCCCCATCCAATCCGCATGGCCCTTCCGTGCCAGGCGCCGCCTCCTGCCCCTTCTCTCCGCCCCTCATTGGTGGCCAGTGACTTCATGGGCTCCCCCCACCGCCTCCTCTTTGCCTTACATGGTCACGCGTTGTCTTAATGGACAGCTTCCTTCCCGAGCTGACGGCTGCGCGGAGAAAGGATGGGATGGGAGGGGAGGGGGACGAAGAGAAGGGGGGCCCCGAGCTCACAGGACTGAAGGGGGGATTGGTTTTGAAAGGGGGGGGGGACAATGGGGAGTGAGAAAAAAAGCGATCGCGAGAAAAAATGCAAGCTCCCAAAAATAAAGAGCAAAGATTGCATTGAGCAGCGAGCAGCAATGCAGAAATAGATGGCAGTTTCGTGTCAGTGAGTTTGCATTCCCCCTTCCTGGTCCAAGAAGTGGAGTGATTAGAGCTCTGGAAGGGAATTGCATTTACTACAAGTGAAGGAGTCCCCCCTCTTTTGCTGGCTGCTGTTTGCACTGTGCATATTGGGTGCATCTAGCCATTCTCACTGGGTTTTTTTTTCTTCCCCTCTCTTTCCTGCATCGATTTTTTTTACAGTGTGACAGAAAGAACACAAAACAAAAAAGAGACATTGGATCTTTTGTTTTTATGATCAAAAACAAAACCCCACCACAAGCAAACAAACACAAAACAAAACAAAAGGGTTTTGCTCAGCAGCAGCATGGATGTGTTGGCTAGTTATAGTATATTCCAGGAACTACAGCTTGTCCACGACACCGGCTACTTCTCAGCTTTGCCATCCTTGGAGGAAAACTGGCAGCAGGTGAACCATTTAAATTACCTTTTAAGTGCAGACAGTCGGTGCATTGAGGCTGCATTTCTGATTTGATTTGATTTTTCTTTAATACTTAATTTGGAGGTATTTTGTGTGTGGGCTAACACTTGAATAGTTTTTGCAATAGAAACAGTAGTCCATTCAAAGCTGTCTGCATTCAATCCTACAAACACACAAAATGACATCTGAGATCCGGTGAAATTCTTTGGGTTTTGTTTTTATTATTATTTGTAAAGCCTGGTAGCTTAGTGGGTTTTTTGCTTTGTGTTGTGCGGGGGTTGATTCTTTGTAACAAGGCTGATCACTTGTGTTGACAACTGACAGCTGGTGGAAATGGAATAGATCTTTTTTCCCCCTCTCAGGTAATTAGCATGTGTCAATAAAAATCCTAGTTTAATTTAGAGATTTTATGGGGTTAGGAATGGTATCAGTAGCAAAAGAAAGCTTGTGAAATCTGGAATAAGATTGATGCCTTATTTTCAATTGTTCTGCGCAAATGAAACTTCTTTTTGTGTTTTAAACTGGCTTAAGACAATAACACTTCAGGCTGGTTTCAGCCATCAAGGTGGATTGAGACATCTATCATTTTGAATGTAACGATAAAACCAGATTTCCACCTTTAGAAGTACTCCAGTTCCTTGTGTACAAGAAACTGGAGTACTTCTAAAGGTGGAAATCTGGTCTTATAGTTACATTCAAAATGATGGGTGACAAGACTAAATATCAAGTGGAAGAGCAGTTTATAGAGAAATGGGTGAGGTGTAAAAGTCACTACCAACACAAACACACACGAACCATAAATAACTATCAGTTGGAATACTGGAGAAAAAACAGGGGCTGGATTTAATTTTGCAGTGATCCAGTGCAAAATTTGCTAACACAAAACTAGTGTGTGCTAGTTGTCTAGTAAGTGGGCAGTCGGATGTTTTGTTTTTGTTTCCTAGGTGGATGATAGGTCTCCAGGACAATCCTCTTACTAGTACCTAGTTGGACTGTGGTAAGATACTTGGAGACTTACCTAGTAAAATTATTTTGGCTTTGACTTCCTTGGAGGAAAAGCTTACTGGCACAGAACAAACATTTTCACTTGCAACTGGACAACCCAACTTTGCTAAATTCTCTTAAGGGAGTAACACTTTTTGTTAATATTCAGTCTGCACCTCAGTGATGGTCACATCTGGTTTCCTTTATACTTTTAACATACTAAATTAAACTGAAGTGGTTAATATGATTTCATTTTAGAAACCCCATTTAATTCTGCATTGTTTTTGCTTTTGAATCAGTTGCATATTAATAACAGTCTAGACAGTTCAATGTGAGATAATCTGTTGACATAGCCAGCATGCCTAAGGCAGATACTGTATATGATACTTTGTCTCCTGCTTACTGTCTTCACACAAGGAAGGGAAAGCTGTTCACTTTATGCAGCAGTATATCAAAGCAATCCCATTGTAATATCTACATTTTAAAGGAACATTATCCATCTAGCCAATTTTTAGAAAAGGAGCTAAAACCAGTTTCACATGGTACCTCTGCCCTTCAGTCCCCTGGCCAATTCCTGTTGTTTTATGGTACATCCTATTTTTATAATGTTTTTCCTCCCCTGTTGCTGCTTTCACACAAGCAACTGGGGAAAAAGCTGTCTGACAAAGGGAACAGTGAAGCTGAGTTTTACATAAAGCTCTGCTGTCAAATGTACTGTACAAAAGTAAATTAATAGAAAGAGAGAAGTGTCCCTAATCCCTTTCATTTGTCATAATTTTAGGTTAGAAAGGTTTGGGGGTTATATGTGCATTTTCCATTTGTTTCCCTTTAAAAGTGGTAGTACAGAGACCATGCTTTGGAAGACAGCTAACTAGTAAAGTCTGCCTTTTCCTGTCCTCTTCCCAGGCCATAATCAATCCCATGAAGCCCCCAAGAATGTAAAGTAATAGCCTTAATTTTAAGTGAAAGTACTTGATCTGATCATTCCAACATCTCTTCAAATGAAAACACAATGCAATACAAACACTACAGTAATGATCCTGAATGTGACCTCTTCTATCATTCTACATTTTGGAAGTTAGTAGGGCAACAGTATGATTGTGAGGGTGAAGAGCAAACTTCTTTCTCACGCTGTCAGTAGACGTTGTTTCTTGTTTAATGGAGCTAGTGGTAGAGGTGCTAGTGTGAGCCCATTTAAAAACTCCTGTGAATGGTATCTCCTTTCATACCACAAAGAAACAAACATCTGTGCTGTTGAAAGTTTTACCCTAAAGCTAGGTGAAATTGTTGACACAACCTTCTTCCTTTTGTCCTTAGTTTGGCCTACATATTCTGTGGCTGCTTGGTGAATTGCGTAGTAGGGACAGTTGCAAGAATCTGCTAATGTTTCTGATTGTGAAATGTGCATTGCTAATTGCAGTGACAGCTCAGGCTGGTTGCTAAACACTTGCATGCACTCCACTGCTGTTCCCCCCACCCCCGCAACAGAAGTGAGGGGAGGTTTCAGGTCTCTGCTTCTTTTTATTAGTGTTGGATGTTCAAATAGAACAATCATAAGACAGCCCAATCTCTAAGTGCAAAGTGAACAGGTTTTTGGTAGGAGGGGATTAAAAATGGGTCTACTTGTGTGGATTTCACAGTGAGGGGAAGAACACAGCTTAAATTGTAAACATGGGAAAGCTTGTGTGTTTGAAATTTAAGATGGAAGCTGAAGCTATTGTGTGTTCAGATTATTTTATTATACATTTTTATGTGGAGTGTAAATTTTAGTTAACAAGAATTAGGTATCAGTATTGCAGCTTCTAGCGGCTTGATTTTTGTCAGACAAAACTACCCTGAGAGTAATGGAAATGTTGCCTGAGTGAGGAATGCAGGAACTGGACCGCAATTTGCCATGGTATTGCCATTTCTTCACCAATATTGGCCTGATTCTCCCCCACTCCCCTTCCCCCTCCAAGTGTTGCTCAACCAAAACACCAATGAAAATCAATAGATGTGGTAGATGCTCCAAATGCTTTGAAAATCAGGCCTGAGGTATATTTTAACTGCCTGGTATCTCCAACAGATTGTGTAAATGGCCTTCCAGTGTGTCGCTGTGACCTCTGAAGCAGCTTCACTGCTATCCCTTCCCATGAACTGACTACACATTAGGAGCCTGTTTAGAGGGGGAAATCCACACTGGCATAAATCCTCCCTGTCCTATACTGTAAAGAACACTGGGTTCACGTGCACAATGATGTGGTGCTCTCAGAATAATGAGCAAGATCTGTAGAAGATGTGAAAAGCAGTTTTCAAACAACAACAGGCCAGGAGGTGCCTTTGATCCACAGCATGCTCCTTCCCCCACGTTCCTTCTTCCCCTGGCAGGGAAGGGGTTTGGAGGGATCTGTCTGATCCTGTAAAAACACAGGACTGGGCGAGCGGTGTGCAGAAGGGATCGTCAACTTGCAGATATGCACCTCTTTAAGGGGGAAACATCTGCTGTCCCATGACGACCATCTCTCCCTTGGTCCTTACCGATGAGTTCCGAGGGCGGAGGATCCACCAGGGCGGAGGGGGTGGGGAACTGCCCACGGTTGAATTCCTTTTTCTATAAGGTGTCTCATCCCCTTAAAAGAGGGCCTTAAGGTATAGCCTCTCCCATGGAAGATTTTGGTAGTATGACTGCTTCTGTCAGAGCAGAGTAGCTGGAGGATGGGCCAACACACAGGGTCTCCATGCTTATGGTCTTGTGCTTTCACAGGAACTCTGAAATTAGCAGAGTTTGGATGCTGAACACTTCCTGTTCTCCAGGTTTTGTCAAGGGAGGACTGGAAACAGGATCTTTTTGTTGAATACAAAGAAATGTGATTCCAAACGTAGGCGCTTATGCTCTGATCTGATCTGAATTCCTTCTTTCTGGGATGATTCATTAGTTCCTAGATAAACTACACTTTGGTTCCTCTTACACTGACACAGGAAGAAAGATGTTCCATGAGTTAAGACTGGGAATTGAAAGATCTGGGGTTTTTTTTTGGCTCTGCTGTAGATACGCTTTCTCTGTCCCCCTTCTCCCTCCTGTGTCCTTGGGCAAATTTTTGTGCCTGTTTTCATCTCCATTATGTGAGTGATAATATTTAATAATTACTGGTGGTCTGTGAGTCTAAATAATGTAATGCCAGGGTAGTGCTTTGAGATCCTTGTGCTGTGTAAGTGCAGCTTATCATTTTGATGTGACTAATCTAGCAGAACTCTGTTAGTTGTTAATTCTGATTTATATTTGGCACCTAGGGTCAGTTTCAGGAAAGATTTCCATGGCTACTTGAAAGGAATAATTTGTACTGTAGAAGGTTCCTACCTCCCCGCTGTTTGCACTGTTCTAGTTTAATGGCATATTTGGTCACTCCATAAACAAAACCAGCTCTTCTAATATTGCTATTTCATCTTGGTTCCAGTCACAGTGAAACACATTTATAAGTGCTTAGAGCACAAGCAGATTTCCTGAGGATAACTTGCAGAAATGGTGGATTTCCAAGAACAGCCACATCTGTGATGCAATGTATTTGGACTGTGAGCCATGTGCAAGGCCCATATTCAGGCTTGCTGCTTGAGAAATGAACAGAAAGCCGGTTCCTGTCACCGCCCTTCCCCCAAATCAAATCCTCTACTGAAGCCACTGTTCATATCATGGTGGGGACACAGT
Source organism: Pelodiscus sinensis (assembly GCF_049634645.1). NCBI lineage: Eukaryota > Metazoa > Chordata > Testudines > Trionychidae > Pelodiscus > Pelodiscus sinensis. Next base: position 75,704,596 of record NC_134717.1, on the reverse strand, counting down.
TACAGAAAACCTTGTTTTATGCTATTCCTTCTTGGCATTTAGTATTGCTGGCATAAATGCGTAGGCACAAAGGAGACCTGCAAAGTCCATTACAAGTATAAGATGGCTGATTTAGTGTTGGAGTTGTTTGTCATCTTCAGATTGGGTAAACATTTCTTTTACTAATGTCGGGACTAAATTAGAAAATATTCTGTATTATTTAGTGTCGTTAAAAAGACAGTTACCAAATGAATATTTTTTTACAATGGCTGTTCATGGTCATGAAATCAAATGAGTATTTGTGCTTTTAAAAATTATGTAGTCTATATATATAGTAACTATATTAACGAGGTGAGATTGTATGGACACGCGCCCCATACTCATATCCCTGTCTTTTTCTCACACTCTCGATACACACGCAATCTAGATAGACTGTACAAAGCTACTATCATTTTGAAATGGCAGAAGATTTTATGTTCCATGCAGTTATAGGTTCACATGTTAGCTTTTCATGATGGAGGTGAATGGTCTTTAGTATTTCTGTATATTATGGAACCATTTAGGCCTTATTGCATGGTTCTCAGCTAAGGGGAACCTTACTCTCTATTAGCAGGTTTTCATATGGGCACGGGCAGGAAGCAGCTGTCGTTTAAATCTGTAACTAGAGAAAGGTATTTTAAATTCGTTGTTATAGAGAAGAAGGCAGCTTGTCCCATAGAGTATGGGCATTGGGGTTCAGTAAATTAAGTGACGGAGCAGAAGACATAGATATTATTCCAGGTCAAGTCTAAAGCATTTGGACAGTTGACCGTCACCCACACAGAATGTAATTCAAAGCCCATGGAGCCAGTGAGAGATTTTTTTCCCATTGACTGCAATGGAGACTGGATCAGGACCATAAAGCCAACCCAAGCAGGTGATAAGAGAGCTCTGTAATAATGGTGCTGTCCTCTCTTTCTCCAGAAAGTGTCCCATTTCCGTAGATTTTGACTTGGAGAATGTATGGGTTTAACCCAAATGATTTGTAACGGTGCACTATGACTGGGACCCTACAGTGTTGAAGTTAACTGTACTTTTTTCATGGGCTTAATTTTCTTATGTATTATTTGCAATCTGAGTCTCTCAGATAATTACATGATTCCACAAGCTGGAGCTTTAAGAAAAACACCTCCAGTTCTGAGACACAGTGGCGTCACCAGAACTGGCAATCCTGCTCGGCATACACAGGGTAAAAAGACAGGTTGTAAGCCCTTTGGCAGTGCCTGCTTCCTACAGAAGAGAAGCGGTAGCAGATCAGTCCCTAGTAAACTGTCACCCATTATATGCCCTACATGAGTTTGTAAGGAAGGATGGTGCCGTGATGAGAAAGAGAGAACCTGGATGGAGTGAGACCTCTGTTCAATTCCTGCTCCACCACAGGCTGTGTGCGCGATCTTGGCCAAGTCACTTAATTTCTCTGTGCATCAGTTAGCATACGTGTACAATGGCGATAACAGCATTGCCCTACCTCCCATGCGTGTTGTGAGGATAAAACTGGGAGGTGCTTGGACACCAGTGATGCAGACCTAAGTCTCCTTCTGAGACTTACTACGCTATATTCCTGGTGTTTAATTTCACACATTTGTTGGACTGATGTTTGCTGAAACTGTGGGACAGCTCCCCCGTCTCTAATAGCTCTCAGCAGTGCTCACAATCCTGCCTTTGGTTAAAAACCTGTTCTTACACGTAAGATTCATGCTCCACCTCCACTTCCCAGAATCTGTGTAATTAGTTTACGACATCATTGAGCAAACAGCAGGTAGAACTAATGTGACTTGACCTTAATTTGGCAGAGAGGTAGATGCATAAAAGGTTGTGGTGAGTCGGAAACTTATGTCAGACCCAGGAAGAAAACAGTCTATTGATCTTTCAGCATGCTGTGGCATGTAAGGTTTTTTATGGGGATGGGTGCTTACGTCTCCCCTTTTCTGTAAATCTAAGGTACCCCCAACAACCCAGAACAGTTCCATACCTCAACACTCTTGTATGCAAATGTCTATAAAACAGGCAAAAAGATAAAAGATAAAAGCGCTTTTGAAAGCGCTTAAGTCACTGAGGCTCCTAAGAGTCATTGAAAGTCAGTGGTAATTAAGCATCTACATGCCAAAGTCACTTTAAAAAAAAGAGAGAGAATTAGGTGATTTTTTTAAAAAGTATTTTCCCAGAATCATAGATTCCAAGGCCCCAGAATCATAGATTCCAAAGCCAGAAGGCCCACTGTGATCATCTGCCCTGCCCTCCAGCATAACACAGGCCATAGAAATTCCCTGAAATAATTCCTCTTTGAAGTACAGTGTCTCTCTCTGTCTCTCTCTCTCTCAAAAAAAAAAAAAATCCAGTCTTGGTTTTAGACATTCTGGACCTTGAAGAGTTTAAAGCTCAGATTCTGTAGCTCAATCATCAAGGCTCTGGCCAAGTGTGGATCCAATTGCAGAACTCCAACCTTAAAAAATTGTATAAATTGAACACAAAAATGAACATGGCTGAGCATAGGCTGGCATTGTGGACAAATGGATTTTCAGGAGGGATGTGAACGAAAAGGACATTGGCACACAGAAGATTGTTTCAAGATGTTCCAATAACAATCCTGATTTATAAATGCTTTTACATACAGGTATCTCAAGGTCTGCCTCAAAGGTGCAGTGCCATCAAGTCTTGTTTGGCCATGGGTAGACTTGCAAAGTCTACTATCAAGAGACACATTTTCATGGAAAGCAGCCTTTAAAATAAAACAAGGAACCCAGCTCAGATGCTGTTTTCCCAAGTCAGTGCTTCAGTATTCCAACCATGTTAACTGAAAGTGAAAGTGCCTAGGAATGAAAGTGAAAGTGCCTTTGTTGGTTTTGATTGCCTTGCAGGGAGAAGTGCACCCAAAATGACAAGTAAATTAGATTTCAAAAGGCCTTTTGCTTCTAATAAGCTAATGAGCTGTTAGTCGTTGAGTTTCAATAATGTGACATTTAAATGGACAGGATCCCTTTCCAAGTGCAAGCAGCCACTTGAAGCCCTGCTCTTTTGGGCTCCCAGTCCCTTCCAGGTTCAACAGTTTGCTGAGCGGTCCTCACTCTTTGGCAGATTCTCTTCTGAGGCTGGGAATGGAGAGGAGGCTGCTGACCAAGGGCATTATTTCGGGTATGTAGAGGGGGTAGCAGCCAGAGCTCCCTTCTGCTGCCAGGTGTGAGCACCAGGCACAGAGCACAAGCACTTTCCCCTCACTCCGTTAGTGCCTGGGGAATGGGATGAAAAGCAAACCATGTCTGGGAGCGCATGGCTGCTCCCCCCCCACACCTCCGGAATGGCGTCCTGGCTGCTGGCTGTCTCACTTGATGCCCCACTCCTTTCCCTGGGAGTGTGGGCCCAGCTGTTGTCTATTGCCCTGTGAAGTGTAAGGCTTGGCTCTGCACAAGGCTTCCACTCTGGTGCCAGTTCCTTCTGGGCCCTAACGTAGGATCCTGCTGTTCCTGAATGGTTTGAGGTTACTTAGGTCTCCTTCATGCAGGTTCTCTTCCAACTGTATAAGGGGGGAGATGGAAAAGCTCCCTGTTCTCGTTCTCCTGCAATTGCACAGTGGCTTTACCAATGCATTGGCCAAAGCCTAATTGTCTCTACGAAGGATAATTCAACCAATGAATGACTTGAAACTTTTTCTCAATGAGTATTTTTGTCTTCCATGTTGGGCTGGAAAAAACATTCCCCTCAGCTGCACTCCTAAGAGCTGCCATGAAGGAAAAGTGGGGGTGGGATATTGGGGGGAAAAGATTGAGTTGGATGCTTTCTATGGAAATCATCAAACCATAAACTGCTTTGTCTCTGACTTGTTGCCAGTGAAGAGGCTGTATTAACTACCTAATGGAATTCCTACCTAGGGCCTGTTAAGGAGAAACCTTTTGCATTGCTGATTCTCTTTGCATTTGCATTGGCTGGGTAGAAAGCTCTGGTGTTATTCAATAATGGCTTTTATTTGCTTTTTGTGCATTCAAAAACAGGTAATTGGGGAAGCAAAGTGCAGTGGTCTGAGTGAGTAAGGTTGCTATAAAAACTGAGCATTATTGGTTACATCACTTTCCCTGCCTACGGTCTAGAAGAGATTAATACCTCTGTAGATAACTCTTTAGATAATCTTATACTTCTGGACCTCTGCAAGAAACTTACCTCCCACTCCAGTAGTGTATTAAATACGGGAGGTTCTTCTGGTTTCCACGCCTTGTGTGTGTAACTAAGTCATGTCAAGCCTTTTCTGCACAGCCACGAAAGCTAGAACTGAATGAATTTTTTTAGAAACATGAAAGTGGAGATTCTCACATAACCACATACCTCTAGGAGCCGGAGCTTTAAGGGGAATATCAAATAGTGTGAGATTGGCAGTGACTTGCCAGAGCTGGCAACACTGAATGTCTGATCAGTATTAGAACATTGAGGGAGCGACACAACTTAGAGGTTGCCTTTGTCTCCGGGAAAAGGTGGATGGGCAGGGGCTTAGTGTGACAGTGATGTGTGTGTGGGGGGGGGGGGGGGGGAAGGGGGGTGAAATGGAATCCCCAGGCAGACTCACTCCTCTACCGGGGTCTGCAGGGTCTGCATGTGCCCAGGTCAGTCCTGCTCCACCCCCTTCTCCTCCCGATCTCCCAGTCAAGCCCTGCTGCCCCCATCCAGCCCTGGTTCCGCCACCTGCCCTCTCTGATTTCTGCTGGACAGCCCCACTGCCTCCAACCCTGCTTCCGCCACCTGCCTGCCTGCTCCCCCCCATCTCCGCGGGACAGCCCCGCTACCCCCAACCTTGCTTCCGCCCCCCACCAGCCCCTCCCATCTCCGCAGGATAGCCCCGCTACCCCCAACCTTGCTTCCGCCCCCCACCAGCCCCTCCCATCTCCGCAGGACAGTCCCACTGCCCCCAACCCTGCTTCCACCGGCCGTCCACCCGCCTGCTCTGATCTTCGTGGGACAGTCCCGCTGCCCCCAACCCTTCTTCCCAGTGGCCGGTTCTGTCTCCCCCCCCGCCGCCACCTCCTCCCAGCCCGCCCTGCTCTGCTCCCCTACCGGCAGCCACGCTGAGGCCTGGTATTTTTTTCCCGTGGCCCGGTACCGGGCTGCAGCCCATAGTTTAGAAAACGCTGCCCTACAGGTTTCACCTGTGTGTGGGTCTATGGGCTCGTTCAGACAGAGTTACTCTTGGGTGCTGATCCTGCACAATTAAAGTTAGTGGGAGTGTTGCCATTGACATTAGTGAACAGAGGATCAGATACTTACGTGTTTTTCTGAACTGGGACCTAAGTCTTCACTTAACTTCAGCAGGCGTTAAGCATGTGCTTAAGTGCATTCCTGAGTAGAGACATTTCCTTGAATTGGAGCCCTAGAAAGGATGGTACTTCCCAGTTAAAAGAGTTCTGTCAGCAGAGCAGAGCTTCCTTACTCGGCATGTTAAAATACGTGTATTTGTGTAAACGTGTAACCATGGATCCTTTTAGTGGTTACACATTTACATGCGGGGTGGGCTGGAGGAAGGCAGGTGAGAGCCAGTGCTCGAGGGAGACGGCTAATCCTCTGTGCTGCTGCCTCTGAGGGTACGTCTACACTACATGGCACCGTCGACGGAGGCATGTAGATTTGTGTATTCGAAAAAGGGAAATGAAGCGGTGATTTAAATAATCGCGGCTTCATTTAAATTTACATGGCTGCCGTGCTGAGCCGACAAACAGCTGATCAGCTGTTTGTCCGCTCAGCGCGCTAGTCTGGACGCTCCCCTGCCGACATCAAAGCCCTTTGTCGGCAGCCCCGGTAAACCTCATCCCACGAGGAATAACGGGGCTGCCGACAAAGGGCTTTGATGTCAGCAGGGGAGTGTCCAGACTAGCGCGCTGAGTGGACAAACAGCTGATCAGCTGTTTGTTGGCTCAGCGCGGCAGCCATGTAAATGTAAATGAAACCGCGATCATTTAAATCACCGCTTCATTTCCCTTTGCCTATAACCCTAATCTACATGGCTCCGTCGATGGAGCCATGTATCTAGACACAGCCTGATAGAAAAGCAACAATGCTGGGGTTAGGAGTAGGGTTGCAGTTGGTGTGTGGGGAGCCAGCAGCGGGGGGAGGTAGAAAGGGCAATTGGCTCTGTGTGAGCCGCTACTCCTGGGGAGCCAACTTAAAAGGCAGGATTGGCAGGACAGTAGGTGAGTCAGGCCACTTGGAGGCTCCTCTGCACGGTGAGAGTGGTGTGAGGGGTCTTCAGGATTTGAATTGGAGACTGTGTGCAGGTGGCTTGGGTGTGCACGCGTATGTCCACATGCAAAGTTTCATGTATAAAATCAGTGTGGAGAGTACAGCGTGCAAAGCATCCGAAGCTGATCTCACCTGAGCTCAGTGGGCTTTGGTTCATTCCCCTGAGGGCCTGATCTGCCAACAGAAAAAACCAACAAATGGTCTGGCAGCACTTTATAGACTAACGAAACATGGAGATGGAATCATGAGCTTTTGTGGGCACCGCCCACTTCTTCAGATGACCCGAGTTACGGTCTATAAAGTCTATAAAGTGCACCAGACCATTTGTTGTTTTTTTCTGTAACAAACTAACTTGGCTACCCCCTGAAGCTCCTGATCTGCCTTCTGTTAGAGTTTGGCCCAGAAGGTTGATAGGAACCTGTAAAAAGTGAGGGTTCAGCCTAGGAATCTGACTGGCTGATTCAGGATGCCAATAAGCAGGGAGCACACAATCTGAGGCCCATATTGTCCACTATGTTCAAACAAGAATAATAACCAATATACTCAACCATGTGCATCAGGGCTGCAGTATTGGCCCATTAAATAATAGTTCACATGTTTACTTTTTCTGTTCAGATCATAGAAATTGAAATGTAAAAATCCTCCTGCAATTGTGCCATTCCTTACTGTACATCGACAATACTTCATCAAGTCTAACAGACCTAACTATTACAGGCTGAATGTCAGACAAGACTTAATTGAATCAAATTTCCTTTTATTTCTCTAAATAATTCCACGCTCCTTGGAGTTCACATCATTTAGATCTTTATAAGCTTAGTTTCCAACCTGCTCCTATATGTTAATTGGCTTTCTCAGAAACCATCTTCTTGTTAAATGTGTGTGCAGTTCTTAGCACAGTTGGGTACATGATCCCTGATGGGTGACTTCAGGAGCTATTGCAGTACAAAGAATAAAGTGTTCCCTTCAGCTTCCTAATAACACCTGTTGCACTTCTCTGGGCTTCATGCAATTTGCCTATATACCTGTTTTGTACTGAGGTTCACAGAAGTGAATATAATATTTCCGGGTGGCATTGTACTAGAGATGGATCCTGCCAGACAGCAGGTAGGACAATGCATCCTAAAAATTACACAAGACTTTTTATTGCCATCTCCCATGATTATCTCATGCCTTATCTGGTTTTTGCTTTTTTCAGCATTGCTACTAACCGGCTCTCTCCTTCCTCTTAAGTACACCTGCCTCAGATTCTCTCCTAGATGTATTAGTCTGCATTTTTCATAATTTGATCTCACCTACTTATTTTCTGCTCGTGTCTCTGCTCACTCTACGGGCCCCTTTATATAATCCCTTCACTGACTGTTTAAAGACAATACTTCCTTTTAAGCCTTTTCTCTGATTCCTTTGTCAGAGAGCTTTGTATTAGCTTCCTTGGTTTTTAAACGTGTATTGAGCATTAGACTCGCGAGTGTTCTCTGTTTGTTGTTTAAGTTCAGTGATGTGGACAGCTAAAGTAACTGATTTTTAAAATTATGTCAATTGCTTTCTTTCCCCTTCAAGACAGAAAAGATCCTAAGAAGGACAAAGTCAAACCTATTACAGACATCACTTGTAATGTCCTTGCATGTAGCCAGTTCCAAACGCTTACTACACAGATGATGGAAAATCTCAGGGCCTAAGAATGTGACTTGTCTGGCTGACACAGTCATGTAGTGAACAGAGAAGCAGGCTTCATGGCACTAGGGATGTAAGCGACTACTCGAGTAGTCGACTACCATAGTCAAGACACTACTCTACTACTTGCTCCCCCACCCTAGCTGTCTCTGCACCAGGGGGGAAGCAGGAGCCAGTGCTGGGGAGAGCCAGCTTAAAAACTGGTTCCCCCCAGAACCGTCTCTGTGGTGCCGGGGGAGAAGCCAGGGGAGGCAGAGCTGCAGTGGACCTAGGGCCCGTGCAAGCTGGGACTGCTTAGTCCTGGCTTGTGCCGCCCCCAGGAGCTAACCCCACTGCAGCTCTGCAGTTTAAATGTAGCAAGAACTGGGCTGCCTGAGCACCCGTCTCCTACTACATTGAAACTGCAGAGCCGCAGCAGGGGTAGCGAGCACCTCCCCCACCCCCACTGACTAATGGAGTAGTGGACAGACATTCCATCGACTCCTCGTTAGCTAGTTAACTAATACTTCACATCCCTACCTGGTGCTAGAATTTTGTCCCTCCCATGCCCACTTTACCATGTGGACTTTGGACCTACACCACTGCTCTGCATGTTTCTGCCTGGCTTTTTGATAGGTGTAATGTAGCTATAACAATAAACTAGACAATTGAGTAGGATACCGGAATGTGTTCCGGGAGTGAGTGGATTTGCCTTTTTATTTTATGAGGGTGAATGCAGGGTGCAGTGTTTGACTGTGCTGCTGTGCTTTCCTGTCTGACCAGAGGGCAGGAGAGAGATGCCAGTAAAATGGGGACATTTGATAGCGGGGATTGCCAAACAATCCAGCCCTACACATTGCGAATGTTGTACAGCCTTCGCATGAATTTCAACCCTCCAGAGTCCTAGACAAGACCAGCCCTGAGGAAGCACCGGGCAACTATTGTTTCTGAGAGTATGTCTACACTACCCCGCTAGTTCGAACTAGGAGGGTAGTGTAGACATACCCTGAGAGTGCTGCTCCTGAATGGATTCCTAAAGGCTCCAACCATGGCCTAAAATACTGTAAATTGCAAATAGAATACTATTGAAACTGCTTGAAGCTAGTGCTTTGGACTGCACTAGGGTGCCTGCTGCACTGGGCTTTGGATCAGACCTGACCGATGGAACTAACCCTGACCCAGCAGCCCTATGGAAACATCTGAGTCTGTTGACAGGACGAAGAGGCAGATGTTTTGAGTTTGAGCCATTTTTCACTGAATATGACACAGGCCGTAGAATCTGACACTCGCTTTCTCTTGAGGAAGTTGGGTTGGTTCCTGTGGAGGCTTACAAAAGATGCTGCCTGTTTTTAGGAAGAGGTGCAGCATCGTTATGTCTTGTGTGAGGGGCAACCAGATAACGAAGGGTTGGGCACCTTATGTTTGTAGCAAAGCAGCAAGGCCTCACTGAATAATTAGTGCACACCTTTGGCTAGATCAGTGGAGTTATGCTGATTTATACCACCAAAGGACTGTGTCCAGTTCTGGGCCCCCATTACAGGAAGGATGTGGACGCATTGAGAGGGTCCAGCGGAGGGTGACCAAAATGATTAGGGGTCTGGAGCACATGACCTATGAGGAGAGGCTGAGGGATTTGGGCTTGTTTAGTCTGCAGAAGAGAAGAGTGAGGGGGGGATTTGATAGCAGCCTTCAGCTACCTGAAGGGGGGTTCCAGAGAGGATGGAGAGAGGCTGTTCTCAGTAGTGACGGGTGGCAGAACAAGGAGCAATGGTCTCAAGTTGCAGAGGGGGAGGTCCAGGTTGGATAATAGGAAAGACTATTTCCCTAGGAGGGTGGTGAAGCACTGGAATGGGTTACCTAGGGAGGTGGTGGAATCTCCATCCCTAGAGGTTTTTAAGCCCTGGCTTGACAAAGCCCCGGCTGGGATGATTTAGTTGGGATTGGTCCTGCTTTTAGCAAGGGGTTGGACTCGATGACCTCCTGAGGTCTCTTCCAGCCCCAGAGCCAGGTGTACACTAGACCTGGAAGGCTGGCTTAGGCAAGGGTCAGCAACCTTTCAGAAGTGGCATGCCAAGATGTAACTTATTCACTTCTATTTACAGTCTGCGTGCCATTGGTACTTATAAAAGTGCATAATAGTCCTACTTGCATTTTAGCAGCATCATTAATTTCTCTCAGTAGCCTCAAGCATGTTCTGCATCCTCCTTCACTGCTCCTGCCCCCACATCTCTGTGCCTACAGCGCACACACCAGCAGGGTAACAGCCCCCGGAAGCAGCACTGGGGTGAGGAGGCTGGGAGGGAGAGGGCCGAGCCTGGCTGTGCGTGGCTTTGGCCCAGCCCAACCCCTTGGCAGCTGGCGGGGAGGGCTGGGCTTAGCTGCGCACAACTTTGGTGCAGCCCAGCACCCTGGAAGCCAGCGGGAGAGGGCCAGGCCTGGCTGTGTGCAGCGTCTGGAGCAGGAGGTGGCCATGTGTCATTCAAAATTATCTTGTGTGCTATTTATGGCACGTATGTTACCACCCCCAGCTTAAGATATGCAATTCCAGCTGCACAGAATATGTAGCTGGAGTCGGCTAACTTTAAGCTGAGCTTGGCGACGTTCCTACTGTAGGATGCCGACAGGAGGAAACACTCCCATTGGCTTCCCTTACTCCTCGTAATTGCAAGGAGTACAGATGCCGGCTGAAGCTGCTCTCAGCGTTCAATTTATACTAGACTCACTAAATTGAATGCCAGAATCTCCGGTGGCAAGTGAAGATGTGCCCTATGATTCTGTGATCTGGCCCAGTATAGTTTGGACAGAAAAACCATGGTATCTCCTCAGTAAAGCTTTGAAAAGATTCCTGTTCTATACATTGGGAAGTATTAAAGGTTGGACCTTGAGACCTGAGCAGTCTTGAACCAGGAAGTTTGTCGGACCAGGGGAGGTCAGTGCTCCACTGTTAGCTGCCAACCCCGCTGCTGCTGTGGCCCGGGGCTCCTGACCTCCAGAGCTCTTCGGCCCTGCCACATCTGTGGTCTGGCAGGACCATGGATGTGGTCAGACCAGAGAGTCCTGGATTTGAGAGGTTCCACTTGTATCAGAATCAGAGCTGAAGTACAATTGGCAAAGGAGGATGATCCTTATGGGAGGATACAGGAAGCAAAGGAATATCCCAGCCCCTTTGTCGTTATTTTTATTCAAGTTAGTCTGAAGCAAAAAGGGCTGGTGCAGAGCCAAAGATTTCTGACTTGTGGTGTGATGCCTCCATGGGCGATGGGGGAACCTAGGGCTGCGGGAGGCAAGCCCCCATCCCCAGCCATTCCACCCAAGGCTTTGTCCCTGCCTCTGAGGCCCCATGAGCGTCAAGCCCGCCCTACTGTAGGGGCAGGCAACCTCCCCCCCCAGGTGGCACCTGGTCCCAGCCTGCTTTGGACCCAGGAAGGGCGAATGGCCTCTCAGTCCTGGAGGGCATGTGGTGGTTGGGCCTCCTGATCCTGGAGCATGGGTGGCACTTGGCCCCAGCCTCCCTGGCCTCAGGAGGGCTGGTATTATGGGCAGGACTGAAGCCCAGGAAGCCCCGGGAGACTAGGGGAGCTGCACTGAATGGTGGGGGCTGGGAGTGCAGTGTGGGTGGGCAGTTTGGGAAATCATTGCCTGCCCCTGCCTCAGACCCATTGCCCATGGATGCCTCCTTCCCACAGCATATGAAATACCTTTCTGATCATTTACCCTGAGCCCAGCCCCTATCTTCACTCCACTTGGGATGCCACTACTCACCATCTATCAGTCAACTTCTCCGTTAAACACATCGGTGCTTCCTCCTACATGGAGCCTTGTGCTTTTGGGGAAAGGCAAGATAAGGATGGTACCCGGGTATAATCCAGAAAGCTGTGACCGGATCCTCCTTCACATTTCTCCTTGAGAGACTTGCAGGGCCCTGATGCCTACGTAACCATTTTGCCTGCTGCTGATTATGGCAAGAGTGTCCCTCTTCCCTTGCCATACTAGCTCCTGCATTTTGCTCCCTACCTCTTGCTTCTGCAATGAAGTGAAAAAACAGGAAAACATGTAACTTACAAAGCTGTGCTATTTTTCACCACATTCATTTGCTTGTGTGATGTCCCCATTTGCTTGTGTTGTTTAGGCTGCAAGCTCTCTTGGAGAGGGCCAGGTTCTTATTTTTATTTGCATAGTGCCCATCACAATCCAGATTGGCTATATTTGAGCACCACCATAATCATAATTCCTGCTAATATTAATCCTCGTTTCATTTAAGACCAGCCCTCCAGCATAATCAAAGCTGTTGCCAACTGTCATGATCTTATTGTGAGTCTGGTGATATTTGGTATTTTGTAAATCCCCTGCTCCTGGAATCCTGTGATTCCTCAGGACTCTCAGCTTTCACGTTTCCTCCACACCTGCAGAGAGTAAGTTCTTGGCTTTCATGGTTGTAGAAAAAAAGCTTAAAAGCCATGGTCTCCCAGGCCTCAGAAGGCAAATTAAAAATCCCACAACATTATTATTTGCATTGCTGTGATAGCCATGTTGGTCCTCACCTAACTTAGAGAACCCACTTTAATACAGAAAAAACCCTCAGACTGCACACTCTCATTTGCCACCTACTACCCTACATTGGAACTTATGTGGGGTCTCATCAAACAGTTACAACCCACAATCAATGGGGCCACATCCTGAAAGAAATCTTTTCTCTCTGGCCTTCAAACAACCCTCCCACCATTGTCAGATGCACTCATCAAGACACGCCAAATCAAAGCAGCACGGGCCCCTACCAAAACACGCAAAGCCTGCAGACATTTCTCCACGGCTCCTGCGATCAGTGCCCCTCCCCAAACACACCTTTCACTATACATGGGGTTTGCTCTTGCCTGTCACATGTATACCTCGGCTAATGCGCTAAATGTCCAAACAACTACTGTATGGTGAAACCAGACAATCACTATTCTCTTGAATGAACTCATGTAGGTAAATAAAGAAAAGAACACCATGTCACCCAGGGGTGAACACTTCTCACAAAGCGATCACCTCTATTAGCACTTGTCCACGGAGGAAACCTGCAAAACACCTTCGAGGATGAGCCTGGGTGTTTACATTCATAATTTTGTAGACATTCAAAATCTGAGACTCAGACACTGGATTTATGGCATATTACAACAACCTGCATCCCCCTCTCTGCTCTTTTGTCCTACAACCGTGGAAGTGTTAGCTGCCCACTCTGTCTTGAATGGTCTTTTGCAACATGTGTTAACTCCTTATGCTAAGCAGTCTGTTTCACCTTGGCTACGTCTAGACTGCATCCCTTTTTCGGAAAAGGGACGTAAATTAGACGTATCGCAATTGCTAATGAAATGGGGATTTAAATCAACCGTGCTTCATTAGCATAAAAATGGCTGCCTTTTTTTTCGGCACGGAGCTTTGTCGGAGAAAAGCGCCAGTCTAGACGCTGATCTTTTGAAAAATAAAGCCTTTTCCGAAAAGGGATGTATTTCAAGATGGATAAGGGATCTTTTGGAAAAGGCTTTATTTTTCAAAAGATCAGCGTCTAGACTGGCGCTTTTCTCCGACAAAGCTCCGTGCCGAAAAAAAGCGGCAGCCATTTTTATGCTAATGACGCGGGGGAGATTTAAATCCCCGCTTCATTAGCAATTGCGATACGTCTAATTTACATCCCTTTTCCGAAAAAGGGATGTAGTCTAGACGTAGCCCTTGTATTTAGCTGTCACACTGAAATCATTAGGACTCAAAGGCTATGTCTACACTGACATTATTCCAAAATAACATAGTCCACGTGTACACACAAGCAGTTATTTTGACATAATGTTGAAATAATATTGAGCTGGAGGACTGCTTACTCCGACTCCTGTAACCCTCATTGTACGAAGAGTAAGGGAAGTCGGGGGAAGAGCGCTCTACCTCGAAATAACTGCTATGTAGACAGCACCAAAAGTTGAAATAAGGTATTGGGACTTAAGCTATGCAATTATTGTAGCTCAAGTTGCATAGCTTATTTTGAGTTTAGCCCTGCTGTGTTGACGTGCCCAAAGGGACCTCAAGTGATCATCTAGTCCAGTCCCCTGCATTCATGGCAGGACTAAGAATGATCTAATCCATCCCTGTCATTAGTGTGTTTCTCAGACCCAAAGACAAGCTCTGTGTGGCTCAAAAGCTTCTCTCTCTCGTCAACAGAAATTGGTCCAAAAATATTTCTTCCCCTGCCCTGTCTTTCTGACAATATAATTTTTAAAGACTTGCTGATTTTTAAGTCAATATTGTGATATTTGGTGGACCTGTCTAGTGTTCCCTGTAAGCTGAGTGCTTGGGTGGCCACCAAGGAGAGATTCAAATGCCACCCAGCTGATTAGCAGAGTGCCTGCGGCCCGCAGCATGAGTTTCTCCTGATGGTGCACATCTGCACATTCTTTAGTGCACATAACAAAATTTATTCAACATGTGGCCAGAAAAAAATTAGAGGAAACATTGGACCTGACTCATGCTTTTGGAACTATTAGGGCTTAGCTGTATTGGCAAAATTGGTCTCTCCCAAAAAGGAACCTGTGTATGGAGGAGGGGAGGAAAATGTTTCATTATGAAAGCCTAACAACATAAAGAGACATTTTCCTTGGAGACTAGCCATAGCAATTTTCTTCCCCTCCTCCCAGGCTCAGCAGAGACCAGCAAGCACTCCCATCCTCTCTTCCAGTATTGCAGTGTTAATGCTGTTGCTGTATTGATTGAGTCAGGCTCTGCTGCCACTGGGGACAATCGGGGGAGGGGGTTGTTTTTAGTCTTAGCCCCATGCTTCCTTCAATGCAATTTTTAGCCTTTTCCTGGTAAAAGGGCCTTTTGAATGTTTTTTAATGGGGGGAGGGGTAAGAGGGTTTTGGGGTGCTTCACTGTTCATTGGCCTTCTCATCGACTCTCCGGTAACTCCGGAGGCTGCTCTCACTTCACTTGGCCATGGCTCAATGTGAAGAACGTTTTAAAATCAGCCCTGATTCTGTGCCCTTGAGGAGCTACTCAAGGAGCCTGTTAGCAGAACCGTCAGCTGCTGGAATGTGGATAAACACTGAGTTCCGGGAACAGGAGAGGTTTCCTCTTTGTTGAGAAAGGGAGCAAAACAACCCACAGAAAAGCAGCATGCAAGAAAAACATGCCCTGGGTGGGCTTTTCCCTCCTGTCCCTACCCAGCTATTCATGACCTTGTTGAGCGGATTGGTCTGCCTCAGGCAGTGTAAGTGGTCATTTTAAGTGTATGGAGAAACCAAATGTGGCTTTTATTTTTCTGTATGACAAATAGGCAAGCGCCGGTTTTACTTACCGTACATTTTGAGTTGCCACTGGAGAACAAAGTCACCTTGAGGGAGAGGTATTTATGAGTCAAAATGACACAAGAATTAAAGTTCTTCACCCTCACATAAAAATAGCTTTAGTGCAGGTCTTCAGCTCCAGCCAAATCTTGCTTCCAGGAATGGCTGGATTTGTTTAAAAAAAGAAAAAAACAGGAAGGGAGGTGGGAGACAGAGCATCATTCCCCCCCCCCCCCCCCCTTTCCCTTCTATTTATTTCGAGTTTTCAAATCCCCTACTCACGACTCCGGTCATCTGGAGAAGTGGGCGGTGCCCACGAAAGCTCATGATCCCATCTGCATGTTTGTTAGCCTATAAAGTGCTACCAGACCATTTGGTGTTGGTTTTGGATTTGTAAGGGGTGCTGCTGGTGCTGCTTTGGCAGATGAAGTGAGGGGTGGGGGTGGGCAGCAAGGTATGGCTGAGACATTACAAATGAAGGTGATGCCGATGTGCTCGCCATGCACGTTAGCGGTCCCTTGGCACTTCTCAGACGAGCAGAGGTTTGCTCTCATACCCTTTGTCCAAAATCCTCCTCCAGGCTATTGGTTTGCTGCCTGTAAATGGTATGGAACTTCCCAGCAAGGGCCTGTCTTGGGTCCCCAGCTCACGTTCATTATTATATTTTCGGGGGCTGCCTTAAGTAAATACATCATGATGCTGTTTGCCCCTCAGTGCAACTCCAGGGCTTTCTGTGGCTTCCATACCCCCTGCTATACACCACTGGCGTGTGATTCATGGGAAAAGATTATAATAAAATCTGACAATTTGTGTGGTAGTTTCCAGACCAACCACTCCCACTGGGAAAGTCCAGTAAGTACAATAGGGAGTTAGGAGGTGGGAGACCTGGGCTCTGTTCTCTGGTTTGCCTGTTTGTTCTTAGGGAAGTCTCGTAAGCCAAC
This sequence comes from Pelodiscus sinensis, assembly GCF_049634645.1. Classification (NCBI taxonomy): domain Eukaryota; kingdom Metazoa; phylum Chordata; order Testudines; family Trionychidae; genus Pelodiscus; species Pelodiscus sinensis. The sequence goes on along the minus strand of NC_134717.1, from coordinate 75,688,461 downwards.
GTCTAAGTCTGGACACCCAGTTTGAGGCACTTTGGCTGTGACTTTCACTGATTGGAAAGTCTAGTTGGAGTCAAGGTGCAGGTGGAAAAAAAAAAGAAGTGAAAAAAATCAAGTTCTTGTAGATGCCCCAAACTAGCCACTTAAAACTAGATACTTGCTCTAAATATTCCAGAAATGGTTATTAGCTGTGCCTCAGTTTACCCATCTGTAAAACAGGGATAATAAAAATTGTTCCACCCTGGAAAGTCTTTTGATGTCTGTGGAGAGACAGTGTTGTAAATTATTGTTGCTGCCACTTTTAATGTGCTGCCTCAGGTCTCAGATCTTCATTCTGGGTCCTGTTCTATGAAGTAGGTGAGATTGAGTCTAGTGGCTACTGTGGCATCTCTTACCTTTGAAGATCAGAGATAAATGGAGCAGGGCATGCTAGATGCAATCCAAACTAGGCCTGTGGTCTGGTTTGTGCCTCCTCCCTCAGGTGAACTTTCAGCTGTTCAGTAGCCAGTCTAACAGTCGTCAGAGGCTGCAATCAAGGGTTCCTGTATGAACCATGACACTCTCTGGGTGCAATCCTGGCCCATTGCAGTCACCAGTGAAACTCCCACAGACTCAGTGTGTCCAGGATTTCTCCTTCTGACTCCTACGAGTAGCCTAAGCTACTGGACTCATTACTGTTCCCTGCGTGCGCCTGACTCTTGTGTATGATGTAGGGATGACTACTCAACTATTTGCTCCCCTACCTTGCTCCCTCTGTATCAGAGGCAGCAAGGGGGAAGCAGGAGCTGGTGCTGGAGGGAGCTGGCTTAAAAGCCAGTCCCCCCCCCCCCCCCCGTCTTCATGGGTGGGGGAGGGGGAGCAGAGAAAACAGAGGTGCAGCGGAGGACATGGTGCAAACCGGGACTGCTTCAGTCTTGGCTCGCACCGGGTTCCCGACCACTATGCCTTTGCTTTCTAAATGTAGTAAGTATGCCTGTGGCTCTGTCTTTTAAATGTGGTAAGAGGCGGCTCTTACTCCATTTAAAAGGCAGAGGCCCAGTGGTCCCGGAGCCGGTGCGAGCCGGGACTGCTGAGTCCTGGCTCGTGCCACCCCTGGGAGCTAACCTTGCTGCAGCTCTGCAGCTTAAATGTAGTAGGAGTTGGGCTGCCTGCACACTGGCTCCTACTACATGTAAACTGCAGAGCTGCAGCAGGGATAGCGAGCCCCCCCTCGTTATCGACTAATTGCGTAGTCCATGGAAATTCCATCCACTACTTGATTAGCTAATTCAGCGCTACTTAACATCCCTAGTATGATGACCTCCATGGCTGGAACTGGGACCTGCAGAGCAGGAAGCATGAGCTGCTACAGCTTATGCTAGAGAGCAGGGGTAGGGAACCTAAGGCCTGGGGACTGGATGTGGCCTGATGTGGTCCCTGGCTTGCCTGGATCCTGCCCCCAAGGTTCAGAGCTCCCCTCCAGTACTGGGGAGCCAGCACTGGTACTCTAGCCTCCCCCTGTGGGGCTGGGCGATACACAATCTACTAGCCTGGGCCCCCCAAGACTCTGGTGTGCAAGGGGAATGCTGGGAACATCTTTCTCCTTTCAGTCAGGGCTGCCTCACTTCGCTCCCCGACTTACTTCCGAAGGAACAGCCCTTGGAAGGTGTCCTAGGTTGGGCACCCAAAGTTACTCATCCCCCTTGAAAACCTTGGCCTGAGCACATAGGGCAAGGATAGCTGGAAAAACAAGGACCCATGAACTCAGATTGTAGCCGGAAATGAAACCAGTAAGAATGTAGATCTATATTTCACTTGTGACAGGTTCAAGCAGGCAAGCAGGAAGTGTAACCCGCCTATTGTTAAGCAAGTGACTAAATGTAACAAACAACAGTGACCGCAGAGTCAGCAGGTTTGCATAGTGCCGCTAACCTTATTTGGAGATAAACCTGACTTCCAAGGATATTAGAAGCAAAATAAGGTAACCTATCGCGCTAGGGCACATAAACCAGGAAGGATGTTAACCCTATAAGACCCCTTGCTTACTCGATGCTGGGGGTCGGCTTTCTTTTGAGCACTGAGCTTCTTAGCCGAACCTTGCAAACAATAAAATTAAGTTGGACCCAGCCTAAAAGTGTGACTCTCTTCTGTGGGCAAATTAGACTAGCCTCCAGGGGACGAATCTTGCAATTTATGCAACAAGATCTTGGTCTTCCATATTAATTTTAAAATGCATTTATTTTATCTGGGGCTTTTTCCAACCTCCTGTGCCTAACTTCGTTACTTCATTCATATCTGGGGAATTGAATATTTAAGCACTTCATTTCTTCCCTAGTGCTCTGATATAGAAATCATGTTTTTGGAAGCAGGGCTCGAGTAATATTAAGGACATCCAGAAACGTTACATGCAAAGGATAGGTGTGTGTCCTGTGGTCTCTGTGCTGTACTTCTGCTAGAGTCAAGGTATGTTTTGTATGTTTATATGCAAAATAAAATTGAAGCTCTTGAAAGTTGCAGTTTGTACTTGGGGAATATAATGTCTGTGTTTTAGTAACTGCAGTGGTTATACAAGAGTGCACTACCAGGGATCTGAAAATGTTTGTGATGGCAACAGAGTCTGTTTTGGGGAGCACTAGACACAGCTTTGAGTGGGAAGTGCTGGTGATCAAGAGTGTCACAGAAACAAAGAAGTGCCTTGACAAAGTGGTATCTCTCCTGAAACAGACTGGAGCTGCTGAGAGAGCGAATGCACTTCTACTCCATTCCTTGATTAAAAACACAAACCAACTATACACACAAGTTGCCAGATACTCTCTCACATATCTACATCAGGGGCTTTAGCACTGTATCTGAAAGGCAAAGAGAGGAGAGGCTGGCAAAACTAAAAGAGGAAAAGCAGGCTTTGTGTAGTAGAGGCTATATAGAAATAAAGGTAAATTGACAAGGAAGGAAAATGCAGACTTTGAATAGGAAGATTAAAACAGTTGGAAAGAGTAGAGCTCTATGGAGTATGATGTACAAGTACCGCTCTCTCCTGCTTTCCCTTGGTCTTAGTAAGAGATGTGGGTTTCATTGGTTTATTTTCTGGGGAGCTGTGAGGGAGCACGTTGGACAGTAGAACAATGCAGCCATCCCCATCTATACAGGGTCATTTAGTGACAATTCTCTTGCACACAAAAATGAATTCAGTACCAGAGGGGCAGATTCAATTTCCTAAGCAGCAAGCTGCAAGATTTGGATTCCCTAGAGCACCATGTTCAAATTCCAGCAGTACCAGTTTGGCTCTTTGTTCCTGAAAGGGTTGTACTGAGTTCCAGGCTGTTTGCTGGGAGCAGGTTTCTTAGGGACCTTAGTAACTGAGAATCTTTGAACGGACACTAAAGATCCTGTTCAAAAGATTCAGAGGGGTAGCCATGTTAATCTGAAACTGAAAAAATGTAAAAAACAACAAATAGTGCTGCAGGACCTTAGAGACTAACAAAAAATGTAGATGGTATTGTAGCAGAAAGTGAAACCAGTCTCCTGTTGAGTAAGAATGTAGATATATTTCACATACTTTAACTTGTGACAGGCTCAAGCAGGCAAAATCCAGCAACAATGGTAATTGCAGAATTAACAAAAATGCACAGTGCTTAACTTTATTTGGAAGTTAACCTGACCTATAAAAATGCTAAGAGTCGAAATGCAGTAACCTATCGCGCTAGGGCACATAAACCAGGAAGGATGTTAACCCTATAAGACCCCTTATTTACGCAATGCTGGGGGTCGGCTTTGCTTTGAGCACTGAGCTCCTTAGCTGAACTTTGCAAACAATAAAATCGAGTTGGACCCAGCCTGAAAGTGTGACTCTCTTCTGTGGGCAAATTAGACTAGCCTCCAGGGGACGAACCTTGCAATTTATGCAACAAATTTGGCGACCACAAAGGGACCTCCCTTGGACTACTCCGGAGTTGGACGACAAGACCGTTGTAGGTGACCGTGAAGTGCGCACCGGACTGTTTGAGTCCGTCACGGCACCGAAAGTGTGAGTCGGGAGATCCGGAAAGTTAAAGGAGTCTCTATTGAACGAGTCAACTAGGCTGTGAGGTCCGAAGAGAAGGCACCGGGGTATAGACGGAGTGAGTATACCTATTCCCTGTGTTCTTGCAGTTGTTAGTCCTTAGGGGACTCTTGCGTTCAGCACATAGGTCTGAACATTGGAAAGAACACAGTATTGTGGAATCGGGTCACACCCGAATGGTGGAAACCTCTGTAAGCCCCATAGGGAACACCACGAACCCGTGGGCTGTGTGGGGAAATTATGGGGAGTTAGAACAACCCCAGGGATTGCTTTTGTTTTTAGTAGGAGTACTTCTGTTCTTGATATTAATGATTTGTTGGAAACCCAAATTGTGAAACTAAAAGTTTATGTGAAGAATGACTGTTGCTGACCAGGTCTGAGACTTAAGCTGACTCCAGCCGCCCCAAGAATCCTGCAAAGGGATACCCGATGACCAGGATATCTTGATTGCAAGGGGGGGTCAGCCGAACCTCGTGACCCAGCGAGTCTCCAAGCCCCCTGTTTGTCTATATTTATTGCTGTCTAATAGACCTGTCTTAAGTGTCACGGTTCCACAAGGGCACACCGGTGTGTCTAGTGAGGCAGCCAAGCGCTGGACCCTCTCTGAGTTCGGACGCTAAAAGCTGGTGTGGTGTCATTCTATCGACACACGGAGCTGTGGTAAAAGCTTGTTGACTGTGTGTGTGTGTGTGTATGTGTGTAATAAATATATAGACATGGGTTCAGGAAGCTCCCGGATAGAAAACTCTGCAACCCCATTGGGATGCATGTTACGGAATTTTAGTAATTTTAAAGGTGACTATGGGGTAAAAATGGCAAAGGATGAGTTAATTAAATTTTGTCAACTTGAATGGCCAACTTTTGGGGTAGGCTGGCCAGACACCGGGTCCTTTGATGTGAATTTAGTATCCCTAACCCATGGAGTTGTAACTCGGGATGGACACTGGGATCAGTTCCCATATATTGATTGTTGGTTATTCCATGCCCAGGATCGACCAAAATGGCTGCTGAAGTGTAGAATGGGAACGTGTAAAGGAATGGCTGCGAAAGCAAGAACGCTGGGAGGCAAAAGTAGCTCGGGCCCCAAAGTTTTAAATGACTCAGGTAGCGAGATCGACCTCACTCAAGGCAGACAGAGGAGAGCCCCAGTAATAGGGCAGCATGAGGGGGGAGGAAATAATAACGACCACTTGTTAGTACTAACTCCACAGTCCTCTCCCGAGCGCTCCCCTCCTCCGTATAATCAGCCAGATGCAGGAAAGAGCCCCACCGCTCCTCCTGAACTCCCCTCACAAGGAGTCCACCCTGAACTCCCCTTCTTCCGAGACCAGGCTCCGACCAGTGAAAGAGAATGCTACATGCTTAGACCTAGAGACAAGGGAGAAGAAGTGATTCAGTGCTGCCCCATGAGGGAAGTAGCTAGAGGAGATGGGGATACGGCTTTTGTTTATGTCCCTTTTAGTACTTCAGACTTGTTCAACTGGAAAAATCAGAACCCTTCTTTTAGAGAAGACCCCCTAAAAATGCAAAGCCTTTTTGTGTCTGTGGGCCAGACCCACTGACCCACATGGGCAGATGTCCAAATGATGTTGCAGACTCTGTTAACCACAGAGGAGCGCCGCTTAGTGCTCGGCACGGCAGATCGCATCGCAGAAGAACGTAGGACCCACGGGGGGGGGGCAGTAAGAGGTCTAAGGGAATTATGCCCGATAGAAGATCCAGGGTGGAATGGCCATGAAGCCGTAGGCCGAGAGCGCAGTGCGGAATATCTCAGAATCATAGTACAAGCATTGGGACAGGCAGTACTGAGAGTTACCAATTTGTCTAAGTTATATGATATCCGGCAAGAAAAAACTGAAGACCCCTCCACCTTCCTAGGGGGACTGTTTGAAGCCTTTCGAAGATTTAGTGACCTAGACCCCGAGTCCCCTGAAAATCAGCGGATGGTAAATTTAATGTTTATAGGACAGGCCACCCCTGACATCCATAAGAAGCTACAAAAGACGGAAGGCGGAGCGGGAAAGCCTATATCCGAGCTAGTAGAAATAGCATACAAGGTATACGGGAATAGAGAACAGACAGCAGAAAAGAGAGAGGACAAAAGAGGACAAAAACAAATGGCAATGTTAGCCGCGGCCATCACGGGTAACTTGAACCAGAGACAGAGGAAGAACCCTGAGAAAGGAAAGGGACGGGTAGGAATGGATGAATGTGCATATTATCGGGAAAAAGGGCATTGGAAGAGAGATTGCCCACAACTGAAGGCAAAGGGGAAGAAAGGAGAACCGGAGAACCGCCAGATGCGGGCAGAGTCCTCCGGGGAAGAGTCTAGTTGAAGGGGACCGGGATCTAAGGCCACCACCCTTCGAGCTGAAGCTCAAAAGGATCCCATGGTAAAAATAAGGGTTGGTGGCAGGGATTATGAGGCTCTGGTGGATACTGGAGCCACGTTTTCTATGATTCCTGTAAAACCCCCCTCAGCTAAGGAAAGTGGAAAGCATGTGATAGTGGAAGGAATTGAGGGAAGAAGAAGCAGGCTACCCGTATGTAGACCCCTCCTCACGAAGATTGGAAATAATATGCTGGAGCATGCCTTTGTTGTTTCATCTGCATGCCCAGTTGCCTTGCTGGGGCGAGATATGCTAACTAAGCTGCAGGCTGAAATTTATTTCCGTGGTGATCAGATTGTAGTGCAGCTGCCGGTGAAACAGGGCTCAAATTACCAGATGGCCCGGTATCATGAGCTTTCGTGGGCAGAACCCACTTCTTCAGATGAAAGAGCCTGTGTTATTGATCCAAGAATTGAGGTTTGCCTTTGGACAGACCCTCTTCCCCATACTGTTTCCAGAATTCCACTTGTGTTTTCAGAGGGTGTTTTGTTAATTATTCTGGGATCCTTTGGGGTGTGCACGGCTGTGTCATTTTGCAATATATTTTGTGTGGATGTTTTGCAATAAGCATATTGAGCAAAGGTGACAGGATTTAAGAGACACAGAGACCCTCACGATTTCCAGTAGGGCAGCATTTAAGAAATGGACGTTCCTAGAAGTGATGGGAGCCATGAGTGGAAAGTGGGAGGAGGCAATGACAAATAAAATCAGAGGTGGAATACAGCAAGACTTTGGGAGGTCATGAAAACACAGAGAAAAAGCTCATTGACGTGGCTGTGCTCATTAGGAAAGAAAAGTCTCAAAAAATGAGGAGTAACATTAGTTCGGACTAAGGGCTTTAGTCCGAACTAACGCGTCCCGGCGCGCACTTCCTGGTTCGAATCAGCTGTGATTCGAACTAGCGCGCCGGCGAGATCATGTTAATGGAGCGCGGGATATTTAAATCCCCGCTTCATTAACTACTTCGATTGTCTCCATTTGCATCCCTAGTTCGAACTAGGGATGCAGTGTAGACGTACCCTCTTAGAGGCAGGGAAAGTAGGGAACATTTCTGGGGAAGGCACATAATAAAGGATTCATCACATAGTTACATGGCTTAAAACACCAGCACACCAAAACGTCATGATTGGGTATGCAAAATGGTCATGTGAATTGCAGGCTTCTACCTTGCATCCTGGCTAGGTTCTGTTATTGCCAACTGCTATTCACTTCACACTTAAATAGCATTCTGTTATTGGCAGATCTCAAAATGTTTTATAAACATGGGTAAGTCCCCTCACACCCATTTCACCAAGAGCAGTGTAAATGGCATATGGACCTGAACTAATTTACATCAGCTCGTTCTCTGGCCCAGATTGCTGAAAGTGGTTTGTTCAAAGTCACCCAGAAAATGCCTGGCAGAGCTGGCAAATGGAATGTGGATCTCTTGACTCCAAGTCCCATGCTTCAGCCACTGGCTGCAATGCCTGCTAGACAGTATGTTAACAGAATAGTGATGAGGCACAATTGAGAATTAAGCAATCCCTAGTCAGAAGTTTGGCAGGCCAGTCCTGCACTGTGAGTGCATCACTGTCAGGGTTTAATAATTGGGCTGAATTCACTGATGGCTGGAACTCAGGAGCAAATTCTTTATAATGCAGTTTTAAAAGAGAACTATTTGGGAAACAAACCTGTACAGCAACTAGTATCATGTGCCATACAAAGAGAAGGAAGCATCAGTTAGCGGCAATGGACAAGTCATGAAATCCATGACTGGCAAGTCAGCACGTGTGTGTGCGTGTACGTGCACACTCATTTAGATCCATTGCACCACAGTGAATTTACATAGGGTTTTATGGGTCTAATCCAGTGTTTCTCAAAGTGTTCCACAGATGCCGGGCCGCCCCCATTTGTTTACTTACCAGCTCCATAGCCACAGAGCCTCGTGATTCCCATTGGCTGCAGTGTGCCATTTGCAGCCACGGGGAGCCGTGGGAAGCTGTGTGACCTGAGCTGCTGCTTCCCGCAGTTCCTCTTGGCTGCAAATGGTGAACCGCAGCCAACGGGAGCTGCAAGGCTCTGTGGCGGCAGAGCGAGTAAATAAACAAACCAAAACGGCCCAGTAGCAGCTTTTGCAGAATGGGCCTGCAGACTACTTTCAGAAACACTGTTTCTGAAGGCAGGAACTGGTTCGTACTGTCTAGAGGCCAAATGCTTAGCTGGTGGAGGTGGGGCAAATGGAGGCAATGGGGTGTGACGAGGTAACACCAGCTAGGGATCTGGCTATATTATATTTTTAAAAAATCTGGGTTTTTTTGCTCAGTGTAAGCAAGTTGGAAGCTTGAAACTGCAACCAGCTTTTTCTTCCCTGAGATTTGTGTTGACCCCCATGGAATGCAGATTGTCTTACATTTGTGAGATAGATAACAGTTTTAAAAATTACCACTGCAACCAGAAGGTTAAAAAAGCAAATAATTAGTTTTTTAAAATTGAGTTTGATCTGAGTTATTGGGCTGTTTTAATCTCAAAGCTGAATTCAGCTCATTGAGCTTAGTGTAACCGGTGTCATAGGGTATGTCTACACTTGCCCCCTAGTTCGGACTAGGGAGGCAAATGAAGCATATTGAAGTTGCTAATGAAGTGCGGGATTTAAATATCCCATGCTTGATTAGCATATTTGCGGCTGGTCGCCATTTTAAAATGCTGGTCGCCTGATTTAACTTCCTGCGTGTAGACGTGGTAGTCCGATCCAAAACCCTTCCCTCGAATTAACTGTTACTCCTCATTGCATTGGAATATTTAAATCCTGCACTTCATTAGCAACTTCAGTATGCTTCATTTGCCTCCCTAGTCTGAACTAGGGGGCAAGTGTAGACATACTCATAGTTTGGTTCCCTTGTATGTGTTATGACTTAAAAATGGTATAAATGCTGATTTTTCTGTCTCTATTCCACAACACATTCCTCTCTTTACCCAGCTTCTGTTTCCCCGGCAGGTCCCCCACCTCTTCTCTCTGCAGCCAACAATAATGTAGAAAGGAACAATTTTTGGAGCCATACAATTTACCAGTGAATAGGCATTGTAGAAGAGAGGACGTTCCTGGTGGCTAAATTGTTGTAGCTGCTTTGTCTCCTCTTGCACCCTCTGCTGACAGCAATGCCATCGTGAAGTATGTTGCCTCATCTTGTGACTCAGCCCTCCAGCTGCGTCACATGCTAGTGCCACACCCCATTCATGTCCAGACAAACTCCACAAGACCTTGTGTCAGGTCTCTAGCCCCTGCTGCTGGCGTCCTTACACCCCTTTCTCCAGGTTCTGAATTGTCCTTGTCCCTCTTACCTCAGGAGGCTTCATACCATCTTCTCAGTGGCAGGTGAGGGAACCCAGGCCCACCCTATGGGTTGCCGTCCAGGGACTAAAACAAGCAGCCAAGCTCCACACCATCAGACACCTTGGACCTGCTTTCCTGGTCTCCTCCTACCATTCATCTTCCCTAGGCCTTTCTCCACAGTCCCTTCCTGGGCTGGGATGGTAGGTTTGCAGAAATGTTGGTGGAGCCCAGAATGCTCAAGGTCCACACCCCTCCCCCACCTCCATACAGCTCTGAGAGGGAGATTGGGTGGCTCCAACCCAGGATTCACTACTCCTAGCTTCAGACCTCTCTCAGTCTTTCCCCTGGGCCTCTTCCCTTGCTTTCTTGCCACTGTTCCTGTCTTCCTCAAACCTCAGCTGGGTTTGATCACCGGTTGTGCCATGTGATCTAATTGGGTTCAGGCTCTAGTTAACTCACTGTGAACCCATGTGGGGTGTGTACATCCTATCAAATATCATGCAAAATGGTGGAAATATCAGTCTCTGTAAAAATGCAGCCTGAATGTTGAGAAATGAAACCTTTGGGTTAGGAATTTTAACTTAGACTCACAGAATATTAGAACTTGAAGGGATCTCGAGTGGTCATCATGTCCAGTCCCCTGCCCTCACAGCAGGACCAAGCACCATCTAGACCATCCCTGACAGGCGTCTGTCCAACCTGCTCTTAAATATCTCCAGAGATGGAGATTCCACAACCTCCCTAGGCAACTTATTCCAGTGTTTAACCGCCCTGAGAATTAGGAACTTTTTCCTAATGTCCAACCTAAACCTCCCTTGCTGCAGTTTAAGCCCATTGCTTCTTGACCTTTCATCAGAGGCCAAGGAGAACAATTTTTCCCCCTCTTCCTTGTAACACTCTTTTAGGTAATTGAAAACTGCCCTCATGTCCCTGAAAACTGCTATCATGTTCCCGCTTAATGCTGCTCCTTATTGATACACCTTAAAACTAAAGCAGAGGAAATAATTAATATCAAATAACTTACTCATTACACCTCATATTCTGTGTTTATTCATCAAACTTCTTGAATTTTTAGTTTATGGCTGGAGTGTGACTATTCACAATTTTGAATACAGAACAGAGTGAGATCTTAATTCGCCTATGTATGTCAGTTGGTGGGGAAAAAATGTAAGCTACTCATGGATTTTAATGAACTAGCTCTAAATAGTGCATTATCCGTCTGTGAGCCAGCATGGATTCTTCCTCCACTGCCATACTCTATGTGGGCAAATCCTGTTACAGGATCAGATCCTGGCATACTGCCCTATTTTCTAAAGTTCTCAGCCATCAGCACCATTTTTATTTATTTGCAATTCCACATCCTGTGTGGCATTTTTACTGTTCCCTTGGAAAGTCTGACAACCTGATCCACTGAGTACCATGGGAGATGGATTGAGAAATTGTTACAAAGTAATTGTCTCTTCTTACTACAAGTTGGACCTCCCTGGTCTGGCCACCCTCAAGTCCTGAAGGAGGGAGTTTCCTAGACCGGGGAGGCTAGCCCCTCTCCCGACAGACTCTGGGCTCTCCCAGGGTCTGTAGGCAGATCGCCACACTCCTCTGCCCCCAGGCCACTGGGCTCCTGGCTCTGTGGCCAGCCCCAGGGTGCTGGGCTCCACTGCTCCCGGGAGCCTGCAGGGCTCCGTTGCCCCAGTACCTTAGGACTTGTCAGCCAGCCCCAGGGCTGATGGGTTCTGCTCCCCCAGGGCCGATGGTGGACTTGCTGGCAGTGGATGTTGCTGGGCCAGAGAGTCCCAGATTTAGGAGATTCAACCTGTATTTACAATTCTAAATGAGAGATGGGTCAACCCGGAACTAACATTGAAATTAAAATTTAACAAATACAGGGGAAAGCTTGCAGATAGGTCCAACTTTGCAACTGAAGTCCATGTCTTCTACTAATTCCAACCCACCTTGGTTGGTTACACAAATAAAAGGACTATTCAGAGATATTCTGAAAAAGTCTAACACTTCATTTCTTATCTCTTAAATTATCCTTATGTGTGATCTGTATTATCCAGTAGTGTTGCTATGTAAGATTTCAAAGAAACTCTGGTTAGATTTTTGTTTTGTTTTGTTGTGTGGCTTATGCGGAAGGATAGAGTTAAGTTTGAGTGTCTGGATGCAACCTTTTGAGTTTCTTTATTTGTGAATGCTTGCTATGTTAATATTTCTAGTATTTTGTTGTTGTTTTTGCATGGTTGATTTTGTGTGGAATTTTTCTTGGTTTTGTTAAAAAAAATCATCAAAACTATCCTCAGCTCTTCTGTTTAGAGCCTGTCCATTTCTTTAATTCATAGCTGTTTATCTAGATACCTTTGGAATTAAGGAGGTTAAGAAGTGGGTAATTGGCTAATCGTGTAGTCAATAAAATTTGTATCAACTACACGATTAGTCAATAAGGGGAGATGCTCTGTCCATCTCGCAGCAGGTCCAGGAGCTAACACCACTGAGGCAGCTGCAGGCAGCCCGGCTCCTACTACATTTAAACTGCAGAGCCACACTGAGCAGTCCTGGCTTGCACTGGCTCCGGAACCACCACAGCTCTGCCTCTCCTAGGCCCCTTCCCACCCGTGCAATGCAGAGACGGTGCTGGGGGGAATCAGCTTTTAAGCCAGCTCCCCCCAGCGCCGGCTCCTGCTCCCCTCTGCCCCGCTGCCTCTGTATCCGAGGCAGAAAGGGGTGAGGGGAAGTGAATAGTCGAGTATTCACTCGACTACCTGATAAGCCTAGACTTATTGGGTAGTTGACTACTTGACTAGTTGCTTACATCCCTATTTGGAATATAGCAATCCTTAACCAAAGCCCCTTTTGGTTTCTCATAACTGGGGCAGTAACATCTTATATGCTTGATCCACACATCCCAAATGTTACATATATTTTAATGAGCAAAACTGGCTTAGCTGTCTGGGACAAGGTTTGTTAGACTGAGTTAACAATGACCATGTTTTGATATGGCTTGGTTTGGAATGGTATGAATTTGGAAGAATTTGGTTGATAGTTTCTAATTGAGACACTTAGGAACTTGCTGAGTTTAGGACTCATTGGGCCAAATTCTCCCCTGATAGAAATCAGTGTCATCTCATTGAAATCAGCAGAACTTTGCCAGTTTATGATGGCAGAAATCTGGTACACTGAGTTAATTAAGATGCTTGGAATCTGGGATATCCTTGGTTACATTCTGAAATTACGTTGCCATCCCCAAAAGACAGAAACATTGTATTATGCAAGTGTACAATAGTGACTCTGTGTATTAATTAAAGCTGCAGAACTGGGTTTTATTAAACTTTAGCTTGACTGCATTAAGTTTCAAGGAGATCTACAAAACAAGCCAAGTTTGAAGTTTCTAGTTTCAGCCTCTTTAATGTTCTCATAGATGCAAAAAATTGTGTTTGGAACACCCGGGGAAAGGATAGCATTGCAATTATGATAGGAACAGACCAGTAAAACATGTGGTTTTGTAACTGAATTACACAGTGGCTGTTTTTGCCAAATACATTTCCTTGAAAGTTTGCTGTTGGGGTGGAGACCACACAGGGAAAATGTTCAGCACAGAAGGAATTTAGTGTGAGCAACATGCCCTGTATCCTGGCCTGTGCGATACATCAGAGCTAACCTATGCAGCAGCGATCACAGATTTATGTAGCACTGCCTCCCCCAGGCCTTTGTTGCCATCTTGCCCAGTCCAATCTAATCAGTGACGTGCCCTCTGGGTAGCTTATTTGGATATTAAACTCAATTTATTTTATGCCCTCTCAAGTTTTAAACTTCAGTGAGCTGCAGATTTTTGCATTGATAATTAACAACTGCACTGTAGGAACTGCCAAGAAGAAAAGCTGGAGGTTTTGACAGCTGGGTGAGGGACAGATGATGGTTTTTAGAACCCAGGAAGTCATGAGAGCTGGTGTTGGAGTATGCTGTTCAGGAGATGGTTAAGCTTTGGTAATAAGGAGGTTATGCATCCTTTTAACTTCCTCTTTTGGACAAAGACAGAGGGCGTGTTGCACTTTGAAAATAAGAGTTTTGGTTGGAATTCCTCATCCGCCTCTCTACCAACTGGCTGCTCCACTGTCCTCCTTTCCAATATCTGTTGTTGGGGCTAAAAATGACAACACTATATTAGTTAGATGCTATTGCCAATCTGATCAGCCGCAAACCAGTGAATGTGGGCTCTTTACACTCTTGTGATCAGACTGCAGGGGAGGTTTACATATCTCTAATAGGGTGGCCAGATGGTTTCAACAAAAATACCGGACACACTTGACATTACATCGCAATCTACATTACATCTTATTTAGAAAATACTGGACATTTATATTTTCTCGTTTCTATTTTCTCAATTTGTTTCCTGAACAGAAAGCTCAAATACTGGACTGTCCAGTTCAAAACCGGACACCTGGCAACCCTAATTTCCGAATTATTGTTTCATGCTGCCTGCATATTCAGGTAGATGTCTCTGTTTTCATGAGCTGAAGGATTTCTTTGCAGTCATGTGACTTGTTTATGTTATTGACAAGGCCTTTTCTATATGCAGCTGGAAAACAGCAATTAGAAGGGGAGTTGGAAGTTGACCTTAACTAGAACAGCTGCTACCTAGACATGTTCTAATCGACTCTCCTACAGGAGGACTCCTTGTAACTAGTGTAAACTGAGTGTGTGGTTCAGACCTGTATATAAAGTGTGTTCAATATTTTCACTTTCTGTCACAGCCTAATCTAAGTACCAAACTTCTTAATTAGGTTTTGGATGAATTCCAGCTTAGTGCTTTATGTGCCATTATATCTGCTGTAAAATGGTGCTTAAAAGTAACTAGCACATTCCAGATGAGAACTGCCTAGAAAAATTCAAAATCAAGATGTAATAAAATATCACACTATCAATAAAACAAGAATTAGCTGAACAGTGTGCGTAGGTCCCTTCTTCAGTTTGTCCCATATTTTCCTCATCTCTCATGGCTCCCATTCCCAGACAGCTCAGAAATTTTTAAGTATTGTGAGGATTCCACAGAGAAGCTAGATGATTCTGAACTCAACTTGGTTTTTAGAAAGCTTGCGTGTCTGGGCCAAATTTTAATATGTTACCCCGCTGCAAACGTGGATCAACTCCACTGCCTTCACTGGGGGCTGAGATATACACTGTTGTGATGGAGGACAGGACAGTGAACACAGAATAAGATAATGTGAATTTAAAGTAGACTAACTATTCCTTGGAGGCAGCAAGAGGTGGGGGCAGACAGGTCTGCGGAGATGGCACTCACGGAGCGCTAGTTTAAAAGCCAGCTCCCTATGCATATCAGCTCCTGCCTCCCACAAAGGCAGCGGGGAGTGGGGAGATGGCTCTGTGGGAGCTGATATGCATGGGCAGTTGACTTGAAAACAGACTTCCTGCATGTACCGGCTCCCATCTGCCCCATCTCACCCTCTGCGCTGCTGCCTCTCTATCAGAGGCAGCAATGTGGGGGTGGAGGGAGCAGGCAGCTTCACGGGATCCAGTATTTGTGGGGAGCTGTCTTAAAAGCTGGCTCCTCCTGGGCACCAGCTTCTGCCTCCCCTTGCCCTTGCTGCCTCTGATACAGAGGCAGTAGTGTGGAGTGGGTGGAGGTGTGTGTAGTCAGTAGGATTAACCGATAAACCCAGGTTTATCAGTTAATCGTGTAGTCATCTAAACATTGACATTCCTAATTGAGATAAAAGGGTGGGATTTGAAAGTGTAAGTTGATTTTACTCTGCCACTGATGTCAGGGGTAAAACTCCTTTTAACTTCAGCAAGAACAGAGTTAGGACAGCATGGAGCACTCTTGCAAATGGCACCCATAATGTCTCATGTGAGTTCCAACCCAGAGAGACAAGCACCATAGCTTTTCTAGCTTTGTGCTGTACAAAGCAAATTATACTGATGCGTTTCAATAAATGGTAATTGTTCTGTGATGAATGAAACGCAGAGGCAGTGCATATGCTGTCTACTAGTCTATGTTTCTGTATTAATATTGAATCAGTGCTAATACAGCATATTTAGGAAGAATCACAAAACATAGGCCAGATCCTCAGTTGAAGTAAAATGGGATAGTGAAGTAATTGGAGCTGCATTGGTTTACACGCCATAGATGATCTAGCCTTCCATGTTTAAATTGAATACAAAGTATGAGACACCTGCATTCACTGGGGAGCTATATAGGCTGCACAATATTTTAGGATGTGCTGCGATTTAAGAAGACAGTGGGCTTTGGTAGGGCTCTGTGTGGGGGCAAGCAGAGTTCCATCTCCGGGGGGGTTCCTAGCAAGTGATGTTCAGAAAGCACCTCTGTTGCAATTGTATTTCAAAAGAGAAATCAGGCTGAGTGTATTAGGAAATGGCCACATGCAAGATCGCCATCCTGTGATAGCCGGCTCCTTGCATCCTAAGGAGTCACATCCTATTTGTCAGCTGCGAATCATCGGTACTTTGAGCTGGCTGAATCGTCAAGCAATGTGCAAAAAAAACGGCCTTTTGTTTATTGGGGCAGGTGGATTGAAGCTTTAGGTCACTAGCCTGAAAAAATCACTCCGATGGCAACCACTGGTCTCCTGTATGTTTGTATCGCACGCCTGACGGGAGCCATTTTCCTCTTGGAGTGGGAATGCTTGCTCCTGTTGGCTGTTGAGAGCCCGTGAACTTCCTGCATTGCAGAAACCTGAAGTATACTTGACAGATCCCTAAATGAACTTTGATTATGAACTGAGTTGGTCATTCAGGACCTGAATCCCCTCTGTCCCATGAAACCATATTTTTGCCATGCAGAGACAGTTGGGACTGGCCATCAGAGAGAGGACATTTCACCCATATCCCGTCCAACCAAGGTTCAAAATCAGCCTTGTGAATGAAAGCTTCACGCTGGTGGCTCAGTCACTCCAGTCCTCAGTGAGCAGGTCAACCAGCCACCAATGACAGAACTGGGTGCATTTGCTGACAGGGTAACCAGGGGCTCAGAGGGCACAGAGACAAAGGTGCCTTCTTAGCTCAAAAGGCCATCAGTAGGATTGGAGCTGTGCACGTGACGCCCTTCAGCCCTTCTCACAATCCCACTGTGTTTCTCCCAGTCAGGGCTAAAGGCAGAGGCTGGACGTAATGAGCCAAGCAGTTAGGAACAATAACAAAGCAAGGAGGGGCGGGGTGAAGAAAAGTGGCTTGTTTAACAGTACAAATGAGCCCAGCACCCAGAGGCCTGCCTCCCCCAGTGACTTGGGGTGTAGAGGTAAGGTGTTCAGCAAGCACACAAAAGGGCAGGCAACGGGAGGAGAGAAGAAATGTTGTTCCTGCAGCAAAAATGCCAGCTCTTAGCAAAGGCCTCCGCGGGTGGACTGTGGTTGTGGGTAAGGGAAGGAGGGTGCTGAAGTTAACAAAAAGGAAGGGGTCTGACCAGTTAGTGGCTTTGTCTCTAATGCTGATTAAATTCACTCAATGTTTTTTCCCTATTGCCTTGGTAGAGGGATGTGGGTTGAGGTTGGGCTCCCTCATTTCCCCCTGTTATATTGTTTCTTTTTCTTTGGTTATTTTTCCCCCCTGTGTGGGGACATTGGCTCCATCGGTTGGTTTTGGATTTCAGAGGCAGAAGGCAAGACATGACCAGCTGGTGTCTTGAACTGACACAGGTGCAAAGACAGCGGGGAGTGGAGAGCCAAGAATAATTACAGGTTTCTGAAGCATCAGGCCTTGCCTGAAAAGGGCTTGCTGAAAAACTGCTCTTTATGGAAAATTAATGGTGATGCTGAAAACCTGTCAGAACTACTATTGTTGTCATGGGGGTAGTTCTGTCTTAAAGGGACAGTGTCTCCCTGTTCCCTCTGCACAATGAGAGAGGACACAGCCTTTCCAATGTTAGCACAATTGAAATTTCATGTGACTGTCATTTGATTTAATGGCCTTGTGTCTCAGTCAGTGTCTCTTGGCTGGAACCTAAGATTATGCTATCCAGCTCTCTTTCTCTGGAGCTTTTTATTTATTAACCCCGAATCTCTGTTTCTCTCCCAAGGGACAGTGGGTAGCTGGCAGAGAAAGAGAAAATGAAACTAGCAGCAGCAGAACTGACAAACTTGTTTCTTTTGTTCTAAGGGGGGAGATTTGCAAAGGAGCCCACTTCATTCAAGGTCACTGGAGCTGGGTTTCCTGTGTGTGCCTTTTGAAAATCTACCCCAGCTACCTGTCATGATACATCTAGAGAGATGTGGGATCCCAAGTTGGATCCACTGCTTGCAATTCCAGATTCTAGCTTAAATAGAAAACAATCCTCCCCTTTTCTGAAGGGTGCTCTGCCTTCTTATTATCTAGCAACTGCGCCAATAGCCCAGAGACCGTGGCGTTTGTGGTCCAGTGCTGCAGATTCTACGTGTGATTCTGGTACCTCTGATTTCCCTGCTGAGAGAAGTGCAGAGCAGGACTGTGAATGACAGGCTTTTACAGTTGTGACTGGTGTCTGTAACTCCTTCAGGAAACAGTTGTTCATCATGTAGCTGATGAGCACAATGCTCTTTCATTAACAGTGTGCATTTCTGCTGCTGCTTGTCTGGTTTGTCAGTTAGGGTGAGTGAGTGAATGTTGACAGCTTGGGACTTTTCCTCAAAAGAAACCCTCTGCATTCATTTAAAGGGGGGCGGCCGCAGCAAAAAGCTTCTCTAACAATTACATGTTGCCAGAGAAGTGAGGCAACAGCAACATGTGATGCAGTTACAACTTGACCAAGTGTTTAATGCTGACTCCAGGAGGTTCGAGCCTTCTCTTCTGTGCAGGAAGCTGGGATAGCTCAGAGGATGAGATGGGCGGATGTTCTGGGGCTGACTTTGCAGTGTGCAGGCAGGAAATGGGGTGCCTTTTAAAGAAACTTACTGATGGAGCAGGGAGACAGATAAGCAGTTTCTTTGGACTCTTGAAACAGGACTGTCAGAGATAAAAACACATTAGACAGATCCTGGTCGTTTCACGTTCTTAGCATCTGTCTTGTACCACTTTTGTTTTCACAACATTATTCTTCAATTTTGAAAATTAGCAAGCTGGGGAGGAAACCTGAGAACCTAGTTTCAGCTCTTCCTGGCCTCTGAACTTGAAATACTAACTGAAACACGAAGGGATCATCTGCAGTCCCTTCAGTTCCTCGTGCCACATAGCACCTCCAATGGCAATAGAAATCCCCTCTCCCCCAGTGTATGCCAGGAGCTACTGTTTCACTCTCTACAGAGACAGGCGCCCTGAGGTCAGGGCAGTACCTGTCGCTTGAGAAATTTGGGTTCAGTCTCCTGTTGCACAATGAACCCCCATGTGTGGCACTGGGCAAGACATTTGGGGACTCTGTGCCTCAGTTGTGTATGTAATAAATAGGGATAACAGTACTTCCTTAACAAAGAGGGTAGTTGTAAGGAGAAATACATTAAAGATTGTGAGGTGCTCCTATACTAGTGTAATGCTGGCCTGGGAGCAGATAAATAGACCTGTAGAAATCACTGGTATCCACACAAGAAATTAGCCTCAGTTTCAACATCTAAGGTAGACGTACCAGTGTAGACAAAGAAAGCCTTTGTAGGGTTATTGTGATTCCTACGGGCACATGAAATGATTTATATGGGTGCAACTCCACTAGTGGTTCAGAGTGATGCTAATTCTTATAGACAAGACCTGAGAGAACTTTATGAATAACTGTGCTTTATTCTCTTCTGTTGACTTGTGCTCCTTGCCATCATACCTGATAGCAACCAAGATCAAAAGAAGTTTAGTTATTTCTGTGAAAACAGTGTATGCTCTTTTCAGAGCATCTTATGAGAACAGATGTTTTCTCAGGGTGCAGGATTTAACCTGAGGACATGATGTGCACTATCAAGCCTCACATACGATTAGCCAAGCCTATCTGCAATCAGTAATGAAAAAATGTGCAGTATTGCTATTTGAACAGTCACTAGAGTTAACGTCCAGTGAGAGGCCGGCACTGGGGCCAGGTTCTTGGCTCATGTAGATCAGTACCATCCATTGACTGCAGCAGAATTACATTGATTGGGGTCAGTTGAGCCTCTGGCTCAGCATTTCTGTCTACAGGCAGTCCCCGAGTTACTCGGATCCGACTTATGTCGGATCCGCAATTACGAACGGGGCTTTTCTCGCCCAGGAGGACAGGAGCAGCGGGACGCCCAGATGCGCCGCGGTCCCGCCGCCCGCGTCCTCTGGGGCGAGAAAAGCTGCTCTGCATCTCCCTGGTCTGCTGGGGGGGTCCCCCCAGCAGACCAGGGAGACGGGGAGCAAAGCCACCGAGGACACCGGCAGTGGGACAGCCGCAGCGCATCTGGGCTGTCCCGCTGCCCACGTGCTCTGTAGCTTTGCTCCGCGGCTTTGCTCCCCGTCTCCCTGGTCTGCTGGGGGGAGGGCTCCCCCCAGCAGACCAGGGAGACGGGGAGCAAAGCCGCGGAGGACCCAGGCGGCTGGATCAGCTGATCGTCAGCACAGCACGGCGGCCATTTTTATTTTAATGAAGCGGGGATTATTTAAATCCCCGCTTCTTTGACTATGCCGAGTAAAGTATTTTACATGGCTCCATCGACGGAGCCATGTAGTCTAGACGTACCCAAAGCTATTCCAAGGTTTGGCTTGGTAGAATAATTCCATGGGGAGGCAGATTAGTGGGCAAAGTGCAGTAAGGCAGTCAAAAAGTGCGCGGGACATTTTTCCTATGGCTCTGCAATTTATCACAATGTGGATTGCATCACAATGTAGTTGCAAAGCTTTGGTGTGCATAAATACTCTCTCTGAACTGTTCTGAACTCAGAAGTTACCATGCCTGGCCTCCTGCCCCAGCTGGGGGTTAATGCTGAGATGGATTTCTAATAATGGTTTCTTTCCCTCCCTCCCTTCCCATCCCCCCTGCAGACATGCCTTGAGTTGGAACGTTATCTTCAGACAGAACCAAGGAAGATCTCAGAGAACTTTGGTGAGGACTGGGACTGTTTTCTTCACACCTCTTCACCCCCAGTCTCAGAGGACAGTATCCGACGGCTGGACCCTATCCTGTTGCCAGTGGAGACAAGTACATGTGACAAAAGCACCAACATAGACCTTATCCTCTCACGGGACAAGCTGCTGTCTGAGACGTGCCTCAGTTTGCAGCCCACCAGCTCTTCCATAGAAGGTTACACCACTGTCAACCAGGCCCAACTCAATGCAGTGACCTCATTAACGCCTCCTTCCTCTCCTGAACTCAGCCGCCATCTGGTAAAAACCCCACAAACTCTCTCAGCCATGGATGGCACGGTAACATTGAAACTGGTGGCTAAGAAGGCGTCGTTCAGTTCAGTTAAGGTGGGAGTGGCGGCGGTGGCGGCAACAGGAGGCATGATAAAGAGTGGGCAAAATGACAGTGAGCAAGGTGGATCCGGGGCTGAGGCATCCCCAGAAAACAAGAAAAGGGTTCATCGCTGTCATTTTAATGGGTGCCGGAAGGTTTATACAAAGAGCTCCCACTTAAAGGCTCATCAGAGGACTCACACAGGTACTGGTGTAAGATGCCTCTCTCTCTCCTTGTTCTCCTGCCACCTAACCACTGTGGTCTCCTTTTGTTTCTCTTTTTAAAAAGGCTTCCTCTCTTCCCAAAAGAGAAAGCCTTCATCTATGAAATAGGAGCCTAGGTGGGAAAATGTTGTGGGCCTGCATCTATTTCTGAAGAGAAGGGGGCATTCATGGAAAGTAATAAAGTGATAGGGAATAGCCAGCATGGGTTTGTGAAGAACAAGTCATGCCAAACTAATCTGATAGCTTTCTTTGAAAAGATAACGAGCCTTGTGGATAAGGGAGAAGCGGTGGATGTCATATACCTAGACTTTAGTAAGGCATTTGATACGGTCTCGCATGATATTCTTATTGATAAACTAGGCAAATATAACTTAGATAGGGCCACGATAAGGTGGGTGCATAATTGGCTGGATAACCGTAGTCAGAGAGTTGTTGTTAACGGTTCTAAATCCTGCTGGAAAGGGATAACAAGTGGAGTTCCTCAAGGGTCTGTTTTGGGACCCGTACTATTCAATATCTTCATCAATGATGTAGATATTGGGATAGAGAGTACTCTTATTAAGTTTGCAGATGATACCAAACTGGGTGGGGTTGCAACTTCTTTGGAGGATAGGGACATAATTCAAAATGACCTTAGCAAGTTAGAGAAATGGTCAGAGGTAAACAGGATGAGGTTTAATAAGGAGAAATGCAGAGTGCTCCACTTAGGAAGGAACAATCAGTTCCATACATACAAGATGGGAAGCGACTGTCTAGGAAGGAGCATGGCGGAAAGGGATCTAGGGGTCATAGTGGACCACAAGTTGAATATGAGTCAACAGTGTGATGCTGTTGCAAAAAAAGCAAATATGATTCTAGGTTGTATCAACAGGTGTGTTGTAAGCAAAACTCGTGAAGTCATTCTGCCGCTCTATTCTGCACTAGTTAGGCCTCAGCTGGAGTACTGTGTCCAGTTCTGGGCGCCACATTTCAAGAAAGATGTGGAGAAATTGGAAAGGGTACAGAGAAGAGCGACAAGAATGATTAAAGGTTTAGAGAACATGACCTATGAAGCCAGGCTTCATGAACTGGGCTTGTTTAGTTTGGAAAAAAGAAGATTAAGGGGGGACATGATAGCGGTTTTCAAATATCTAAAAGGGTGTCACAAGGAGGAAGGCGAAAATTTGTTCCTCTTGGTTTCTGAGGACAGGACAAGGAGTAATGGGCTTAAAGTGCAGCAGGGGAGGTTTAGATTGGACATTAGGAAAAAATTCCTAACTGTCAGGGTGGTCAAATATTGGAATAAATTGCCAAGGGAGGTGGTGGAATCTCCCTCTCTGGAGATATTTAAGAACAGGTTAGATAGACATCTGTCAGGGATGGTGTAGACGGAGCTTGATCCTGCCTTGAGGGCGGGGGGCTGGACTCGATGACCTCTCGAGGTCCCTTCCAGTCCTATTATTCTATGATTCTATGGTCTACTTGTCTTACGTGTTGCAGGGATCTGCTTACCAGCTTTTGGTGCAGAATCAATGCAAGTTGCTTAAGGGAATAGGACATCCAATTTCCATTCAGATGGTTATTACTGAAATAAGGGTATGTCTACACTACAAAGTTAGTTCGAACTAACGGACGTTAGTTCGAACTAACTTTAATAGGTGCTACACTAGCGCTCCGCTAGTTCGAATTTGAATCGAACTAGCGGAGCGCTTAGTTCGAACTAGGTAAACCTCATTTTACGAGGACTAACGCCTAGTTCGAACTAAGGGCTGTGTAGCCCTTTAGTTCGAACTAGTGGGAGGCTAGCCCTCCCCAGGTTTCCCTGGTGGCCACTCTGGCCAACACCAGGGAAACTCTATGCCCCCCTCCCAGCCCCGGACCCCTTAAAGGGGCACGGGCTGGCTACGGTGCCCGTGCCAGGTGCAAGCCTGCCAGCACCCAGCTAGCAGACCCTGCACCTGGCACGGCACAGAGCCACCCACCCGATGCCCCCCAGCCCACCCCCTCTTGCCGGGACCAGGCTGGCGGCTCCCGGGAGCTTGCCCTGGACCGCAAGAGGCGGGCACCTTCCTGGGCTAGTGCGGACATCGTGGACCTCGTCCACGATCTCCGCACTAGGCACAGGAAAGTGGCCGTCTAGGGCAGGAGAGCTGCCAGCCTGGCCACCCAGGACCAGGTGTGCATGAAAATCAAGGGGGTCCACTGAGACCCCCGACACTGAGCCCTGAGCTTACAATGGCCGTACTGGGTCAGACCAAAGGTCCATCTAGCCCAGTAGCCTGTCTGCCGACAGCGGCCAACCCTAGGGACCCTGGAGGGGATGGACCGAAGACAATGACCAAGCCATTTGTCTTGTGCCATCCCTCTCCAGCCTTCCACAAACTTTGGGCAGGGACACCACTCCTACCCTCTGGCTAATAGGACTCCATTGACCCAACCTCCATGACTTGATCTCACTTCCCTTTCAACTCTGTTCTAGTTGTAGCCTTCACAGCCTCCTGCAGCAAGGAGTTCCACAGGTTAACTATTTGCTTTGTCAAGAACAACAACTTTCTCTTACTAGTTTCAAGCCTGCTACCCATTCCTTTCCTTTGGTGTCCTCTAGTCCTTCTTTATGGGAACTCAGGAAGAACTTTTCTGAATGCACACTCTCCACCCAACCCCTGCTTTTAGAGACCTCTATCCTGTCCCCCCTCCGTCTCCTCTTTTCTAAGCTGAACAGTCCCAGTCTCTGTAGCCTTTCTTCATCTGGGACCTGTTCCCAACCCCTGATCATGTTAGTTGCCCTCCCCTCTCCCAGCCTTTCTCTTCCCCTCTCCCACCTCCTTTTCCCAGTCTCCCCCAGTTTTTTTCAATAAAGACAGAGTCAATGTTGGAAGAAACGTTATCTTTATTTTGTACATCAATAAGAAGGGGGGCTAGGGAAGGGTAAGTGGAAGGAGGTGAGGGAGGAATGGGGTACGAGCCCCCAATGGGGAGGACTGGGCTGGCTCTGTGGGCTTCTGAGGGTGGAAGCTCTCCTGCAGCCCCCCAATTACTCCCTCTCCCCAGATGGCAGCCTGCGGCAAGTGCAGCCGGGCTGATGGCCGAGTGGTGTGATGTGCCCAGTGTGGGCACTCAGGGCACTCCAAGCCAGAACTTCTTTGCAAGCGGGGCACCCCTGAGAACTGTGTGTCCGGGGTGGGGGTCGGGACCCTTTAAGCGCAGCCCTCGGCTAGCCTGAGACAGCATCTCCATGCTCTAAGTCCTCCTTTTATGCCCTGCCAGCACTGCTTCCGGCCATCCTTAAGCCCTGTTCAGAGTCCACTCAATGTGGACTTACTAGTTCGAACTAGCAAAACGCTAGTTCGAACTAGTTTTTAGTTCTAGATGCGTTAGTTCGAACTAACTTAGTTCGAATTAACTAATTCGAACTAAGTTAGTTCGAACTAACTTTGTAGTGTAGACATACCCTATGAGATTTCTGTTCTCACAGGTGCCTTTTAAAATTTTAATTTTGGTCAGATCTTATTTGGTTTAAATGGAAAATATTGTAGGTGACTTCATTAAAAAAATCAAAGGATTGTATTCTAAATCTGAAGCATATGAGGGTGGATGAGTATTTGTGTTAAAAAGAAAACTGTCTAGATACACTCATAAACTACTGGCTCCATTTGGCTACTCCAGTGATGAATCTATCTTAGCTGTGTGTGTAGGTATGGAGATTAGGGGAAAGGAAATTAGGCTGTGTGGAGGGAGATTAGGTTGTCGTGTTGGGTAATATTTAATACCATTGTATGTAAGTTTGACTCTTTAAGATACTTGCAGCTACTCCACTCCAGATCTGGCAATTCAGAGCCCCCAATCCTTTGTCATTTTTTAATAATCCCCAGTAGTTTTTGGTTGGAGTGCTGACAATAAGAACTGTGAAACTGACTAGTGGCGCTTCTTTGTTCTAAGCATCACATGTGATAGGAGATGATAAATTCCCATTAGCACTATCTTATCATGTGATTATTCTTGTTTCCATGGGGATTGCTATAATCATTTTCTTCCATTTTACGTTAAAATGTGTGGTCTGTTACTCTAACTGCACATTTAATTCATGACTTTATCATACAAGCGGATTCTTAGATGCTAGGTTGACCCTGCAAGGTGAAAACAGCATGTCAGACCAGTGCAGTAAATCAAACAAATCTGTGGGGTGTTACGAGAGCTGCATCCATCTTACGCCCAGCAGCATTTAAGAAGTTACATGGCATAAAACACAAAGTATAATTTTAAAATGGAATTGGCTTTTATTATTTACATGGATATTCTAAATACTCCCAGTTGTGGGAGGCCTCTTGTCAAAAGTGACCTTGCTTGTGACCCGGCCAATGAGGGAGTAAGAGAAATGTTTTACTGTCTCTGGCCTTAGGCTCCATTTTGAAGACTGTCTTTGCAGTAAGACAGATACCGTCACTGCTATCAAATTATGAATTAAATGCCTTAAATGGAGAGAGTGCCCTTTGTGGTTCAGACAGGGGCCACGCTCTCCAATATCAAATTTGTTTCAAATTTGAAACCCTGATATCTATGGAACTGAAGCCGTTGTTGCTTCTGCTCTAAAACCAGAAGTGACATTTTCTGGATCCGCTTCAGATGTCTCACAAATTGGAAGAGAATGATACATTTCACAAGAAAGGCTGACCTCATGAAATTTTCATTATCAAGGCTTCAGGTGAGGTGGGCAGTGGGCGCAAATCTACTGATTTTGTGAAATTGTTGCTGTTTGGTGTCAAAATCTTGCAAGAACGACCTACCACATTTTTAAATGTCAAGTCCTCAACCTGGACTCCAAGATCTTAATATCATTGCCTTAGTCCATTTTTATTTCAAATGTTCTATAGTTTATAGGTGGCAAGAAGTGTTTCTCACTATGGCCCTCAATCTGAAAAGCCTTATTCTGAGACCTTTGCCTGTTCTGAGTAAAGGTCGTAGGCCAGAAATAGTCCTGTGGGCTTCAATAGTTGATATCCTGGATTGAAATGCCAGTCAGAGAACATACAGATACCAGAATAAGAGCACAGATTATTTCTTGGCTTTTGGAAGAGCTTTGATGTGGCTTCCCTGAGAGAAGCCAATGACAGAGATAGTTCAGAAAGCATGAAGAAGTCCCAGCTGTGGAACTTTCTCCACCATGATCTTGCTTCCGTTACAGCCCTAGTGGTGGGCCCAGCTACATCACTGCTGTCCCTTGGAGCAGTTTTAGAACACAGTTCTGTTGTGCCATCGAGACAGGACACCTCATTTTAAGAGCTATGTGAAAGCTCGGGCATGGTTTGAACCTTTGGTGCATTGTAACAGGATCTCTTGTTACCACTGCATGTGTAGGATGAGCAGGAGCTTAAAACTGATCACTCTGGCCAGCAAAGCTAGTGGTTCTAACCCCAGGAGAGAGTCAAAATGCTCCCCCAACACAGACAGTAAATGGTAGAGGGAGTGGCCTGAGAAATTCTGGAATATTGTGAATGGCTCAAGCTGCGACCTCTCAGGCCCCAGACCCAAGATGATAGAAAAGGAGCACTCATCTTGCTTGGGCCTTTGTTGTCGCACAGAGCCTTCTTGGCACTGCCCTTGGTATAATCTTGTTGTCAGTTGTGAATGCAGCTGAGTGTGCCAATGGCCAGTAGCCACTTGGCTCAGTCAGTAGCTGAACTAGACGGTCTGTCTGAAATGATTGCAAGATATGTTACTGTGGCTGGTATTGCTCGTGAGTGAGCTACAAGAGCCATTTGTCACTGGTCTGTGCAGAAAGGGCATGGTGGGGCTCACAAAGAGCTTTCTGTATGGGGCTCAGACTAGGGATGTGAATGGTTAACCCTGTCATTGTGAGGAAGGCTTGCATTCCTTTTTGCTCATATGTAATGCTGACTGGACACTTGCTTGGCTTCTTTAATATGTGACAATCCAAACTGAGCTAAACACACTACAAAATGATATACAGTGTGTTTATATAAAATAGTAACACTTAAAGATTTCTGGTTAGAATTAGGATTGCAACATGCAAAGAGCTGTACAGACTCCTATTATTCTGCTGCACCATGTGCAAGAGATTCAGGAGATTATTCTATGGTATACTTCATGCAACTTTTTTCCTATGAAACCATCAGGTTTTGGAAAGGGATGAACAAGTATCTGTATGGGAGTGAATTGAATTTGGAATTGAGAGAATAAGCTGAGCAAACCTGAAGGGAATGGGGAATATGGAGAAATAGGGAAATTAAAATGGAGGTTGACTGAAAGGGAGGAGGTAAGCCAAGCCATGGATAGGAAAAACCCAAGTAACAGAGAACTTTAAATGGCAGGAAAAGGTGAGCTGTGCATTGCGGAAAGATGTGCAGCTAATGCAGGAGTCAGGTGTGGAATCTAAATGGACTAAATGGAGTCGGGCTGGCTGCAGATACAATCCATCCTTAACAAATTCACTCACACTTAATCGCCTAGCAGACATTGGCACAAGAAACGACAGTTTGTCGCTGAGACACAGAGATTTTAGCTCAGCCTTAAGAAATGCTTGGAGCCAATAGAGCCAATATAGCAGGTAGCAGAGAGGGAGGTAATTGGAATGCTCCAAAAAAGTCCAGTCAGCATCTGCATACTGAATTAGAAGGCAGGCTGTTGCTGGCAAGGGTCTGGATGGTAAGACATCTAGCAGTGAGCTGGCACATGACCTAAAGAAGGGTTAGTCACCTCAATACATTTTGTCCCCAAGCACAAAGGCCAGTGGAACCGATTTATGTCTTCTGATGGGGCTGGTCATATTAGACTTCTTTGTACTAATGTTGGGTGAAATGGGGAATATAATGGGC
The DNA here is from genome assembly GCF_049634645.1 of Pelodiscus sinensis. Classification (NCBI taxonomy): domain Eukaryota; kingdom Metazoa; phylum Chordata; order Testudines; family Trionychidae; genus Pelodiscus; species Pelodiscus sinensis. The sequence goes on along the minus strand of NC_134717.1, from coordinate 75,660,354 downwards.
TGGAGACTTTCTGGCCAAAAATAAACTCCAAAGACAGACTTGAAAGGAAGGTCCTTAAGCAGGGGTTATAGTCAAGATGACCTCTGATATGTCCTTCTTGGGAGATCATTTGTGCATCTTTTGGGATGATTTGGAGAAGTTGGGATTTTTCCTCCCATTTAAAATTAGGCTCTGGTAAGATCTAACTTCCTGGTGCTTTCATTTCCTCAGGTATGTTAAGGGTTTTAAGCAGTAGCCTGTCGCACACTGTCATCCCATTTTACATTTCACTATATAGTGTCTTTTGTCCAAAGTCTTTTGGGTAAGAGTAACAAACCCAAACAAATCAACCATTGGGAGTCCCACATGAGAACAAATTATTAGAGTTACAAGAAGAAAAGAGAGACTTCGTAGCATTAGAAGCAGCATTAAACAATGGGAGGGAGAAAGGTTTTGAGATGGGATTTAAGAAAACAGTGGAGACGAGATTTCCAAAGAGTAGGGGTTAGAAAAGGAAAAAGTGTTTAGAAATGGCAAGACAAGAAGGAATAGCAGTAAGAAGAGTGGGAGATCACGGGAAGGAGTAGGAAGTCAAGGAATAACTGGGAAAATAAGAATTGATAGTATTAGACAGCTAGGTCAGTGATAGTATTAGTGTGTGACATTAAATCTACATTGTATTAATATGATCGTGCAAGTAGATAGGGAACCAGCCAAGTGAAGAAGAGAAAGAGAAAGATACGATTAACCCAGCAAAGCAAGTTGGGGAAAGGAATTTGGAAGAGCTGCATAGGCAGCCTGGAAGAAACCAAGATGCAGGATTACTGCTGTGCCAAAAGAAAGGTTCACAGCTTTGTGATGTTTGAAGATAATCAGCAGGGGTAGCAACATGAGAAGAGGGAGGGATGAAAGGAGTCCTTGGTCACAGATAATTCCAAGATTCTGAATCTGACATCAGAAATAGTGGAGGGAATTCATTCTTTCATGCTTGCTGTCATGGGGTGCAGGGCTGGCCTTACCATGAGGTGAGCTGAGGCGCCTGCCTCAGGTGTCAGATGTGTGTGTGGGAGTGGGAGGCACTAGGATCCAGATAATTGAGACCTTTCAAAGTTTTGGCCCAAGCAAAGGGACATGGGGGCATCATTTGAGCTCCCCACCTCAGGTGCCAAAATGTGGGCCAGCCCTGATGGGGTGGCTATTTCCAGTCCTCACTGAGGCAGGGCTTTGGGCCTTTCAGCATGCTCCACCCAGTGAATTCTCAGTCTCGAGGGCCCAGATCCTCTCACTAACTCCCTTCTCCAATACAACAGTCCAGTGTGGCGGCCACCGTCAGTAAAACACCCCCTTCTAAAAGGGGAGTGGGGCCCAGCAGACAGAGTCAGTAATTGCCCCCTTCCCTCTGGGTGGCAAGGCCTAGCAGCCTGTGGCAGTCCCCACCCGCTTCCCTCAGGGCAGTGATGCCTAACAGCCAGAGTCAGTTCTCAAAAATACTGAACACCCCCCTCCCCCCGCTGCCAAAAAAAAACACTGTTGAGGAAAAAAAAGGGGGGAGACCAAAGTTGTTGAGCAAAAAAAATAAAAGGACCCCGACAGTTATTAAGCAAAAAACAACCAAAAAAACCCCCAGCATGGCCTCTTTAAGGCCTTTGGGGGTTTTTTTTTTGCCAGCAACATCTTGTTTTCTTACTCTGTGCAGGAAGAGAGCTCCCCTGTGGAACCAGGTAAGTGGGGAGGAGGGAGGATTTGGGGGAGGTCTGGGAGGAGCCCGGGGGCTGAGAGAGGGGTCCAAGAGGGGCCCCGGGGCTGGGTCAGGGACATCCGGGGGCTGGGCCCAGTTTCTGAGTGTGGTAGGGGTTGCCAGGTGTTTGGTATTTTCGCCTCCTGGCAGGGAAAAAAAATCAGAAAATACCGGACATTTTAGGTGTCTGGTATTTTCTGATTTTTTTTTTTTACCGGACAGAAGGTGAAAATATGGGTCAATACTGGACACCTGGAAACCCTCCTCAGCCTGGACTGAGCTGCTCTACTGGCATTTATACTGGTCCTCCAGCTGGGCATGCCCATCAGGGCTGTGTGGGTGGGGTCTCTCAGCCAGGAAGCCATGGTTAACTCTTTTAGGCCCAGCGTGACTGGTACATCCCGTGTCAGTTGCATTGACTTTGAGGTGGTTGGCTGTACTATCACATTGCCAAACTTGAAGGGGGGGAGGGGGATTTTTGGTTTCTGTTTTAAAACTAGAATTAATCTGAACCTGCGGTTCCCAGCCTTTTCCAGGTGGGGATCCATTTTGACAATTCAGGAAGACTTGGTCACCCAAGGGAATTCAAAAACGGGGGGGGGGGGAGGGAGGGCAGAGCCACTTGGGGAGACACTTGGCGACCATTTTGAAATGTAATGGTGACCCATATTTGGGTCCCGACCCATAGGTTGGGAAACCCTGATCTAACCTGATTAAAATGAGCCTCGTCTGGATTTCCCTCCTTGAATCTGTTTAGTGTTTGCCTAGTTTTGGAATAGTTGTGTCGTTTTACTTGTGAAAGTGCCAAAACCGTATTCCTTATGCCATTGAGAGCGGTGACTGGGAATGGGCCCTGGACAGGTACTCGATCATAGGAGAATGTGTACCAGGCACACCACTGGGAAGTGGGAATGGCAATGGGTCTGGGGCCCAGAAATTCAAAGAGATCGGGGCTATTGCCACTGCTCCTGTGTCAGTGGTGGCAGCCGGAGCCCCAGGCCCTGTAAATTACCACCAGAGCAGCGTGTAGTACTCCCCGGAGCCCTAGGTGGCATGCTCCGGATGGTGCTGAGGGCTAGGCAGAGTCTGGGGGCATGGATGACTGGCTGCCCTAGCTCCACCCTCTTTAGCCAAGACCCCACCCTTCAGGTAGTGCAGGACCACCTCCATCACCTTGCCCAGGGGCCTCGTGCGTCTGTTGGCTCCCCTGATTTCTACATAGACCTAAATTCCCAATAAATCGTATATACATTTTAACCCTGTATCCACCAACCAGCTGCAGCACTATGCAAGGTCTCCTGTGTGCCACACCGGTCTGCCTCAGGATACAGAGGTGAAAGACTCCATAGCATTCCCCTCGGTCCCACCAGGGACTTCTCTGAAACACGTCATTCTGATAGGACCAAAACCTGACATCCTATGGATGTAGGGTGACCGATTCGGGACCAGAACACGCGGTCAGAAAGGAATCTTGGACACTCCTATCAGCACTGCTGACTGGCCATTGACTGTCCAGTTCACAGCCATAGCGGAGCTGGCCGGCTCCCTGCTAGTCTCTGCACAGCCTGTGGGGAAGCAACTGAGCTGGCATATGTGGTTCCAGCCTCAGAGACTGTCCCGTCCCACACCTGCAGGCACAGCTCCCATTGGCTGGGTCAGGGCAGGAGAGGAGCATGCCTCTCCCACTGCTGCCCAGCTGTCCCGCCCCTTCCTGCACTTCTTGTGGGGTGAGGATCAAAGTGTGCCATGCACAGTCTGCCACCCCATTGCCAGTACTCAGGGGTTTAGGTCTGTGCATGTCCATCTGCGAGTGCTGGAAATGGGTCTGCGCTCCCAACCCTGTCACTGCATCCCTCCCCATCCCAACACCCATCCCTCCATCTTCATATCTCTCCCCCAACAGCCGTCATCCTCACTGCATCCCTCCCCAATCCCAACACCCCATCCCTCCATCTTCATATCTCTCCCCCAACAGCCGTCGTCCTCACTGCATCCCTCCCCAATCCCATGCTGTCCAGCTATCCACACTTACCCATCCCACCCCTGTACCTGTTTCAGCTCTCTCCCACCCATCCTCTCCACCTGACAGAGCTTGCACCCCATGTTCCACCGCTTCACCCTTATCCACAAGACTGGTTATCCTACCAAAGAAAGCTATCAGATTGGTTTGACACGATTTTTTCTTTACAAATCCATGCTGGCTGTTGCCTATCACCTTGCCACTTTCCAAGTGTTTACAGATGTTTCCTTAATTACTTGCCCCATTATCTTCCCTGGCACAGAAGTTAAACTAACTGGTCTGTAGTTTCCTGGGTTGTTCTTATTTCCCTTTTTATAGATGGGCACAATATTTGCCCTTTTCCAGTCCTCTGGAATCTCTCCTGTCTCCCATGATTTTCCAAAGATGATAGCTAGAGGCTCAGATACCTCCTCTATCAGATCCTTGAGTATTCTAGGATGGATTTCATCAGGCCCTGGTTACTTGCAGGCATCTAAGTTTTCTAGGTGATTTTTAACTTGTTCTTTTTTATTTTACCTTCTAAAACTACCCCCTTCCCACTAGCATTCACTATGTTAGGCATTCCTTCAGACTTCTCGGTGAAGACCGAAACAAAGAAGTCATTGAGCATCTCATCCATTTCCAAGTTTCCTGTTACTGTTTCTCCTTCCTCACTGACCAGTGGGCCTACCCTCTTCTTGGTCTTCCTCTTGCTTCTAATGTATTTATAAAAAGTCTTCTTGTTTCCCTTTATTCTGGTTGCTAGTTTGAGCTCATTCTGTGCCTTTGCCTTTCTAATCTTGCCCCTGCATTCCTGCGTTGTTTGCCTATATTCATCCTTTGTAATTTGGCTTACTTTCCATTTTTTATAGTACTCCTTTTTTATTTTTAGATCATGCAAGATCTCGTGGTTAAGCCAAGGCGGTCTTTTGCCATATTTTCTATCTTTCTGACACAGCGGAATTGTTTGCTTTTGGGCCCTTAACAATGTCCCTTTGAAAAACTGCCAACTCTCCTCAGTTGTTTTTCCCCTCAGTCTCAATTCCCATGGGACCTTACCTATCAGCTCTCTGAGCTTACCAAAATCCGCCTTCCTGAAATCCATTGTCTCTATTTTGCTGTTCTCCCTTCTACCCTGCCTTACAATTGTGAACTCTATGATTTCATGATCACTTTCACCCAAGCTGCCTTCCACTTTCAAATTCTCAACTAGTTCCTCCCTATTTGTTAGGATCAAATCTAAAACAGCTTCCCCCCGGTAGCTTTTTCAACCTTCTGAAATAAAAAAGTTGTCTCCAATACTGTCCAAGAACTTATTGGATATTCTGTGCCCCGCAGTGTTATTTTCCCAACATATGTCTGGATAGTTGAAGTCCCCCATCACCACCAAATCTTGGGCTTTGGTGATTTTGTTAGTTGTTTAAAAAAAGCCTCATCCACTTATTTCACCTGGGTAGGTGAAGCATACAGTTATCCAGACTCCTCGGAAGTTATCCAGACTCCTCCCAAGTTATCCAGACTCCTTGGAAGTCATGCAAAAAACTTTTTATGATTGGGCAATCATGTCTAGCAAGCGTAAATCTTCCTCTGCTCACCTCCATCATTACACATTACAAAGAAGCCCAAAAAAGCATAATTGATTTTGCAAATCAATTTTAAAACATCAGAATACTTTTTTTTTTCAACATCTGGTTAATTTGTGCTACAACATCTTGAGGCAAATGGTTAAATATAAATTTTTAAAATTAGATATTTATGGGTTAGATTTTTAAAGTTGGATGCCTAAATCTGTGAGGAGGCATTCAGGTGCTACTTTAGACATCTAAAGTTTAGTTAGGCATCTAACTGTTGAAGTCATATTTGAAGGTTTAGCTCACAATGGAAAACATCTGCAGTTCTACTAATTAAGATAAACTTTATAAGGGCTCAGGTTTCAAGATAAAAGCTGATCACCAGCTGGGCACAGACTGAACAAATAGCTACAGTATAATATTGCACAATTAGAAGTATAACAGGGGATTTTTCACCTTTCTCTGTAGCATCTGTTCTTTATTTCTGACAGAAGCAGGATATATTGGGCTAGCTGGACAACTAAGAAATCTTAGCCAATTCCCATGTCAATACGTGATTATTAATGCAGTAGAGACTTCTAGAACCAAAATGTTATTTAAAGGTGGATGATTTTATATTAATGCTTGAGTATTTAAGAAAAATGTATATTTTTGTTTACTATATTCTATGTTGAACTGCAGTAGACACTATGGCTGTTTGCATTAGCTTTTTGTCTGTTTTCAGTCACATTCTTGTTTGGCAAAACATTCACCTTTTCAGGTGTTTAGTCTTTACCCAGGGAGTGACTGGTTGTTTTGTTTTAAAATTGGAGCAAAAATTGTGTTTTTTTGTTTGTGTGCTTATTTTGTAAAATACGGTGGGAGTATTGGGGAGGGACAGGACAGGAAAACACTTTCCTATTAGAAAACAGTTTTAAAAAAATATAATAGTGCAAGGCCTGGGGTTGGAAAGTTGGTATTGGTTGTGCAATTAGCCCTTGTGCAGATGACGTACTTTTGCGCATACCTGGTGAAAACTGGATTGGATTGCCTCTTCACGCGTGTACAATACAATTAGAACATAATTAGCACTTGCAAGTGTTCGGAGTCCACTGAATGCAGTCTTTTCATTTACTTTATGAGCTTTGGATCAAGCCCAGCAAGTGCGTATTGTCTCTGTAGATGAATCTCTCCCCCACCTCCGTCCATCCTAAGGTCAATAACCTAGTAACATTTCTAAGTCATCAGATGATCCATGTTGTTAGTGTATTTGTGTCTTTATTTATCACAATGTACTTAACTACACTTGATGGAGGTAATTACTCCAGGGCTGTGTCTACACTGGGCCACTTATTCCGGAAAATCAGCCGCTTTTCCGAAATAAGCTGCGAGCTGTCTACACTGGCCCTTGAATTTCCGGAAAAGCAACGATGCTCTACTGTACAAAATCAGCCGCTGTTCCGGAAAAACTATTCTGTTCCCGCTCGGGCATAAGTCCTTATTCTGGAACACTGTTCCGGAAAAGGGCCAGTGTAGACAGCCCAGTAGTCTTTCCCGGAAAAAAAGCCCCGATCGCGAAAATGGCGATCAGGGCTCTTTTCCGGAAAAGCGCGTCTACATTGGCCACAGACGCTTTTCCGGAAAAAGGACTTTTCTGGAAAAGCAGCCTGCCAATGTAGATGCTCCTTTTCCGGAAAAACTGAAAACGGAATAGTATTCTGTTTTAAGCATTTCCGGAAATTCATGCCAGTGTAGACACAGCCCAGATGATTTATGAACTGGTGTTCTCATCTGCCTTTGAACTGAAGAAAGTTAACCATGCCTGTTTCCAAAATCCAGATGAAATAATGCAATTCCTGATTTAAACTTCCCAGCCAGTAGTTCATGCCTGTTGAATTAACCACTCCTAATTGACTTCCATGGTAACCTGTAGTAAAAGACTACAGCAGGGCATCATAATAGAGCTATGAAATGGCCTTTTATTTTTTTAAATTCAGATTATTATTATGATTATTATTTTATTTTTTTACAAAATTGGAAAATGAAAATTTGATGGAAGGTTTCTTTTCCCCTTCTATCTTCTTCCCGCCCCTTCTTCCTTTTTCCTCCCAATTTTTCAGAGACAAAAGGAAAAAAGGGGATTAAAATGAAAACAAAAAACTCTTCACAAAATTATGTTCCTTTTCTAAAACCTGCAGTGCAAAAAAATTAAAATGTCAGAATATTTTTGTGAAAATAATTTAACTATTTTCCCACCAGCAGTAATTATTGAGAAGTATTCCTGTGTTGCCTGAAATTCTCTGAGAATCTAAATGCATAGAATGAAAATCCATAAACAATAGCTCTTTGTGCATTATGGATGTTTATGGTGCACGTTTTAAATAGCACTTTTCATTACTTGCTCTTAGGTGTAATTTGAAAAAAAAAAAAAAACCTATTGTGCGGTCCTGGAAAATCTTGAAATTTTTGAGATTTTGGTTCCCTCCTTTTATATGTTTATTTTGCATTGATTGCCTCATCTTGCATCTTGAGCTTTTAGAGCTAAACTGAAGTTGAAACTAAAAGCTCTTATTAGAGGAGATTTTTTTAAAGTTCTTCCAGCCTCTCTGGGGACAAAAATAATGGCAGCTTGAAGCAGCAGAGAATCAGTAATTAGGGCAAACAGTAATGCCTAGCCTGACTGGGGGAAAAACATGAAGAAAGGAGGAGAGTGCAACAGACAGATTTGTACAGCCTGTTACTAGGAAACCACATCAGCATTAAATGCAGTGTGCTAATTGGCTAGCAGTCATTGCCAGGGTACCAATCTGGGCCTGCTACACAGCTGTTTCTGCTCTCCGGTTACTAGGCAACTGCATCCATTCCCCCCCCATACTTGTTCTAGAGGCTAATTGGCTACTTTTGCTGCTGGTGTTGCTGCTGGGTACCAGTCTGGGCCTGCTGCTCTGCTGTTCTCTCAAGGGGTCTGAGGTGGGGGAGGATATGTTGGCAATTAATGGAGCATAAGTGCAAATTCTACACAATGTCTGGCACCTGTGTCCCCAGTCCTGCTCTTTAAACTCCATTCTTCTGCTTGAAGCATACATCAGAATCCTGGAGCGTCCTTCTTGGCTATGCGTATTAGACTATATTTAAAAGAAAACCAGAATTTAGGCAGTTTTATTGATGGGAGAATAACCATGATATTCTTCAGGCTGCTGTATGTTCAGCCTTATGTGTTGGTGGAATGGAATGGAATTAAATGCTTCTTTGCAAGCAGGATAGAAAATAGAAAGTTTTCTTTACAAAAAAATTAGTTACATGCTTTGAATCTTGTTGGTTATACAGAGGGCTGCATGCATGTGTGTGTTGATGTGTATGCAGATAGTAAATAAGGTGGAATTAAAATAATTTATTTTCATGTCCTGAATGACTATGTGCAGAAAACTACTGTGGGCTTTGTGTGCGAAACACTCCTATTGGGCTCTTAATTTTTCTTTCCCCACTTCTAAATGGCCATGAATATAGCCATCTTTATGCAGGCACTTTTGAGTATTTTAAATGAAAAGATCTGTATTGTGTACATGCAAATACGTATTTTAAAAACATAATCATCCCTATTGACCTAAAGAGAGTCACAAACTTGTCTCACTGTGCATTTGACTCTCCTCTGCATTCTACCTAATGTCCATTTGCTTTGTACTTTTGAGACAGTAGTTATCTTTCTGGCTGGTGCCAAAACGGTAATGAATAAAACTATTCTTATATAGGCAGAAAAAGAATGATGCAAGAGTTAAATGCTGTCCATTTAAATAAAAAGGCATTTTCCATTTCTTAGTAAAAATCAATTAGAAGCATATTTAGGAATGAAAGGATCTGAAAATAAGATCCACTTATTTTGGCAACCAAACTGTGTGCCATGCAGTAGGGAACTATGTGGACTGGATGACCAGCTGGCCCCGGGCTGTACGCGGAGTTCTGCATTCCTCCTTTGAAATGTACAAGAGTCCCAGTGGGAGCTCTTTTACCTTTCAAAGGAGGAATGCGGACATGCCTGTTGACTAGTCGATGGAAATTCCATCAACTAGTTGGCTAGTCAATTAACCGCATTTTAATATCCTTAGTGTGTAGACCCCAAGGATCTTTTCCATACAGAGTTCACTGCAGCATCAGGTCAAATTAAACATCATGATTGCACAAAACACGTTTCAACTGACATATTTTGACTGCTGCAGTGCTTGTGTGGGGGGGGGGGGGCATACTCACTCCCGATGTATTAATTTATTTTATTTTATAACATTAAAGGGTGAAAAGTCTGGCCTTATTGGGAGTTTTGCCAGTGACTTCAGTAGAGCCATTATTTCACCAGGCACTTTATTTGCACGTATCCTCTACTAAAACAAAAGAGTGTGTGGTATTCATCCCTCACCATTCTTTTTCCACCATTACCAATAATAAAACACACACCCCTCCTTTTCTGGGACCTGTAGCTAACCAGTAGCCTTCAACGTTATCTACAGTAGGGGAAAGCGAAGCAGCAATGACAAGATATGGTTGTTAGTTCTTCTCCTTTGTGCACAGAGCTGCTTTGGGAAATCTCTCTCCAGCCCCAGCTTCTCATTTTTAAAATGGCTGTCAGGCGCGGGGGAAATCTCTTTCAGGTCTGTGGGTCAAGTTTCTCTCTTTGACATGGCTTAAAGGTCACAGGCTCTCTTGCCTTTCTGTTATGCCATCCGGATGACTGCAAGCGAGCACACTGGCTGGGAGCACAAAGGAGCGCTGTCTGACATTGGCAGAGCATGACATGTTACAGAGGAAGAGAATCTGAAAACAAAACTAGACCCTATGTTTTGTGAAGCCAAATGAGAGACATGTGAGTGAGCGCACCCCTGGAGCATAAACAACAGAGATATGTAGTATGCCACCCATTCATGTATTGTAGACGGGCCTACCAGAATGAATGCTGGGCTATACTGGTCTAAATCTATCACTCTGCTTTCTGAAAGCCCTTGACAAATGTTAATTAGACAAATCTTTGTGTGTCTGTAGGAGATTGCGTGCTAGGCAGGCTGTACCTGCCAGTTTTGAACTAAGCGTCAGTGTCTCTCACTCTCTCCATAGTGTATGCAGCAAATGCACAGCCACGCAGAAACACATCTGCCTTGCTGTCTCCACTGCGAGTGAGGCATCTTGTCTCTTGCAGCCAAGCTAGCTAAATGATTGTCATCGGGCACATTACCCCCATTGGTCACCATGGCGTTCCGCTTTTAAAAACATGTTCCTCATCCTACGGCAGCCTCAACCGCTGAATGGTCCAGCACCAGGGACGAGCCCAAAATATGAGGAGTCGTTTCTGAGCATCCACTTTCTATGCCAGGGGAGAGTGAGGGCAGCATGCAAATAGTGCCCTTGATCTACTCCACGGGTGTGGACCCTAAGGCCCAGGGGCCGGATGCGGCTCCCTGCTTGCCTGATCCAGCCCCTGAAACTCAGGGCTCCCCCAGGGATGGGTGAGCCCAAGCTGGTGCTCCAGCCACCCGCCATCCCCCCATGGGGCTGGAGCACACAGTTGGCTAGCCTAGGTTCCCCTGGGCTCTGGTGTGCGAGGGCAATGCCACTGAGGGTTTGTGTGGTTTGGTTTTTGCTTCTCACTTGTGTATGCTCCCCAGCTGATTTTTCTGTGAGTCAGCGGCCCTCAACCCAAAAAAGATTCCCCACTCAGAGCTGCACTGGGGGCAGTGTTGGGGCTGCGGCTGAGCTTGGCACCTTATTTGTGATATGGGGCCCCGTGGAAATAAGAACTTCTAATGCCTTTTTGAGCAGAAAGCTCCTTTCTAACAAATTTCTACCAATGTGTCTAGCTTGTTCCAGTCTGGCCTGTGCTGTGTTTATTCTGTTTTTTCATTGTCGTGAGCCCTTGGTTTCTTTGGGGTTTCTTTTATTTTTAAAGTCTAACCCCAAAATGATCAGCTGGAACACACTGATCAGAAAAGAATTAGGGCGTCCTATGAAATACTGCAGCACATATAAATACAGGCATCGTTCATTGGCCTCTTTTACCTAGGTCCTACAACACACAAGGGACCTGCTGTTCTAGGTCTTTTGGCTTACATCTGTAGAGGAATGTTATCTGTGTAGTGTGGTGAATGTTCATGATTGGCTTAAAATATCTGGGCTCTGTTTTGTACATTTGCATATTGTAGTTGGGGGATGGAAGAGGGGACAACAGCACCTAGATGGAGCTGCGGGGAGAATAGGATCTGAAATGAAAATCCTGCTGCCTCTTTTTTGAACCCTCTATGATCACCCTCCCTTTTATTCTGTAGGACCTGTAGACTGAGATTGCTTGACTGATGGATCGATTTGTGCTTTGGCATTTCTCCACCTGCTGCAGCTTTATGTAGGGTTTCCTCTTCTAATAGGAATGATGCCGCACACATTTTTTATGGATGTTGCTTTTCAAACCTGAGTTGAAGATAAAAGGTTTGAATTGCTGACCTCTGGTAGATATCCCAGCCCACTCTCCTCTCCTCTCCGTGCCAGCTTTCCACTTTATCTTTGGAGCAGCAGAGCCCAGCCTGTAATCAATAATGTTTGGTAAATGACTAGTCACAGAGAAGCTTTTCCTAAACATACGGAGGCAAATCAGTTCCTGGAGTAACTGCTGAAGTCAGTCAAGTTGCACCAGCAATTAATTTGGTCCTCACATTTTTCTGACTTGTCCTGTTTGCTTATGTTGAAGCATGTGACACTCCCAGCTTCAGACTATGGAGTATTCAGATCTCTCTCAGATACCTTCTGAATATACTCTATGGTAAATACATTACACAGAGAGCCCTGACACACTGTATTTGGTATTTAAATCTGCAGTAACCAAGTGGGAGCGTGAGATAGATTTAAAGAAGCACCTGTCATGGCCCCCCATGCTTGATGAATATGCATAACTCATGCATGCTTTATGCAAAATGTATCTTGTAACATTGATTTGAACATTACAGTCTGCTGAATCTGTATATCATATTTTTGTGCATGTACCATTCTTGCATGTAAAGTTAGAAATATGAATTCTGGATCTGTTTATCATTCTAAAGGTGCTAAATAGGGCCATTACTGATACCCTGGAAACTAAAGTGTTAAAGGCATTGGAGAACCACACTTGATTGAGGTCATGGGAGCTGCATTTGGCCCCCAGAACCAGGTGTCTTATCAAATGTAGGAAATTAACACTGCGGAGCAGGTTCTACACTGACTTCTAACTCCTGCAGCCTCACTGTCTTCAAGGGGGGTGTGTGTGTGTGTGTGTGTGTGTGTGTGTGTGTGTGTGTGTGTGTGTGTGTGTGTGTGTGTGTGTGTGTGTGTGTGTGTGTGTGTGTGTGTGTGTGTGTGTGTGTGTGTGTGTGTGTGTGTGTGTGAGAGAGAGAGAGAGAGAGAGAGAGAGAGAGAGAGAGAGAGAGAGAGAGAGCCCTGAAGATAACAGCTGGCTAATCAGTCACAGTAGCCTGTCGGATTAACTGATTTAAAGAGAACACTTCTCCTCTTGCTCTTGCAGCATGGAAACAGCATTTTTACTTTCTAATCAACTACGCAGGTGCATCTAAGGGGGGGATAAAAGATATGGGGTGGGAGCAGATGAGAGTGCTGGTATGGGGAAGGGGAGAGAAAAGGCAATTTCTGAAAGACAGACCTAGAGCATTACTTGTACTTACATGGCATTTTAAGCACCATGGGTTTCATTACACACGTAGTTGTGCTCCATTCTCATGATTGCCCAGGCATGCAGCCAGTTGGTGTACAACAATAGCCACTTGCATGGGCAATAACCAAATTTGTGTAATGCCAGCTCAAGGAATTGAGAACGAGATCTTGCCGACACAGGTGTGGGGTGTTTGGGTGGGGGGTTTGCCATTTTGTTTTTAATAAACAGTATTTTTTCCAGCAAGGTAGTGTCACAGTCTACGATGTAATGACGTTGGGGACTGTCTGTCCAAGTCACTGGGAAATCAGCCTATGGAAGAGGTTCAGAATGGGCAGTTCCTTTTGGGAGTCTGCCATAGATTTGAAGAGTTGGAGTAAATATCAGTGATTGGTGCTTGCATGACATGCAGCCAGGCGTGGGGCAAAAGGATACATGTAGGGCAACACCAATGGTGCTCATGCACTATGTGGTTAGCTGGGAAGCAAAGGCCTGTCTGGCGGGGGCAAAGACATGGCTTCTGGTGGGCGCTGCAGCTTCATATGTGGAATAGAGTTGGCTGCCAGGTGTGGGGCAAAGGGCTGGAAGGACCAGGCAGTAGTAATTTCATTGCCGTGCTGACTGATCTCTCATCCCCCTGCAGGTGAGAAGCCTTACAAGTGCTCATGGGAAGGGTGCGAGTGGCGTTTTGCACGTAGCGACGAACTCACGAGGCACTACAGGAAACACACAGGCGCAAAACCCTTTAAATGCAACCATTGTGACAGGTAATACAATCTTCTAAATGTAGTGTTCAAGAAAGCGTACTGATAGTGTGAGCGCACTGCCAGCCCCCGGGAACCCAAGCCTCTGGCTTCCACACAGCACGCGCAGCAACAGCGCATGTTTCCTTACAGCGCATCCACAGTGTGGTCTTGCCCTTTCGAAGCTTTCTTCTTTACTGCTCAGCAGGATGGCCAGGCATGGTAGGTGGGGGTGGGAAGGAACAGGATGTTTGTCCACTGTCCTTTAGGCTGAGACCAGCAACTCATTTTTTCAGTTCTTTTATTATGGATACCTAAAGCAGCAGCACAGACTCCAGGTCAGATTGAGGTTCCAGAAACCTCACTGGGAGTTTTTCCCATTGACTCTGAGGCTATGTCTACACTACAGAGTTTTTGCGGAAAAATGGCCATTTTTCTGCAAAACTCGCAGAGCATTTTTGTGCCAGTAAATTGAAAGATCAGAGGGGTTTTTGTGCAATTGGTAATCCTCGTTCTATGAGGAAGAACGCCTTTTTGTGCAAGAGCTCTTGCACAAAAAGGCATGTGTGGACGGGGAAGCGGGTTTTTTGCACAAAAAGAGGGAAGAGGAAAAAGCACAGGTGCTCCAGTAGCCATTCTGTCCATGGCAGTCACTGCTTGCTTATGAGAGAGCATCCAGGCAGTCTGGACACTCTCTTTCGCAAAAGCACATCACTTTTCCAATGCGCTTTTGCAGTGTGGACGTGCTCGTGTGCAAGAAGTTTTTGCAGAAGATCTCTTCCAGCAAAAGCTTCTTGCGCAAAAAGCCTGCAGTCTAGACGTAGCCTGGCTGGAGGACGATTTTGCCCTGCTATGCACAACTTTGTTGTTTAGCAAAATCTTGCTTTAATATGCATAAACTCTGCCCAGCCTGCTAGCTGCAACAACATTCGGCTTTCCCACTCAGATCCCATGTGACTGGGGCAGCAGCAAAAGACAGAATTCCCAGTTGCCCTTCCTCACTTACAAAACTGGCTCTTGGATTCCTGGACCCTGTAAAACATGGGTGAGCAAGAGGCGGCTAGTGGGCCGATTCAGCTCACCAAGCTGCTGGATCTGGCCCACAGTCCACCTCTCCAGCACCCTCACCCAGCTGCAGCCACTTTAAACAGCAGGCTGCTAATTGCTATGCAGTCTTGTCAGGGAGGAGAAAGCTTTGTACACTGTCCCCACCCCCTAGCAAAATCTCTAATCTCCCATTGGTCAGTTTATGGCTAATAGGAGCTTAGAAATTTTGCTGAAGGCAGGGGCAGCGAATGAACACAAGAAAGGCCATACTGAGTCAGACCAAAGGTCCATCTAGCCCACTATCCTGTCTGCCGACAGTGGCCAATACCAGATGCCCCAGAGGGAGGGATCACAACACGTAATCCTCACGTGATCGTTCCCCTGTCACCCACCTCCAGAGAAACAGAGACTAGGGACACCATTCCTACTCCATCTTGGCTAATAGCCTTTGATGGACCTAACTTCCATGAATCCATCTAGCTCTTTTTTTAACCCTGTTAAAGTTCTAGCCTTCACCGCATCCTTTGGCAAGGAGTTCCACAGGTTGACTGTGCGCTGAGTGAAGAAAAACTTCCTTTTGTTTGTTTTAAACCTGCTGCCTGTTAATTTCTTTTGGTGACCCCTAATGAAGCTTCCTCACTCTGTCCTTGCTCGCTCCCTCCCTCCCTCCCTGTGCTGGAGCAGAGCCATGTGGAACAGTCTGCCCAGCACACAGGCAGAATTCCTGCAGAGATGCTGGCTGGGAGCTGCCTAGGTAAGCACCTCCCAGCCAGAGCCTGCCTCTGGCACCCTACCCCCTTTCTCTCCAACCACCTGCACCTCCTCCACAGAAGTGTGGCCTTTGACCACTTACCAAAATCTTGGAGTGCCCCCCCACTAACAATTATTCCCACCCACACCCCTCTTTAAAGGCAGTCGCCGGAGGACTGTCAAATCTCTCAAACCAGGGTGGAAGGAAGTCAACACAGCCTAAAATGAGAGTGCAGGGCACTCACAGGTGCTCAGGTGACTAGAGAGGATACCCAAGACCTAGAAGTAACTTGAGGGGGCTGATAGCATTTTCCCATTTCTATCATTGATCCATTGTTTTAGTTAACTGAGTACGTGACTCTGTTTGCCCCTCTTCCTACTCACAGGTGGAAGGACAGTTCCTGGGAAACAAAGGGCGATGTTTTCAAAAGTGCCTGAGTGATTTAGGCCCTTCTGAAAATTTTACCGTAAGGTGTTGAGTTAAACAAAAGAGCCACGACTATTCACACTGACTGGGAATCGAAGCCTCTCACCTTTAAATCACACACTTGATGACTTCCATTTCCTGTGGTGCTATAGATTTAATATTATTCATCTGTCGTTGTAAGTACCTAGATGCAGGGATAGGTGCCCAAAGGCAGATTTTCCAAAGGACCCCTGGTCCAGCAACTCTCATTTGGGCACCTACACATGAGGTGGCTGGATTTGCCTAGAGGGCTGTCTGCTCAGCAGCTGTCACCCAGAACAATGGGAGCTGCTAGCTGCTGATTCCTCTTGAATGTCTGGCCTCTTCATTTGAGTGCCTGAATGGAAGCAGAGCTCTTCTGAGAATTTGGTCCCAATTGCGGCTGCTGAGCATTTTGGAAAAAAAAAAATCTGGCTCTTTATAACTATATATAATTGGGGTGGAGCAAGAGAGAAACTACCCAAGTAATCATATTTGACAGCACTGACATTATCAGACAATAACCCCCTCCCTTCCCCCCAAAAAACCCTGAAAGTTGACAATGCCCCTGGTGAAAGCTGGATCCAGAATAGACTTAATCAAATAATGTGCTTGCATCGGAACATGTTATCCAGCTAATCCTATTTATATATATTTTAAAGAGGCTTAAGAAAATTACCCATCTTTTAATGCAGCACTAAGGTTCTCCGTTATGATAAGAAAATGGTTTATAATACAATCTAGAGTTTATAAAGCCTCTGGACACACCAGACGGGCCAAGAACATGCATAGAAAAAGATACACAGAGCATAAACAGAACACATCCTTTGAAGGGGAGGAAATTTGAACATTTGCACATCCTGTCTTTCCAAGATCCTCACCCTCCTCTCTCCCTCCCCATTCTCTACCAAGAGCTTTCTCTGTCTTTTATCCCTGGATTATCTTTTGTTTGCTCAGAATGATAAAGGATAAACCAAGAACAGCCCCCTCTGGAGTCTTGCCTTTTATATCCCTGGGAAGTAAAAGGACATTGGTGTTTTTAATTTTTATTCTAAGAGGCTGCTTTCTGGAGTTAAAGGTACCAATAGTGAGAATCCAATTTCCCCAACTCTAAAATTCTGACCTTTCTTTTTAACCTCTTCCTTTTTACCCTCGACTAATGACAGAAGGTCCTTGCCTGTAGTAAACTTCCTTTTTCTGAGCTTTAAGTAGCCTTTAGCTATGGCTTTCAGCAGCGCTGATGTAGTCAAGACCAACTGCACACAACTCTGCAGAGGTGAAGGCGAGTACATTGGTGAAAGCATGAACAAGGCGATTGAATGAGCAGTGGAGAAAGTGTTTATGTGTGTGAGCCAAAGCCATTAAAAAACCCGGTTTCGGGGATGCAGGTTTCCACAGCTAAGATGAATACTAGATTGCAATCCAAAACACTTTCAGCCAAGAAGATAATTTTAAAGAGAACACATATCGGAAGTGAGGGGGAACAGGAAGTTAGAAGTCTGTCACTTTGTTTTCTCCCCCCCCCGAAGAGCATGCATGCACACATACACGCACACTCTTTTTTTCAAACAATGTTGGTGGCTTCTTGCTGATGCACTGAAATTTCAGGTGCACTGAGTCTTTAGCGTAAATGGGCTCAGGGCATGTTCCAGGACCAATTGCTTCAGTTGGTTTTGTATCAGAGCTTTGGCCTTGGGTGCAAAAACAACTCTCTTTGTTGTGAAAGAGGATTAACAGCTGAAGTTCCTTCTGGAAAAATAAGATCATTTAGAATGAATTGTTTAATTTTGCCCCCACCTCTGGCAGGACACAGATTGTATTGTTAGTTTTAGTTGGCAAACTACCACTGTCTTGAGGAGTGACATATTGTGTGTGTGTGTGTGTGTGTGTGTGTGTGTGTGTGTGTGTGTGTGTGTGTGTGTGTGTGTGTGTGTGTTTGTGTGTAGGGCGGATGTTCTAGAGGCAGAAGACGAGAAAGTCTTCTAGAGGGAACTGTAGTGTCACACAAGAAGATAAGACTGCCCAGTGTGCCAGACTGCCCAGCCATGTTGGTTATAACTTATTAGTGTTACTGAAGAATTTGTAGAGAAGCTTTTCAGATACCCTGTGTCAGAACACCCAGGTAAGCAGTGGTCACAACTGTCAAGTATGTTCAGCTCAGGGAAACATGGAGTAAAACTCTCCAGCTGTATCACAGAATCATAGAAGATTAAGGGTGGAACAGACCCCAGGAGGTCATCCTGTCCAGCCTCCTGCTTAATGTAGGACCCAACTAAATCATCCCAGCCAGGGCTTTGAAAAGCTGCGCCTGAAAAATCTCAGAATGGAGATTCCACCACCTCTGTAGGCAATCCATTCCAGTGCTGCACCTCCCTCCTAGGGAAATAGTTTTTCTTATTATGCAACCTAGACCTCCCCCACTGTAACTTGAGACCTTTGCTCCTTGTTTTGCCATCTGCCACCACTGGGAACTGCCTCTCTCCATCCTCTTTGGAACCTCCCTTCAGGAAGCTGAAGGCTGCTCTCAAATCCCCCCTCACTCTTCACTTCTGCAGACTAAATAAGCCCAGTTGTCTCAGCCTCTCTTCATAGGTCATGTGCCCCAGCCCTTAATAATTTGTGTTGCCCTCCGCTGCACTCTTTCCAATTTGTCCTCATCCTTTCTGGAGGCAATAACCCAGATGTGCCCCACCAGTGTGCCCTCGGCCTGCCAGCAATGCTCCTACTAATGCAGCCAATATGCTGTTAACCTTCTTGCTACAAGGGCTCACTGTTGATTCATATTTGGCTTCTTGTCTGCTGTGATCCCCAGGTTTTCTTCAGAGCTGCTATTTAGCCAGTCAGTCCCCAGCCTGTACCAATGCTTGGGATTCTACAGTGCAGGACTCTGCACTTGTCCTTGTTGAACCTCATCAGATTTCTTTTGGCCCAATCAACCAATTTGTCCAGGCCACTCTGCACCCTATCCCTGACCTCCAGTGTATCTACTTCTCCCCCAGCTTAGTGTCATCCACAAGCCATTGATGTTAATATAGCCTCCTTGACTGCAGCCTAAGAGCCATGTGCTTCCCTCCACACAGCTGGAGGGGTAAGTGGTTT
Organism: Pelodiscus sinensis; assembly: GCF_049634645.1. Classification (NCBI taxonomy): domain Eukaryota; kingdom Metazoa; phylum Chordata; order Testudines; family Trionychidae; genus Pelodiscus; species Pelodiscus sinensis. The sequence goes on along the minus strand of NC_134717.1, from coordinate 75,641,332 downwards.
ACCAAACTGACCATATCCCACTTCAGAGGATCTGGTCAGAGGAAAAAGGTGACTGAAATGATGTTTTCATCTCATCCCATCTGCATCTTGTTCCTCTGAGATGAAACCCAGTGCCATGTTTGAGAGCAGGCAATATGGGGAGTATTTGGGAGCAGGCAGTTTGTGTCCCGTGCAAACGCATCAGGAATGATGATACGTTAAAACATTGCAAGCTGCCCTGCTAGGAACAATAAACAGACACAGGCAGCCTTTCTGCATCCTGGAAGTAGCACGTGCTGGGCCCAGGTACAACATACAGTAATGCTGTAGAGCTGGAAAAGTTGTGGAGACAAGGTCCTATCCAGCAGAAGATCATGGATCCACAGGGTTTTCCCTCATGGAACCCTCTCTGAACCTAATGAAGACAGCTCCCCCAGTTCTAAGAAAGAAAAATGTGGCTGGACCTCAGCAGTTTAATAGCTGCAGATCTGGCTTGCATATTTTGATGGTAGGATTTCGCTATAAAGTTTTGCAGGTACTTCCCCTCCCCCGCCTTGAAACTATGTCTCCACCTCAAGGAGCCTCCCCAATAGATGAAGCGACGTGAATTATGAGGTGGGCTATAGTCTGCGGGATGAGTATCATTATTTTAGGTGTTAAAATATATTGGGACAGAACATGAAGTTATTGATACGAATCAAAGTATTTAACAAATAGGGAGGAACTGGTTGAGAATTTGAAAGAGGAGGGCAGCTTGGGTGAAAGTGATCATGAAATCATAGAGTTCATGATTCTAAGAAATGGTAGAAGGGAGCAAATTAGAGACAATGGATTTCAGGAAGGCAGATTTTGGTAAACTCAGAGAGGTGGTAGGTATGGTCCCATAGGAAGCAAGACAAAGGGGGAAAAACAACTGAAGCGAGTTGGCAGTTTTTCAAAGGGTCATTATTAAGGGCCCAAAAGCAAGCTATTCCACTGCGTAGGAAAGATAGAAAGTCTGGCAAAAGACCGCCTTGGCTTAACCAGGAGATCTTGCACGATCTAAAAATGAAAAAGGAGTCATATAAAAAGTGCAATCTAGGACAAATTACAAAGGATGAATATAAGCAAACAATACAGGTATGCAGGGGCAAGATTAGAAACGCAAAGGCAGAAAACAAGTTCAAACTAGATACAGACATAAGAGGAAACAAGAAGCCATTCTATAAATATATTAGGAACAAGAGGAAGACCAAGGGCAGGTTAGGCCCACTGCTCATTGAGGAGGGAGAAACAGTAACAGGAAACTCAGAAATGGCAGAGACGCTTAATGACTTCTTTGTTTCGGTCTTTACCAGGAAGTCTGATGAAGTTATGCCTAAAATAGTGAATGCTACTGGGAAGGGCGTAGGTTTAGAAGATAAAATTAAAAAAGAACAAGTTAAAAATCACTTAGAAAAGTTAGATGTCTGCAAGTCACCAGGGGTTGATGAAACGCATCCTAGAATACTCAAGGAGCTGATAAGGGAGGTATCTGAGCCTCTAGCTATCATCTTTCAAAAATCATGGAAAATGGGAGAGATTTCAGAAGACTGGAAAAGAGCAAATATAGTGCTCATCTATAAAAAGAGAAATAACAACAACCCAGGAAACTACCGACCAGTCAGTTTAACTTCTGTGCCAGGAAAGATAATGGAGCAAGTAATTAAGAAATTCATCTGCAAACACCAGGAAGATAATAAGGTGATAGGGAGCAGCCAGCATGGATTTGTAAAGAACAAATCCTGTCAAACCAATCTGATAGCTTTATTGGATAGGATAACGAGTCTTGTGGATAAGGGAGAAGCAGTAGATATATCTAGACGTTAGTAAGGTATTTGATATGGTCTCGCATAATATTCTTATCAATAAATTAGGCAAATACAACTTAGATGGGGCTACTATAAGGTGGGTGCATAACTGGCTGGATAACCGTACTCAGAGAGTAGTTATTTACAGTTCATAATCCTGCTGGAAAGGCAAAACAAGTGAGGTTCCACAGGGGTGTGTTTTGGGACCAGTTCCGTTCAATATCTTCATCAACGTTTTAGATATTGGCATAGAGAGTACGCTTAATAAGTTTGCAGATGATACGACGCTAGGAGGGGTTGCAACTGCTTTGCAGGATAGGGTTATAATTCAAAATAATCTAGACAAACTTGAGACATGGTCTGAGGCAAATAGGATGAAGTTTAATCGGGACAAATGCAAAGTGCTCCACTTAGGAAGGAACAATCAGTCTTACACATACAGAATGGGAAGTGAGTGTCTAGAAAGGAGTACTGCAGAAAGGGATCTAGGGCTCATAGCGGACCACGAGCTAAATGAGTCAACAGTGTGACACTGTTGCAAAAAAAGCAAACATGATTCCGGTGTGTACCATCTAGACAATGGTGTGTACTAGACTCGTAGACCTCTGGTGTTCTATGATTCTGTTGGCTCTGTTATTAATATCAGCACAGCTTGCATGTCAGGTGCTCAGCAGACTTTTGATCAGCATTGCCTCTGGTTATTAGCAGGCCCCAACAGGAGCAGCAGTGGACAGAGAGTTGTCTTGTGGCTGGTCATTAGTATAAAATGCCAGCCAATGCCTGCTCCAGGCACCCACTTCTGCTTTGGCAGCCACAGTAGCATGCTGCTTTCTCTGTTATCCAGATGAGAGGGATAGCTGTTCAAAGACACATTGCTACCCTGCAGCTGGGCAGTACTAGCTCTGGTGAGTTTTCTGTACTAGAAGCCCATGCTCAATTGTAAAGCTTTCCTCTCTGTTTCTCTCTGCAGGTTTAACACACTCATACTTCACCTTGGAACATAAAGGAATGCAGTATTCCAGCTCCATAACATTCTAAATTTTGTTTTAAATTTTTCCTACTATGCTTTATAAAGAAGTATGGACAAGGTCTTCAGCTGGTGTGAATCAACTTAGCATCACTCGTTACACTGGCGCTATGTTGATTTACACCTATTGAAGATCTGGTCACATATGTGAAGGGTGTCTTCTTGCAGATTTTCTGCTCTTACAAATATTTATATTTTCTCACCCCTAGATACAAGTAGTAATAGGCATACAAAGAATTAGAGGATAATGGCAAAAGGACCAGACTAAGTGTACTATCAGGTCTTTGCCCTCTGGTTTTTCTGATTCTTTCTTTGTGTCAGGCTCACAGCATAGATGGGACCCATTCATCTGGATGTTTTTCTTTAATAGTTTTTTAAAACAATGACTGACTTAATTTTCTTCCCTGCTTCTCTGCTTATTACCGAGAAATGCAAACAATTCAACTATTGCTTTTATTGTAATTTATTCAGCACAAATCCGTGCACAGTACATGTTCTACCAACAAGCTTTTTTAATAAAAAGTGTCTGTCATTGTTTATTTTGTAATGTGGCTTTGTGTGGCAGGCAATGAATTTTCAAAGCATCAGAGACCTGTTAATTCTGGATGTGGCCTGCCACAATGTACATGGGGTTGAGATGACAAAGAACTAGGAGTTTTGGTGGATTCTTGTGACTCTAGCCTGTAACCCAGTGTGTTACAGCTTAGAGTGACAAGAGTGAAGACTAAGATTTTCAAAAGTTCCAAGCAGTTTTGGGCACCTCAGATTTTGAGTGCCCCATCTGAACCATCTTAATGAGTCCATATTTTTCAGAAAATTCCCAGTACCTGCCTTTTGGAAACAGACCTCATGAAGCACCTCTGAAAATCTTGGCCTACAGCTGCTTAGTGCCATTTGGGTGGCCAATGTGCAATGAATTGTGGGTTCATGTCACATTTGGCCCTAATGGTCCCTCTTCTTTGCTGAAATGTTAGCAGAACAGTCAAGGATCAAGTGGGCATTAAGAAGGAGTTACCCATTTTTCTCTGAAGTTCAGTCACAGTAAATACAGTTTGGTGGAGCAAAGCATTGTGTTAATGTTGTGACTAGAGAGAGGTTTTCATTCACTAGGGCTTCAATTCTGAGAAACTCTCATCAGCACTGTCATGCATCTGTGGTCCTACAAGTGCCAACCTGATTTGCATCTGACCCAAGGCGAAATAAAGATAAAATGGCCTTGGTGATGAAACCCAGAACTAGAAACCCAAAGACCTGAAATGTGTTGCTGGGTTTGCTCGACTTCTTCAATTCTGTATCTCACTGTGCCTCTGCATCCTCATCTGTAAAATGGGGATGATCACCCCTCAGTGATGTTGTGAGACTAAACTTCATCAGTATCTGTGTAGCACTCATTCTAGATAGAAGGGTTTATGAACCAGATTTCCAACAGAGCTCATTCAGCCCTCAGATCTGACCTCTTATTTTGATCTCTAAGTGGGTGCTAAGATCTTTTGAAGATATGGCCACACCCTAACAGTGCTGAACACTTGAAAAATCTGACCCAACCTACATAATAAGCAAACTTATTTAATTTTATTACTACAGCTACTTGGTTAATGAGTTTGCTTGCCCACTCACCAATTTCCGATTGTATAAATCTGGTTTGGTTGGGGCAAGGGAGAACAGTCTAGTAATGGAAGAGCCAGCATAGCTATTTATCCTGAACAGTGGAGGAAAAATTGGCTTGGCTTTGTGACAACACATGGCACGTTCCAGGGAACTGCTGTAAATCTGGGTGAGCATTGTTCTTCTATAGGATGGTGGAGGAGCAGAAAGGACTGTTTTGTAAAATCCTTAATTATTTCTGTCTTTGTTTTACAGGTGTTTTTCCAGGTCTGACCATCTTGCCCTCCACATGAAGAGACACATCTAAGTACCTAAAATCCGTCAGCATGGCCTAGATGGCCACTGAGCTAAAAGACATAGCATGAAGGGTGGAACTCAGTTATAAGCTGCTGCCTTGCAGAAGAAGAGAACCCAATCACATGTAAACCTCTGTACACAGACCCACACTCACACTGTCGTGCACCCAACTATACTTAAATACTTACATCTGTTCTTTCTGCCTTGCCCCAGCTGGATGGAAGAAGATGCAGGAAAGAAAATAGGGTAGGGATGAAGTCAGTAAGATAGAACAGTTGCTTACAGTACTTCATCACTCTTGGATTTATTTCCTGTTATTGCCAATGGAAATCAAAGTAAATGGAAGAAGCTTCTCTGCAGGTGGACAGCAAGTAGGAGGGGCTTATTTAACTTGCTTCTCAATGCAACTCCATAGGAGAATGTCATCTTGAAGTTGCATATTTGTAGCACTAACTTTTCTTTTTTAAATAGATGGGGGTGGTGAGGGGAGGAGGGGAATAATGACCTAGAAAACCAAATCCCAGTTTGGTAGCCAAAATTAACCTCTTGGTTCTTTTGTTCTTTTTCTGCGAATTCCTAATGTTCAACATGTCAAACTTTTCAGACACTGATCTGTCTTGGTTTTGGTTCTTCCTAGAACTGAGCAATTAAGATCCTTTTAAGTCAATACCAATGGCCTTAATGGCAGTTGACTGTGGAGTGACACCTGTGACACATACATCATCTGTTTGGCCTGAGTTTATGTAGACTTCATGGAGGACAATATTTTTGTTTTTTGGTGGGCTGTGTTTTTTTGGGTTTTTTTGGCTATTGCACGCTGTATGCGCTGGTAGGGACTATAGAAGTGGCTGGCATGACTGGAAAGCGGCCAAAGGAAGAGTCCCTGAGAAAACATCATGTTATATCTCCATAGGCATCACCTTATTGCTATAGGTGGGACTTCTTGTTTGTCTGATGAAAACTTGAAAAGCTCATGTGATAGCTTAGACATTTTATCTTTTCTCCATGAACAAGTGATCTTCAGAACTCGTTTTTTTCACCGGCTTATCTGTCTTGGACTGGCCAATCAGCCATGACTACAGCTTTCCTTCAGAACCACGTGAGCATGTTGGCTACAGTTCACAGTGATTGACAAATTGTGTTGTGTGATCTTGTTGTTCAAATGACCAATTTAAAACATTGAATTTTATTTGTTAAAAGAACACCTGCAAACATTCAAGTTTCTAACCTAACTTTTGGGTAAGCATCTTAAAAAAAAAAAAGCCAAAAATACTACTCCAGTACCACAGTGGGAAAGTGTGAACCTCTTCCAGATAAAGTGGCTTTATTCAGCATTAATCTTTGAAAGGAAAGATTGACATCCTCCTTTCCCTTTCCCATTCCCATTCAAGGTGATGGTATTGCCCACTCCTATAAAAAATTATAAGACTATTTAAAGGGTGAATGAAGGGTTGGATTTTGTGCACAGCACTGAAGATTTTTCAAGTGTTTGGTCTAAAGTATTGGTAGCATGGGTCTAGTTTGGCCTTCTGTCTGTACCAGCAAGGATCAGTGGACGCCTTCCACTCACCCTTGAATCCTGTAGATAATTTGATCATCTTGGCTCATAGTGGACTAAATTTCTTGTTTAAAAAAACAAAATTAAAAGTAACATAGATATATAAACACAACTTGCATTTATAGCAAGTTGGTACTGGCCCTAACTCCAAAGACTGCCTCTAGGACCATATAAAATGGCCTGTGCAAGCAGGTGGGGTAGTCATAAGGACAGATTGTATATTTTGTATATTCTGGAACCCTCCCTACAAGACCTGTCTAGAAAGGACACAAAATGGCATGTGGTTCACAAATGGTTGCTGCTCATTTATGCTGTATTAGCCAACTGCCATCTTTTGACTGTTTTGACTCATTGACTGTTAAATATTTCCCTTTTGGGATGAACTCTTAAAAATCCATAGCTGTAAAATGTAAGAACCACCACTGGAATCATTGGTACTTACGTTCTCAGCTTTTGTGCAGCCTTTGTTCCAGTCAGAGATTGAATCTACCTGAAAGATGTTTATTTTGCTCATAGTTTGTTATAAACACTGACTGTCAGTTGAACACTTTGGGGGGGAGGAGTATGATCTCTGGCCCATATGGCATGAGACATGGACCAAAATCTAACCATCTTTTGGGAGGCAATGATGTAACAATGAAGAAAAAAAAAGAGAGAAAATTGAGTTTTAGTCCAAAGATTTAAAACTAACTATACTATTAAAAATAATCAATGGAGCACTCACTGCTTGCTGACAATCTCATAGTTCTCTGCTTCTGTATTGAATACTCTTCATGGCCATTCCATCCAGGGGCTCAATTGGATTCTGAGGGCCCTACAGCCCAACTTGTGTTTGAACGTGTGAAGCATCTTACCAGGAGATTTCATGGGTGCTTAAGGATATTTGAACCTCAGCTATGTGAAACTATAGAACATCCATTTAGTGCATTAGATACAAATATAGAAAACCATAACAGTTCTTTCCCATATCATCCTACAGTACGTGCGCACATGCCTGCCACTACATTAGTCATTGGTATTGAACCTGCATAAATGTTCTCATCAGAACTCTAGGTACTCCTCTACAAATGCTACTAACAGTCCAGAAGACTTTAATATTAAGGCACTTTAAGAACAAGGCTGTACTTAAAAAGGAAAAAAATTGAAAAGAGAAAATATGTGCTTCCTCTTGTCACTTGAGGTCTTGTTGACCTCTCGTTTAATATAGAGCAAACAAGGGCCCTTTTAATTTCTATCACACATTTCTGCAATATTTGGAAACTTTTTTCTACTGATAGGTGTGAATCAAAATTCTGGATTAAAACACCCCAGAACCACAAGAAACCAAAACCAGGATTTCTCAGTTAGGGGCTGTTTGTAATGGGCCTCCAACTTTGAAAGAGAAATTTTGGGTTTCAGGTACATCACTGATGTTTTCCCTAGACATTTGTAACCGGCATATATTGTGTCCCAGAACAGTGCATTTAATGGTAGAAAGTACTTGCTCTAGTATCATAGAGGACAATTGGTAAAGTGAACTGTTTGGTCATGGTTAAGATTTTTCAAATAGCAGGTAGGGATTCGGTGTGCCCAACTTGAGACAACTTCACTGGGTCTGATTCCCATGCGTTGGTGCTCAGCACTCTGTAGAGAAGCCAGTCCTCCTTTTCAGTGCTGAAGACCTGAGGCAACCAAATTCATTAACCACTTTTAAAGGTCTTAGCCTATGTTTTTTCTGCTACATCTGCATTCACTTCTTCTACCTTGTAAACAATCTACCTAAGGCCACTGAAAAATGGGAAAGAGCTAATTCTTTCCAAAAGGCTGCTTTGGGATTCCCACAATCAACGTGCTGAAAATGGGAACCAAGATAATTGCTTTACAAAAGAGCCTTAAAGGGAAGGCTTTACCCTGTTTCCCATCAAGATGAATTCATGCCCATTTGCAGACCAGAAGCCATATATAATGACCAAGATCACCGGGAAACTATGGTGTGACACAGGTCCCACAAAAACTTGTTACTAGTGAAAAGAGCACAGAGAAGGCAGACCTGAGTTGTTCTGAAGTGTGATGTAGCATTAGTCTGGTGAAAAGCATGCATGTTAGGATACTGTTGTCACTGAATTATTCTGAACTTACATTGTTGTAACAGCAGAAGCTACACTTTAATAAGATTCTCCTTCAAAAAGTGAGTTAAAGTTTCATTATGAGGCTCTCAGGGGCTGTTTCGTCTTGCAGTGATTCCATAGAAATTGTCTCAGTTGTACATGTAAAAACCTTTCATAACTCAGCTTGGGATCTGACATGCAGGTTGGATTTCCTCCTTTCTTTTGGTGTCACATTTTTGATTTGCATTCTTAGCACCCTTGTTGCATATCACTGTTCCCATATCAAACATGGAAGTCCACAATGCCATGGTTTTAGCCACTCTTCAGGGAAGGCCCTTTCTTCCTTTGCAATAAAAACAACTCCCAAAAGTGTACATGCAAAATACAAAATGCCAAGAAAATTCCAGCAATTCAAGTGAGAGCATAGCAAATGCTCCATTTCATTTCCCCCAGAGTAGCTTCATTCCAGTGACCCGCATTCTGTCTGCTGAACCAGAGAATTACATCCCCAGCTACAGCATAGTTAGAAAACAAAAGTGTGTGTAAGGGGGAGGGAAGGAGGGAGATATGATCTGCTCTTACAGCCCATGAATGAAATCCTAGCCCAGTGTCAAGATTCCCATTGACTTCACTGGTGTGCAGAGTTTCACATTGTAGGGTTGATTCTTCGCTATTAAATTGACATAACAGAACCTAGAATCAGTCTGGCAGGTGTTCTATGGGACTTTTCTATTAGGAGAGAAATCTTAGAAAAGAAAAAAGTATGACTGTCACCAGCGCCAGATTGACTCTCCTGTGGGCCTGGACTATTAGATATTGTGGGGTCCCTGAGTCTTTGTTCCTAATTTAAAACAGAATGATCACAATTATGGGATAGAGACTATTAACACTACACTAAATTTGCCTTTTAATTAGCATAAAACCAGACTGTGGATACATTTCAGTCTTAAAACATGTCGAATATAGTTAATTCAAAATAGCCTGCTTCTTACCGCAGAACAGCTCTTGTATTAGTTTCTCTGTGAGAGGGAGTTTGGTGCACAAGGGCTCTGACCTGCTGTGGGGGGTTGGAGCGTGAGATGTAGGCTCCAGCCTGAAGGTGCTTTCCACAGGTAGCTCACCGCCAGCAGAGCTCAGGCAGGCTACCTGCGTGCCAAGGCCCCATGCTGCTCCTGGAAGTGACTGGCTGCTGGCACTTATCCGCACACCCCTGGGGAGAGGAGGCCAGTGTTTCTCCCTACTCACAGTTCATGGAGCCATGGCCCCACCCCAGCAGGACTCGCAAAGACATGCCAGCAGTTGGCCTCTTCCAGGAGCAGCGTGGGGCTATGGCAGGCAGGCAGTCCACCTGAGCCCTACTGTGCCTCTGGACTTTTAGTGGACCGGAGATTGTGATCAATTGGCAAAGGCTCCTGGATTGGCCAGTTGATCACAAATCAATTGGTGACGACTGAACATGTAATTATGGATTTACTTTTGTGGGACCCCCTTCGCCCAAGTCCCTGGGCTGCAGTCCCTAAACCTCTTGATTAATCCAGCCCTGTGTGTCAGCAGGCTGTATCATGCAGCCTATCCTTATGTCTTGGTACCTTGCCTGACTCACTGGAATTAAATTACTGTAGATCTAATGTAATGTACATCACTATGCATATGCACACCGGAAAACTATTTTTCTTCTCATTGGCAGCAGGCTTCACTGCAATCTGTGGTTTTTGTTGGTTTTTTAAAAGACAAAGCAACATTTTATTTGAAATAACTGGCCAAATATGGGAGAAGAGGGTGAATTGGAATGTAAAAGTGGAATCCAGTTCACTGCTTTCAGGACTCTATGTTTAATTTAAGCTAAAGCAGCAACTAACTTTTGATGTCTGCCTAAAATTGAGACAATGGATACATCTGGTGGCTAGAGTGCATCTTCCTTGTTACTTGGATGCATCTTCTCTGTGTCTTGATCACTATTTGCAAACTCGGAGGTGCTCTCTCTCATTGCTCCCCAGTTTTGGGCATTTTCGTTTCTTAGCAGTTTTCAGTACAAAGGTTGCCCCCATATTTAAATTGTTGGGATCTTTGCTTCTCCATGTATCGAAGAGATCAAAACTATGCTTGCAATCTAATCAGGCTTGTTTAATTACTTCCTTTCCCTCTCTCCCTTCCCCCCCCACCCACACACACACATCTTACATGTAAGAAAAACTTAAAAACGTATGAGAAGAAGTGTGTAAATAATTTCACTTTCACAAGGCCAACCACCCGTAGCTCCAGGGCTGATTTTATTCATGCCACAACATGTTTTGGCATCCCCATGCAGTGTGATTTTGTATTTTCAGCTTTCGTGTTTGTGGTCAAAACCTCTAACCTCACATGCCCATAACATACATTTTGTTGGTTCCTGCCAGATTATATATTTTTTAAAAATGTGAAAATGACTCTATTCAGTATTGGCTTGAAACAAAACAAAAACATTAAAATCCTCTTCATAAGATTTTATACCCATTGATCAAAGAGTCTCTCCTTCTCTTCCTAGCATTATTTCTAGTGTCTCAGAAGGATGATCTCACACTCAAACTAATGTGGTTAATCTTCCTACCACATTAACAATAACAGGGATAATTCTGCAATCTTACTCAGTCACCTCTCAATGGCATCACTGGCAAGTTTTGCCCAAATAAGAACTGCAGGAGCTGGCCCACACACACTAAGGTTTCTTTTCTGTAGTGAAACTTTTCTCCGTTCTTTGAAAAAGAGGTCGGGGGCGACCAGCTGCCTTCTGTACCACATCAGAAGTGGACTTACCTAACCGAAAACATTCAGAAGCAAGTTTTTTTAAACGGGACTTTTTTTTCTATTTTCCTTAAAGCTTATTAATAGTATTTTTATGTAAAATTAATGTTGGACTGTTCATAATTTTCCAAATGAAAGCTTTCAAGTGTTTTGATCCCAACTTCTGTATACTGCCAGAAAACAGGTTCTAGCCCCCCTTTCTGGGTATGTATGTGCAGTACAGACCTATGTGGAAGGAGAAATTGAGCTAGTGACTTTTTCAGTGTGGTAGCCAACTGTGCCTATTGCCTTTGCTTTGGGGAGGGTGCTTACTGTTTGTTGCCACTGCATTTTAGAAAGAGTGTGGGCTTAAATAGGAAATCCTCAACTGTATTTGTTGCTTTGTATTGTGATCTAATAGGCTGCAAACTAGGGGTCGGGGGAAATGAGGGCTCAAATTATATCTAGAGAGTGAAACAGAATGGAGAGAGATGACATTTTTAGCCTTTATCTTTGGACTGTAGAGAAAAAATTAAAAAACAATATGGAGTCCCAGAAAGGGACTCCCAACAGGCTAGGGACAAGGAGTGGGTGGGGTGAGGGTGAGGATCCTTGGTTATATTTTAACCCATCTTTCTTGTAGTTTGAAACACCAGCCCTATAGGCCCAGAGAGTAGCTTGAAACACTGGTTTAAACACTATTTTGTTACTGGGGCCTTGTTTCTACCAGAGAAGTTGCATCGGTTTTATTAAATCAAGCTAGTTAAACTATTGAAAAAACTGCTACGTGGGTGCACTTATCCTTTGCTTAAATCTGTCTAGTTTGCATTGATAACTCCTAACTAATTAATCTTAACTGATGTAAGAAATAGCTAAGCTATTTTAGGTGCATTTATATTGGAGGCTGCTTCCAGTTTAACTAGATTGATTTTTAAAATCAATCCACATGAACCACTGTAACTTTTCTCTCATAAAACAAGGTCTGATTTCTGCTGATTCACAGGGGGAAAAAAATGAGGCCAAGATGTTTTTCTCTGATAGCAAAATTTATTTTCTTCCCCCCTTTGTAGAAGTTCTTGCTTGCTCACAGCTAGATCAGTCTTTCTTTAAACAAACAAAAAACAAACAAAAAACAAAAGTCTGAGTACTCCCATTTGAAACAAAAACTAACAAAAACCCCACAAACAACATAGCTTGAAGGACATTCATTTTGCACTATTATTTTTCTTTTAGCCAGATGTGTCTAACAAGTGTGTTTGGAGATGCCCTCAGTCACATTCTCTCAGGCCTACTCTGGTATTTCTAATATATCACAGAAGTACCCAATCTTGTAGCCCTCAGTTCTGCCTTTTTTTGACATTTTATTTTTTTTAAGCTTTTTATAAATATATATATAAATATATAAATATATTACTTTGTCAGTTTTTTTGCTGTACAAAAAGTCTTTAAGATTTAAAAAAATATTATTTGTATTATATGATGGTGGTATGTTAATGTTACAAAATTATTAATGAAGAAAAATTTATTTTTGTTACTGGTCTGTTTCATAATTCTTTTTTAAATTGGTATATTGTAAGATATCTATGCAAAAATGTTATGTGATGCATTTTTATTTAAGAATGTATTATGTGTAATAAATAGTAGAATGTGTTTGGCCTGAAAATGATCAGCATGTCCTGAATGTTTTTTCTTTACTGTAACAACTTCTGTGAATGAAACCTCTTCAAATACTAAGACTGCAAACATGTACATAGACTCATAGACCCACAGGGTTAGAAAGAACTGCAAGAATCACCTAGTCTGACTCCCTGCTTAGGTGCAGGTTTTGCTGTGTCTACATTACCCAAGCCAGATAGATGGCTGTTGTCCAACTTCTCACTGAAAATCTGCACTGATGGAGACTCCAGAGCGTCCCTAGGAATCTGTTCCATTGTCCTGCTGTTCTCATAGTTAGGAAGTTTTCCTTAGATTTAATCTACATCTGCTATGCCATAGTTTTAACCCATTGCCTCTTGTCTTGCCTTCTGTGGCAAGAAAGAACAAACCATTTTTCTCCACCTTCTTAATGGCAGCATATATGAGTAGCAGTATGTATGAGCAGCATATATGGTTCAATTGAAATCAGGAACTAAATTATCTACTTTAGCTCAGCTGAGTGTCATTTACATGCCTGTTTTGGGAGGCTCACACTAAAGATATTCCCTGGTAGAAATCAGCATCACTCTGCTGGCGCTATGCCAAGTGATGCCAGCTGTGACCCACAGTATTTTTATGAAAAATGTATAGTGCACACACAGCCCTTTACATCTATAGCAGTCAATACACTTCATAACAGTGAGTAAATATTATGATCCCCTTTTACAAAGGGGGTCAGAGTCACAGTGACTTGTTAGAGCCTGAACAGTTCAGTGGCAGACCTGGGAATAGCATTGAGATCTCCTGACTCCCAGTCCTTTGCTCCTGTCTGTGGAACATACTCCTCTCAAGCAAAATGTACATCTCTGCTCTCACTAGTCTTCTTTTTGTGGCTGCAATTTTGTGCACTAGGATGTCCAAGGCCAACTGTACCAACAAATCAAGTATGTGGATGGCCAACAGTCTGTCTTTAAATGCTTTACATTTATGCTGGTGGAAGTTTATATGCCACCCCACCTGCTTCATTGGGAATTGTATGCACTCATCTGGTGGGGCTCCTATGATGTAATCTGTCTGTTTTTCCTCCCTGGGACAACATAGCTCACCCTTCTCCCCTGGGAATTGCTAAAAACACTATTAGTGTTAGGCAGCAGGGACCTAATCATCCAATCAGCTGCATCTGACCAACTCCCATGAGATCCTAGTTGGGTTTCAGATGGTGGCAATACATTCATGGCTGGGTTTTGATCTCAGTGATATTGATTAAAAACTGATAGAAGCCCATTACAGTGATATCTGGGGGAAGACTGAAGAGAGTAAGTACCATGTTTCCAGTACCCATGGGTGGTAACTGTTAAATGAACACTGTATTATACACCTAGGCTATGTCTACACTGGCATGATTTTGCGCAAGAACTCTTTTGCGGAAAAGTTCTTGTGCAAAAACTCGTCCAGAAGAGAGCATCTACACTGGCATGTGCCTTTGCGCAAGAGATGTGCTTTTGTGCAAGAGCATCCATGCCAGTGTAGACGCTCTCTTGTGCAAGAAAGCTCCGATGGCCATTTTAACCATCAGGCTTTCTTGTGCAAGAAATTCATGTTGCCTGTCTACACTGGTCTCTTGCACAAGAACAGTTGCGCAAGAAGGCTTATTCCTGAGCGGGAGCATCATAATTCTTGCGCAAGAAGCCCTGATTTCATACATTAGAACGTCAGTGTTCTTGCGCAAGAACTCGCGGCCAGTGTAAACAGGCAGCACGTTTTTGCGCAAAAGTGGCGCCAATTTAGAGACATCCCTAGGTTATCCAGAAGGGCTTCTGATGAAACAAAAAAAAAAAGGTGGGTGCTTTGTGTTTTTGGGAAGAGAAAAGCTGTCATTTGAATGTGCCAGAAACTTATGGATCTTGTGAAAAGAGGTATGTGGGTGTGAGAAGATCATAAGCACTCAGCACTGATTTACCTCCTTTTCCCATTGAGGTCAATGTTGAAACTCCCAAGGACTTTCATGGAAGAAGAGCTAAAGCAAAACTGAGCACTTAGAATCATAGAATCCTAGAGCTGGAAGAGACCTCAGAAGGCCATCGAGTCCAGCCCTCTGCCCAAAACAGGACCAATCCCAACTAAATCATCCCAGTCAGGGCTTAGACAAGCTGAGACTTAAAAACCTCTAGGGATGAAGATTCCACTACATCCCTAGGGAACCCATTCCAGTGCTTCACCACTCTCCTAGGGAAAGAGTTTTCCCTAATACCCAACCTAGACCTCCCGCACTGTAACTTGAGACCATTGCTCCTTGCTGTGCTACCCCTCACTACTGAGAACAGCCTCTCTCCATCCTCTTTGGAACCTCCCTTCCAAAAGTTGAAGGCTGCTCTCAAACCCTCCTCACTCTTCTCTTCTGCAGACTAAATAAGCCCCAAACCCTCAGCCTTGGCATAGAGAGTACGATTATTAAGTCTGCAGATGATACGAAGCTGGGAGGGGTTGCTTTGGAGGATAGGGTCATAATTCAAAGTGATCTGGACAAACTGGAGAAATGGTCTGAGGCAGTGGTCCCCAACGCGGTGCCTTAATGACAAGGCTTATATTTGGTGGCACGATTGTCCTATCACCCACCATGGCATAAATCAGGAGTAACCCCTTTAAGTCAGTGGCGTTGCAGTGGTATAAAATCAGTGCAAGCTGGAAAAGAATCAGCTATGGTGATTTTAGCCCAGTGCAGTGTACATTCTCGAAGAGAAGTATGGTCCAGTGGTTAGAGTGGAAGCCTAGGAGTCAGGAGACCAAGGTTGAGTTTCCTGCTCTCACCAGGCCCTCCTCCCCCAGATCCTTCCTCAGAGAACTTAAGAAGTCATTTAAGCCTTTCTGTGCTTCAGTTTCCCTCCAGTAAAATGGGGATAATAGCACTGGCCTTCCTTACAAAGTATTGTAAGGACAAATTCAGTTAAGATGGTTAGGTGCTGAGAAACCTATGATAACAGGGCCACGTAAGTACTGGAGCTGGAGGGTGCTGAACTAAGCACTATTTCAAAGCCAAATGTAAAAGTATTTTTGGATGACCAGGAAGGATTTCTGCAAATAGGCAACTGCCTATTCTCCAAAAACTCCACTTATCTTAGGAAGTAGAAAGCCACAGCAGAGTTTGGAGTAAAAAATCTTTGCTAAAAGGACCTTGAGCAACAAAATCTCTCTGAAAGGCCAAATACAAATTTCTTTCCAATGCTTTCCTCTGACCTGTGATGAGAGGGCTAGTGGAGGGCACAGGAAGAGATCTCCTATAGCTGAACTAATCTGCAAAGGAGAAGATAAAGCAGTCCTAGTAATCAGAAAACAAAGCATAGCTCTGTGGGAAACTGTGCTGATGGATTATAACCCAGACTCATCTCTAAGGATATATCTACACTGCAGCACTATTTCAGGATACTTCTGGTATCCCGAAATACCTATTCCGTTTCTTTAAAAAATGTGACTATTTCAAAATATAACAGGCTCGCTATTCTGAGGTCCCTGTAAACCTCATTCCAGGGGGATTAAGAGATCTTTCAGAATAGCAGTTTATTTAGAAATGTGGTGCTGTGTATTTTGAAATTAACTCAAAATATACAATGCAATTTGCATTGCTCAATTTGTGTAGCTTATTTCGAGGTAAGCGTGCAGTGTAGACGCACCCTATGTGGGCTGTTGGAGACCAGGAAGGTTCCTTTTACTTTTTCATATAAATTCAAGGTGGTAGCTCCCAGACAACTCCATCAAAGCACAAAGTCCAGGTCATCTCAGTCATCCCTGTGCCCTAGGGTGAATAGCTTATAATGGTCTTCTCAATTTTTATCAGTGTCAGATTTGCTGTGTTGCAGTTGTGTTGGTCTCAGAATATTGAGAGAGAAGGTAGGGGAGGTCAGACCTCTTACTGGAACAACGTCTCTTGGTAAGAGAAACAAGCCCTACCCCTTCTATGCTGCTGCAGCTGCAGTGGTCATGGAGAGGGGCTTCTCACCTGGTCCCAAGCTGCTTGGGTAGTGCTCTCTCCTTGGGGTAGCCTGCACGCTGAATCCCTCATCCCCAGTCCCACCCCAGAACAATGATTTAAATGAAGAAAAACAAAACTTATTTGAGTTAAGGACCCAAGCAACACCAGGTAAATCATCTAGTTAAGCAAATTCCTTTTAGGTATGTCTATCAGGACTCAGCTTCATTATCTATCTATGTATTTGCATGGCCCTCCTCATCACCACAGTATCTGATTACCTTACAGTCATTAATAGATGTCAGCCACCGGCTTCAAGAAAGGAAGTATCCCCCTCCATTCAATGGGAAAAATGGGTAGATTAAAGGAACTGTTCAAGGTCTTACAGGAAACCCAGGGCTGTGCTAGACACTGAACACTGGGATCTGTCCAGTGTTTTATCCATTGGACCAGCATTCTTCTCCTCAACATTTCTTTTCCCCCTCCCTCTGCTAAAACACACACACTGTCCTTCATTCCCACAATAACTAACACTTAGAGAAGTGAGTTAAATTCTTCTGTTGCTCAGAGATCCCTTCTCTGTGAAGATAATTGTTTTCTCAACAAGCCAAAGAGCACTGCCTCTCCAGGGTGGAAATGTTTACTATTTTCTTTGCTAAGTGCTGAGGTTTTTTTCCATATTTGAAAACTTATTTCCTGTGATTCTTGGAGAGTAGGAGCAGGAAGAGGGGTCAGGAAGCTCAGGACAGAGTGAGGCAGTGATTGAGAGATAGGGCTCATTTGCTTCCTCTTCCTCCACAACAGCTGGAAGGACTTTTGTATGCCCCTGAGTGGATAGCACTTAGAATCTCCCCACCCCTACCTCACATCTCCCCCCTCCCCTCCGTTAAGGGTACCACTTTGTAGTACCCACGTAGCAGAGCCTGTGCGAGGCAGATAAAATACTACACACCCCTCAAAAAAGAAAAGAAAGGAGGTGGACGAGGGGACATATTATCATCCCCTTTCCACAGACAGGGAACTAAGGCAACAAGACCCGTGTCCTGTAACATATGTAGGCACCTAGCCACCATTTAGGCCCCACTGACATTTTCAAAGCCACCCCTCATGCTACTTAACCACGTGCAGGCTTGAAAGTTTCTGCTGGGCAGCATATACCCCAAGGCCATCCCATAGCAAACTGCCAGGTCTAAGCCCCACGCCCGCTGAAGCAGGATTCTCAAAGTAGGCAGGGGAACACCTATCTCAGCAGCAGGGCCCAAGCCTACAGGCACGTCAGACCTGGTAGTAGAAGGGGCAGGATGGGCAGGGAGGAGGAAGCAGCACAGCGTGCACACAGGAGACCGTTGGGAGCACAAGAAAACACACAGAGCGGAGGAGAAAGCTATTGAACATGTACAGGAGACACAGGCTGTTTCAGATGCTAGAATATGGGCTTCCTGAGCAGATGACCTGGCTTAGGTGCCTAACTTCAGGTGAACATCTGGCCCGTCAGCCACAGCGTTGCCTCTCCCCCCCAGCACACACCTCAGCATTTCACGCCTAGCCGCTTCGAGCACCGCCCACTCAGCTTGCTGGCTTTGGAGGATGCCTTTCTTGGGCACCTTAGTGCAGCCCCCAAGGAGATGACCTAGATTCCTGGTGGTCTGTCTGCTGGCAGCTCAGGGAGCAGCACACTGAGTTTGCCTTGGCTCCCCCTCGCTACCAGGGCCAGAGTCTGCCCCGCAACCCATAGGGAGTGAGATGCCCCTCCCAGGGGGAAGGAAAGACCATTGTTTGAGGAGTGTGGAGGCTGCCAGTGAAAGGGGAGGACTGGCTGTGTGGGAGTCAGTAAGCCCCAGGCCCGCATGCAGATTCCCCCTGAGAACTGGCCTCTAGGGACCTGAAGGCAGGATCCCTCAGCTGAGTTTATGTCTCCACTGTTGATTCCCAGTTTGTAGAGTTTGTGGGGAAACTTTCCCAGCCAGGCTGAGTTGGCTCTCCGGCTCCCTAGGTGAGACCAGTCACCGCGTGGTCAGCTCTGCTCTGTCTGCTAGTTCAGGGCTGCTGCCTGCTGGGTGTGTCTGAATGCTGGGCTAGGAGATTAGAGTTTGAATTTTAGTGCAGTTGTGTAACCTGCACCTTAATCCTTGCACCCCTTTATTGTGAGGGGAAATTCTGGGACCAAAGCAGCCTGATTCCTGCCTGAAGAGGATCCCGGCCAGAAGAGAGCAGCCCCTCTGCAGTGACTGAGTCCTCTCTGAACCTGAGGCTCGTTCATGGAGTGTGTGAGTGAACCATCTTTTAGTTAGTCAGCCAGGGAATTTGTCTGGGGATTTTATAACCTGCTGCATCTTAAACCTGTGGAGGGATTTACCAGCTTCTCCCACTTGGGAGTCCTTTGGGCTGTACTGGACTCAGTCAGCCCCACTGCTAAACCACTGCAGAGAAGAATTTTGTGGTCATAAGTCATCAAGGGCCCCAACAAAGTACGTACCAATGGGACACTAATTTTACAGTTTCTGGGCACTGGTGAACCTAAAAATAGTGTTTTACCCTGTTCTGTTATATTTGTCTCCTGTTTAAAATATAAGTGTGTGTATTATAGTGTATGTGTTTGTGCTATTGTAGAAGCTATTTTATGTTTAGCTAGAAGCCATCTTGTATATCAGAAACTATTTCAGCTTTTCTCTCAAGCATGTAGACCAGAGTGAACTTTCTGTCACCCCGTGAGAAGAGGCCTACAGGATGGGCTATTGGTATGTGTTAATTGGGCTGGTTGGGACAGGAGATGTACTCCCTCGTACCTGTCCGCCATCTTGTTGATAAGGCTTTGTTTTTCCAAATTTAATTGAGGATTTCTGTAATTGGATGCCCTGACGTCAGACTGTTTGGCTAAGGGTATAAAGATCCTAGGATTGATTGTATTAGCAGCTTTACTGGGCCCGGCTTTGCTGGGACCACGTTTGGCTCACTTTGCTTTACTGATCAATAAAGCAAATCAGTTGTTAGCCGCCTAAACAGAGAGGAGCGTGTTTTTGCTTCGACGGCATTAAAAAAGGTAACCGGGTGGAGAGGGGGCGCTACATTAGTCTCCCCACATTTTCTACAGGAACCTCGCTGAGGGTTCCACTATGGGTTAGGTGTTGAAATGCTGAGCAGAACACACACCCAGTGTGCTTGGGGATCTGGGCCCAACACCACACGGGAAGTTTGTTGCAGAACCCAGTGTTGATGCCTTAACCAAAGGCCTCTCAGCTGAATGTGAGGGTGGATGGAAAGTTCAGCATGGTACATGGAGTCATGAGGGCTGCTCGTGCATCTCTTGTACCACCGCACTGCCGCCACTTCACATGCTGGAGCTCTTACAAGGGAAAACAACTGTTGGCCTTTGAAAGGCGACCACTGAATGTGAGGGAGCACACAAGGGGCGAATGGGAAGCTGAGCCACAGTGAGCAGCTGTTACCGTAAGTACCTGTCCCGCTAGGGTTGAAAGTGACCTTTCAGCGCTCCTGATGCAGCCATGCACAATACTCAGCAATGCTGCTATGGCATCCAGGCAAGGGCCTTCTGTAGCAGCCCACCGCTTCGGGCTCCTCCTTTGTCTTGAGCTTTGAGTTACCAGGCAAAGAGGCGAGAGATGCAGGAGGAAGTGTGGGAAAGAGCAGGGCACTACAATGGTTGGGTGAACAAAACATCCAGAGACAGAGCAATATGTTGTCAAGAGACAGAAGCAGCCCAGGGCACTTGCTGCTCTGTCAGCCTAAAGGGGCTGGGCTCCCTTTGACGCTAGTAGGAATCACACACATACCAAGGGGCAAACATACCCCTATTAATTAATAGTCACTGGCAGCACGTCCATGTATCAAAAGGGATTTCGCCACACCCCCTGTAAAACACTTAAAGAAACCAGGAGGAAGCTGGTATGAATAGATTTAAAGAATTCAACAGCTACAAGCACATTGCTTATGTTTGTGTCCAAACAAGTTTTTCCAGCGCGCTTTTCAACACTGGGCACTCTTTTCATAGAGAAATAGATGCAGCTCAGTCTATCATGGCATCAGGAATTTTTTTTCAGCTATTTGTCCAAGGAGAGGAACAAAGCAAGAATTAAAGAGACAAGAGCATGCACAGGTTTGAGGACAGTTAGACAGCAGGCTAGGACTTGCCATTATTCTTGACTCCAATTCCTAGCTCTGCCACTGATACCTTGTGTGACTTCTGACAATTTACTTAACGTGTCATTGACTCAACTGCCCATGTCCGTCTTCACTTGGTACACTCAGACTCAGCTAAATGGAATCATTCTCATCACATTCAACATCTGCTTGCCTCTAGTAGTCAGTCACAAGCTAGCAATATTTGCCTGAGACACCTCATCTGCTAGCAGGTATGTGGATTCTGCTGCCTCACTGAAATAAGTTGCTTGTCATCTCATCAGAATATTCTGGTGGAAATGACTCATTAAAACAGGAAGATCTAGGGGGAGGGCTGAGCAGTTGAGAGGGAGGAGCCCTAGGAGCAAACATTCCTGCAAAGAAGTTTTGAACTGTTGTTTGCTATAATTTCTGTGTTGACAAATCCAAAATTCCAGGAAGGGGCAAGTTTGATGACTCTGTGGTGTGTGGTTGTATTTGACAGGATAGGAGATGCACCTCTCACTACAAGTCCCATTGGCTGTGTCTAGACTGGCATGATTTTCTGCAAATGCTTTTAATGGAAAAGTTTTTCCGTTAAAAGCATTTGCGGAAAAGAGCGTCTAGATTGGCCCCATAGGGGCTTTTTCACGCAAAACAGTTGTTAGCTGTCTACACTGGCCCTCTTGCACAAATACATTTGCGCAGGAGGGCTTTTTCCCGAACAGGAGCAGCATAATATTTGTGCAAGAACACTGACAATCTTACATTAGATCGTCAGTGTTCTTGTGCAAATTCAAGCGGCCAGTGTAGACAGCTGGCAAGTTTTTCCGCAAAAGTGGCTGCTTTTGCGGAAAAACTTGCCAGTCTAGGCGCAGCCATTCAGTGTATTTAATGCCTGTATTACAATGCTGTTCACTGTTTGCCTAGCAGCATTCTTATATTGTTCTGGGGAGAGAGATTTCAGTCATTCCACTATGTTTTTTCTGAAGAGATCTTGTTAATAATCACAGAGAACAAACTGTTCCAATTGAAGGATGTTTTCCTTCGTGCACCTCTGCTATTCTTCTTTCTCTGATTATACTGCCAAGTCTCTTATGATGAAGTGACATTGAAAACAAAAGCTGCCTGAGGCCCACCCACCTCTGTGTGCGTGCGCGTGTGCGTGCATATGTGTGTGTGAATTTATTGCTGGTGAAAATGCTAGATTCCCCTTCCAGGAAACACTCTTCCTGATATCTCACGATTGATGTGCATCAACCCGGACCCAGCACGATCTCCTCTAGGATAATTGAATCTCCATTTCTATTCAGGAAATGGCCTTGCTGCTTTGCCTACAGCTGTGCCCAGCATTGCCGGTTGTGAACGTACAGACTTGCCCACTAAGGAGAGGCCTACTCTTTCGGCAGCGTGAGGAGACGCTGCACTGGCTAGCTCAGGTATAAACAGTGGTGCGGACAGTGAAGTTCTGCCTACATGAGCAAAATGCCCTGCACGCCTCAGTCCCAGCAGGCCCTGTCCCCTGCATGGCTCCACATTCCCAGGCAGTGCCTCTGATGGCCACACTGGCAGTGTAGTGGTCCAGTGCCAGAACCGCTCCCTGCTGCCTCCTCTGCGGAGCAGTGAAAGGCTACTGCAGCAGGAAGGTGCCCTGGCTTTGCTGCCCTGCCTCCCTGAGCCAAAGCCTTTTGTGACCCAGTGAGCGAGGACACAGCCTGACTTCAGCCATGGCGTGTAGCTAAATGTGCCCTACACACCGTCACACTTAGAGACAGGCATAGACAAGGTCTAAGAAGTGCTCTGGAGTTACCAATCCATTTGATGTGGGGTAGGACACTAGTCAGCTAGAGTTTATAGGTGGCCACTACCATCTTAGGCTAGGTTCAGTGTGGTGAAGTGGTTGTGCAAGTCCCTATATTCCTTCCCCTTTTCTCTGAGACTGCTACCTGCCCTCACACGTACAGAGCAGGACAGATAACATCTTATGGCCTCTTGCAGCTCCATGGCCTCATGTGCAATGTTGCAGCGTCAAAATGTCAGCCTGGCAGATATTAAGACAAGTAAGAGGAGAACACCTCTGGCCTTGGATCCTGTCTCATTCTCCCACTCCTACTTACTGTCAGGAGTCCAGGTAGCTTTGATCTTAGTTTAGAATTTCTGAGTTAGATGCAATTTTCTACTATGTTGGAGACTTCCAGTATGACCCTGGGAAAGTCAGCTGCCTCAGTTTCCCACCTGGAAAACAGGGATAATACCATTGTCTTATCTCACAGGGGTCTCACATGGGTAAATATCTTATAACATGAAGTGTTCACATGCTATAGTAATGAGGGACATATACTGGACAGAAAGACACCCCCTCATCGCAGAAGTTTTCCATGCATGTGACACCCTCCCCCCGAGCCATGGCTTCATTCATATCCCTCTGAATCACCAACTTCTTTGTTGACTAGAGAAGCAAGTTAATTTACCTTAAAAATAAGATTAACTTTAATGGAAACATCAGGGTATGCAAATACTGTAGCTCAATAACCCGCATCCTTCCCCATTTCATGATCTCTATTGTTTGTTACCATCGCTGGTTACATCTACCAGCTTTGCTGGATAGGGTGTTCTGTGAAGTGCCTCGCACGCTTTCACAAGCCGTGTAAACAATTCTACCCCTACATGCTCACTAGCCTTTCATGGGAAAGCTCCAAATAGCAGGGAGCAGCAGGCAGATACAGGGGCTGTTGGGTTTCAGTCCCGGCTTGTGGCTACATGGTCGTGGTAGCTATACCATGGGCATGAATTGCTGTTTAACAGGGTGCTTGTAAGAATTAACTTTAACCTTGATACAACGCTTTGATGATCCTTTCCAAACGTGCAACCATTGTTCCTAAACCCAGTTTTGATGCCCATTTGTGGACATAACCGCTAAGCAGGTTTCTGCAGTCTTCACAAATCTCAATCTGCACCTTTGCTTCCATGGAAAGCTTTGAGATCACCCTCCCTACTACATCGTGTCCCTCCCAGGCAACTAAGGTACATACATGAGGAGTCACTTTCTGCAGCCTTGCCCTGGGAGTGCTTGAGCACGTCCGTTTTTTCTTCACTCCTCTTTCCTAGAGCATCCTGGGCAAATCTCATGGGGTTTGAGAGAAGGAGGGAGGCAGAGTACTTTGGCAGCTATTACTCTGTTGGATTGGGGGCGCATGGGGGAGAAGAGGAGGGGAAGGTACAGAGGAGGGAGAGTGAAAACATCTCCAAGGAGAGGGAGAGAGATGCTCAGTTTGCAGTTTTCAGGTGTGAATCAGATGCAGAGCTCCTGGCTGTAAGAAGTGTTGCTAATTTCGAACTTGATCCAAAGCCCACTGAAAAAAAACAATAGAAAATCTCCAACTTATTTCAATTGAGTTTTGGTCAGGCCCTTAATTCTTGGTGCTGACTTTCCTGCTCCATGGTAGGCTATTTTTTCCAACACAGCTTTCTCACCTCCCCCCATAAAATAGTAACAGAAAGCAGATAATTTGACTTGAATCTTTCTGTAGGCTGCACCCATGATTTTGATCCCCAAAGCAGCAAGTTCTTTTGAAGACGCTACTCTTCTTCACAATTCTGATTTTAATAAGAACAGCTGGAGATAGAGAGCAATATTTTCTCCAGGGACTGCACCAGGGCTCAGCATTAATAATGTAACAAATTAACATCATCTTCCACATAGTGCTCCTTTGGGTGATGATGACCTAGTGTGCTGAATTTCCTTTAAAATTATGTCTTATGGTTAGGGTTGGTAACATCCATTTTTAAAATAATTTCAATGGATAGCATTGCTGTTCAATTTTAGGCATTTTTTCTATTTTTATTGCTTTACAGTTTCAGTTGCATAATTTGTGTTTTAAGCAATTTTTCCAGCTAAATGTTTTCAATTTATATTTGCATATTTGCCGTAACTCATGAGGGCATCAGACAATTATTTAATAACATCTCTAAGCTCTCAAGCAGCATTTTTTACTTTGTCTCTCTGTATATTTTGATCATCATCACTAGACGTATCTTCTCATCTAGTTGGGTGTGTATAGCGAACTGGATGTTTATTGTTATTGACCTATAAAAATAAAATCCTTCCAAGTTTATTTATAGCAATTGCTCTAAAATGGTGCTGAACACTCTTGCATTCCACAAATTTCCATGTGGCAATAAGGAAGAAGATGTTTTCCCCCAAGTATCACAATGACTGTGGTATATTTTTTAATTCACTCTACTCGAGTGGTTTTTTTTCCCCAGCGTATGGGTCACTAATGCCCCCTGCCAGTGAAGCTGTGTGAAATCTGAAGCCATGTGATATTCTCCTGAAATTCAGGTTTCATGCAGATTCTCAGACTGAGTCTATGTCTACACTGCAGAGTTTTTCCGGGATACCACAGGCATCCCAAAAAAGCTCTGCCGCATGCAAGGAATGCATCCACTTTCCTGAAATAAATGTCACAAAAGCGGATGCATTTTTTCAGCATCCCTGTAAACCTCATTTTACGAGGAACAAGGGATGTAGACTGGCCAAATTTTGGAAAAGCCTCTTTCAGGAGTAAATCAGAAAAAGATATGCAATATGCGTACTGCATATTGTGTTTGTTTTTTCGATGTATCTTTCTAGTGTAGTCATAGCCTGAGTGAGGGATTGATATAGTGACCACAAGGGAGTTTGGAGTGTGCAGGCATTCAGAACTGAGGGAATCATGCTGCTCAATTAGTTCTTAATGGAACTAAGGAAACTGCTATTTTTTAAATGCTTTCTCTGAAATGCTTTTAGTTTCACCCTCATGATCAGCTGAGCTACGCCTTAGAAAATGCATGGGTGAGAAGATAGGGGATAAAAAAGAGACCATCCCCCACAGTTTCAAAATTAAATGTTTTGATTGAAAAATATTGAATAAAATGAAACATCCTTTCTTATTGACACCAGCTGAACAAAAACAATTTCATGGTTTCCAGATTTTTTTCACAAAAACTCCACTACTTTTCAGCTCACTTCACTGAGATGTCAATAATAGCATTAGTCAAACCGTTTCAGATGTGAAACATGTTCAAACAACATTTTAAAAAATCCTATAACAGCTCCACAATATCACTGCTCAAAAACTGTTTCAAAATTCATTGATGGCAAAGGGAATGCATTACTGCGAGTCCACTTTGTGACTTGAGTTAGTAACATAAAGGCCACTGTGTACTCAGAGGAGCAGGAATGGCAGCTGACTTAGAAAAGGGAGAGGTGGTCTGACACCATCTTGTGGAAAAATAAATAGTAATGAGTCAGGCAAGCATAGTTGTTTAAAAATAGAGACATAGTCAAAACCAAATAGTGCACATGCTAAATAAATCAGAAACATAAAATGGCTCCCAGGTTAAGTAGTGCGCCTGGCAATAGAAGAGGAATTTGACAAACCAGGCATTTCTGAAAAATGGTGAAATAACAAAAATCAATAAGCTATTGCAGTACTTTTCCAAACTGGACAGCAAGGATAGCTTAGGTCACAGAGGTGGGGGAATAACAGTAGAAATGAAAGATGCCATATGAGAAAGCATTTCTGCGGGGTAGGACCAGACAGCTGAATGTGTATCAAAATCTCGTTCAATGGAGTCACTAAATACCATCTACATGTTTTATTAGTCTATAAAGTGCTACCAGACCATTTGCTTGCTGGTTTTTTTAGCACTAACTCTGACATCCACTGGAGAAGAGTCAGGCCAAGATCTAGCATGGTGATACTCAACTCTGGTAAAAGGACACTAAAACTATGGATGCTGGTCAGAAGGACCTAGTCTCAAGTTTGGCCATTCACTTCTGTAGGCTCAGCATGGAGGCTATTTCAAGTACCCCCAATAGGAAAAAAAAATCAAGAGTGAGGGGCCTATCTTTTCTGAGCTCTAGATCTATCCCCATTGATTCCTTCTAGACGTGGGGACCCATTACTGCCATCTGCATCAGGAGCTGCACGTAGCCTCTTGTTTCAGCGGGGTAGCTGAGTTAGTCTGTAACAGGAAAAACTTCAACAACAACAAATAATCTGGTAGCACCGTAAAGACTAACAAAACGTAGATGGTATCAGGAGCTTTTGTGGACACAAAAGTGCATGATACCATCTTGTTTCGTTAGCCTTTAAGGTGCTACTAGAGTATTTGTTGTTTTTTATAGCCTCTTGTGTGCATCTTCTATTGACTTGGGCTGTAGAGGATTAAAATGAAGCAGCATGAGGCTCCCGCCCCGGCGTTACAAATGAGATTTTGTTAGAAGGTATTATTCCTACCCTGCCCATTCTGTCGCCCCTGAACCAGAACGCTGTCATGTTAGTGACAGTCCATCTGTCTCCCAGATGCTGGTAGTGTGCAGTGTGTGTATGTATGGGGGAGGCAGTCCAGCCAGGCTGGAGCAGCCCCCGCCCCTACGCCCATTTAAGTGGTTAACTAGTTAAAAATGACATTTAACCATCAAACTGATTAAATGGAATTTTACATCCCTACTCATAATGAGCCAGATTAAGCCTTTATAGAACCAAGACCTAACAGATCATATCCAGACTGCAACATCACCGCATCTCCAACCCCAGCTGCACAGCATCAAGCCTCAGAGCCTGGATCAGGTGATTTTGGCTCACAGGACTTGGGCTGTGGGGGTGAAAAAAGCAGTGGACACACTCAGGGTAGAGCCCATGCTGTGAGACACTCCTCCCTCCTTGCTTTGAAGGTCTCAGGGCGTAGGATCCAGCACCAAGCTCAAGTGTGAACATGACCAGTTTTATAGCCCCACAACCCCAGGCTGAGCCTGCTGCCCTGGATACTGACACTTGGCACTATAGCAGTGTAGACTTAGAGCACATAAAATAATAATCAGTGGGATTAGTCACCCAGGTCAGTGCTTGACAGAAGTGTAATATGGCCCCTTATGTTCAAATTAAATTAAAGGGATGTCAATTAAAATCCTACAACATGAGCAATAAACCCTCCTCTCAGCATAGCCCCTGAGTAAACCAATGCACTAGGCACTCTGCGGCAGGTGGTTAGCAGACTTGGGCTCTAGCAAGTCCCTAAGGGAAGCAAATTCTAGAGTCAAGGTCCTTGTAGCCAGTGGGAGTTTAATGTGAGTAACCAATACAAGTTATAATCCCCACCTGGTGCCAGTGTGTTGCTATCTGTTCCATTCTGCAGAAAAGGACCTGGGGGTTACAGTGGGTGAGAAGATGGATACAAGTCAACAGTGTGCCCTTGTAGCCAAGAAGGCTAATAGCATATTGGGTTGCATTAGCAAGAACATTGCTAGCAGATCTAAGGAAATGATTATTCCCCTTTATTTGACACTGGTGAGACCACATCTGGAGTACTGCGTCCACTTCTGGGCCTGCTATCACAGAAAGGATGTGGACACATTGGAGAGAGTCCAGTGGAGGGCAACAAAAATGACTGGGGGGCTGGAGCGCATGACCTATTAGGAGAGGCTGAGGGATCTTGGCTTATTTAGTCTGCAGAAGAGTGAGGGGGGATTTGACAGCAGCCTTCAATTACCCGAAGGAGGGTTCCAAAGAGGATGGAGAGATGGACTGTGTCTAGACTGGCAAGTTTTTCTGGAAAATCAGCCGCTTTTCTGGAAAAACTTGCCAGCTGTCTACACTGGCGCTTGAATTTCCGCAAAAGCACTGACGATCTCATGTAAGATTGTCAGTGTTCTTGCAGAAATATTATGCTGCTCCCGTTCGGGCAAAAGTCCTTTTGCGCAAAACTTTTGCGCAAAAGGGCCAGTGTAGACAGCTCAGATTTGTTTTCTGCAAAAAAGCCTCGATTGCGAAAATGGTGATCAGGGCTTTTTTGCAGAAAAGCGTCCGTGCCAATCTAGATGCGCTTTTCCGAAAATGCTTTTAACGGAAAACTTTTCCGTTAAAAGCATTTGCGGAAAATCATGCCAGTCTAGACATAGCCCTCCTCTTCTCAGTGGTGATGACAGAATGAGGAGCAGTGGTCTCAGGAAACAGTGGGGGAGGTCTAGGTTGGATATTAGGAAAAACTATTTCACTGGGAGGGTGGTGAAGCATCATCTCCAACTTGAGACACCTTGAAGAGTGACTTTTTACTCAGTTATCAGCACCTGCCCTTTTCTTAGCAATTTCCTTTAAGGTGGCTTGAGTTGGGGCAACCAGAGATAGGAGCTCAAATCTCTAGTTACTTTGGGAACATTGGCCCCAAAAATGTGAATGTAAAATGTCACTGTCAATAGGGGCAGGCTCTTGATGTGCAGCTAAAGAAAAACCTTCCTTGTGTTTTTAAAAGCACAGGAAACATTTCCCATGCCTGTAAAATGTCCAGAAAAAATGTCCAGTGGCAAATGTCCAAAGGATGGCCTACACCAGCCTGGCATGATTCAACTTAAAGAACATGCCATGCGAAAACTGCTCCTGGGCAGTCTCCTTGGAGCTAATTTATAGTCGTTTCAAAACATACCAAGCTGGTCTAGTGATTAAAAAAAGCACCTCAGCACAAAACTCAGATCCTGGCAGTAAGTATTGTGGCAAGGGCACAGTCCACTATCCTACACAGTCTTGGTCTTGTGGACTAGGCCCCACCTGCCCTTGTGGGGTTGGGCTTCAGTTCTCACACTAAAGGGTGTGGGGCAGATGCCTCTTGGTTAGCCTGGGCTGGGTGACCAGTCTTCCCAGCTATTTGCTGAAGTTTCAGGCTACTGTGGAAAGGGAGTCCAAACACTCCCTGTCAGAGCCCCTCACCTTCTCCTTTGGTCTCTGGCAATGCTGATGTTTACTTTCTCAGCACCTCTGACTCTCCTTCCCAATTACCACATTTGAACTTTCAAAGAAGAGGACACTCTTGAGAGGCAGTGTAAGGGTACGTCTAGACTACCGCGTTTTGTCGACGGAAGTTTTGTCGACAGATACTGTCGACAAAACTTCCGTCGACAAAGAGCGTCCAGACACATTGAGTTCTGTCGACAAAGCAAGCTGCTTTGTCGACAGAACTCCGTAGTCTGGACGCAACGTTACAGGCAATAATACCTTCTGTCGACAGAGTTCTGTCGACAGAAGGTGTTATGCCTCGTAAAATGAGGTTTACCAGCGTCGACAAAACTGCTGAGTTCTGTCGACGTTCTGTCGACAGAACTCAGCAGTAGTGTAGACGCTGGTATAGTTTTGTCGACAAAAGTCCGATTTGTCGACAAAACTAGGTAGTCTAGACACACCCTAACTGTATCTACCAACTTACGTTGTATTAATATGTTATACTACATTTAACACATGAATACAAGGTGAGTTGGTAGATACTGATAGACACACACTCCCTCTCAGGAGTGTCTTTTTTTTTTTTTTTTGAAAGTTCAAATATGGTAACCCTGTGTAACCTCCACTCTCTAAACTCCTTTCTCAACTCTCAGTAGGAAAGGCTTCTTAAAAGGCCCCGTGGCTGCCTGAAGTCAAATTACCTGGCCCTTAATTGATTTATAGCAGTCCTACCCCAGTGGCTTCCATTCTGCCCTTAATAGCTTCAGGTTAGCTGCTCCTGGCTGCCCTAAAGTAACCCTCTCTCTCATCTAGCCCTCTATGTGTCCTGTCACAGTAGGTGTGCTATTCACTCCCTCTGGGGCATTTGGCATTGGCCATTGTCACAGGACAGGATACTGGACTAGATGGACTTTCGACCCAGTATGGCCGTTCTTATGTTCTTATATTTATTTCTCAAGCTTGCAGTGAACTTGACATGATTCAGAAACACAAATTCCTCTTTAAAAGGTTAGGAATCTCCTGTTATTTTAAAAGCCTTTTCCCTAAGTTACTATATGATTACGTTACCTCCTATGGTCATCCACTACCCACCATATTTAGCAATGTGAAAAGAGAAAATTTTCAGAGATCCATCGTACATAATGTGTGAGGGGGAATTTACAGAGTTGGAGAATGGAAAAAACTCTTCAAGCTCCACTTCAGGAAAGCATTCTTATTCTCAAAGGGCTCTTAGACACGTGCTTAAAATTAAGCCCCTGCTTAAAGGCTTCTCTGAATCAGGGCTTTAAATGGGATCCAAGAGGAAATGGCATCCTTATTAGATAATCCTGTTTCTATTTTCTGACGTTTCTTCTTTTTAAGTTTTTCTTAATTTCCTCCTTTTGTCTTTTCTAGTGGACAACGACATAGCCTTAGGAAAGGACAGATCTAGGCTCTGGTTAACGACTGTTGGTAGCACATCTGACATTTTCCTGCAGCTGGATAGCTTTTGGTGCAATTCCCTTTGATTAGTGAGGAATTCAGCAGGCAGTGTCTTTGTTGCAAAGAGCTGGTATTTATGTTTCTGATTTTACAAAGGCAATGAAAGAGATTAAGAACAAACCATAATTTTATGCAGTTATTTTTGCTTACAAGCATTTGGTCTACAAAATAGTCATTAAGGGCCTGATTCTCATTTACACAGAGGCATTTTTTACACTGCTCTGGCAGTATAAAGGGCCTTAAAGTGGGTATAAGTGACAAATTACATCAATTTACTGATTGCATCAAATTACAGAGGGATGTAAAGGGGCCGTAGTGGCAATGATATCCAGGCCATGAATCTCTTATATTAGAGCTGCTTGAGTTAAAGAACAGCACATTAAAACAATAAGGGGGGTGCAGGATTCTAGTCTAGCTCTCAGAAATTCTTTCTGAGATTTCTACATTACTCAAGTCAGAAACTAGACAAAAGTCAGCAACCAATCTGAGCCTTATTCTGTTCTCATTCATCCTGAAGTAAAACTGGAAGTAAGCCCAGGAAATCCATGCAGTTACATTCGTGTCAAACTGGGGTTAGATCAGAATTTGTCCCAGAGACAAATCTGCAAGGGTTGCTCCTAGAAACATTATCAGCTGCTGCAAGGTCCAGGTGAAGATGTTGCAGAGAAAGACATGCCAGGGAGATGGGCTGAAAGGGAGAATGTCTGATGGCTCAAAAAGAGTTTAGCAGCTGGGTAACTGTCTGGGCTGTGCCCACCAAAGCTCCTGATACCATCTACATGTTTTGTTAGACTTTAAGGTGCCACCAGACTATTTGTTGTTGTTTACATTTCTCCTGTTACAGAATAGCTCAGCTACCCCTCTGA
The DNA here is from genome assembly GCF_049634645.1 of Pelodiscus sinensis. Lineage (NCBI taxonomy): Eukaryota > Metazoa > Chordata > Testudines > Trionychidae > Pelodiscus > Pelodiscus sinensis. The sequence continues at coordinate 75,609,371 of NC_134717.1, read as the reverse complement.
AGCTTCTGTGTCTTTATTTTGAAAGTCACGTTACTTTGTTGGTTAATACCGGACCATCAACTTTCCTGTACGAGTTGCCTGGTTCAGCTCCGATGGCCATGATCTTGGCTGGCACATTGGGGACTGAAGCAAGGACCTCCAGAGATAAAATCATTTGTGGCTCTAGGTTACACTAACATACTCCAATTGGGGGTGTATAAGACTCAGACCCTCAGTGGACTGGGCAAAGAGAGGGGCCTGTAGCCAGGGCCAGCCCAAGGTACGGGTGAGGCGGGCGACCACCCGGGGCTGCCGGGCCGGGTGGGGGTGGCACCGCGCATGCGCTGCGCGCCTGGGACGGGGCAACGCATGCGCCCGGGGACGGGGCAGCACATGCATCACACTCCCGTGGGCGGCGCCGCGCTCCCAGAGCCCGGGGCACGCTAATAGCTCAGGCTTGCACTGCCTGTAGGCCACACTGACCAACATGTCACAATTATTTTAATTGGCAAGACGAGTTCTTAGTTAGCAATATCCTGGTAACTTTTCATATAAATGTAAACATTTGCACAGATCTGACAAAACTCAGATCCACACTTTGGATTTTCATAGAATCATAGAATACTAGGACTGGAAGGGACCTCGAGAGTCATTGAGTCCAGTCCCCTGCCCCCATGGCAGGACCAACCACTGTCTAGACCATCCCTGATAGACATTTATCTAACCTACTCTTAAATATCTCCAGAGATGGGGATTCCACAACCTCCCTGGGCAATTTATTCCAATATTTGACCACCCTGACAGTTAGGAAGCTTTTCCTAATGTCCAACCTAAACCTCCCTTGCTGCAGTTTAAGCCCATTGCTTCTTGTTCTATCCCCAGAGGCCAAGATGAACAAGTTTTCTCCCTCCTCCTTGTGACACCCTTTTAGATACCTGAAAACTGCTCTCATGTCCCCCCTCAGTCTTCTCTTTTCTAAACTAAACACACCCAATTCTTTCAGCCTTCCCTCATAGGTCATGTTCTCTAGACCTTTAATCATTCTTGTTGCTCTTCTCTGGACCCTCTCCAATTTCTCCACATCTTTCTTGAAATGCGGTGCCCAGAACTGGACACAATACTCCAATTGAGGCCTAACCAGCGCAGAGTAGAGCGGAAGAATGACTTCTCGTGTCTTGCTCACAATACGCCTGTTAATGCATCCCAGAATCATGTTTGCTTTCTTTGCAACAGCATCACACTGCTGACTCATATTCAGCTCGTGGTCCACTATAACCCCTAGATCCCTTTCTGCCGTACTCCTTTCTAGACAGTCGCTTCCCATTCTGTATGTGTGAAACTGATTGGTCCTTCCTAAGTGGAGCACTTTGCATTTGTCTTTATTAAACTTCATCCTGTTTACCTCAGACCATTTCTCCAATTAGTCCAGGTCATTTTTAATTATGACCCTGTCCTCCAGAGCAGTCGCAACCCCTCCCAGCTTGGTATCATCTGCAAACTTAATAAGCGCACTCTCTATACCAATATTGAACAGAGCCGGTCCCAAAACAGACCCCTGCGGAACCCCACTTGTTATACCTTTCCAGCAGGATTGTGAACCATTAATAACGACTCTCTGAGTACGGTTATCCAGCCAGTTATGCACCCACCTTATAGTCACCCCATCTAAGTTGTATTTACCTAGTTTATTGATAAGAATTTTGACTTCAGTATTCTGGGCAGGGTTTTATTCACGCAACCACCAACACTACTCCAGCAGTGGCTGGAGCCTGGTCCCTTTAAATTGCCACTGGAGCTCTGTGTGATGCATTCCAGGTAGCTCTGAGGGCTGACAGGGAGCTGGAGGATGCTGCAAAGTGCACTCTGGGCACTAAGGGTTGGCTATCCTGGCCCTGTCCTTTCCACCCGAAGCCCCGTTCCTTCTGGGAGTGCAGAGGCATCCCTCCCCATCTTGCCTAATGGCCCGGCCAGTCTGTCGGTCCCCCTGAGTAAATCCTGTCTTTTCAGTATTGCAGCTACTAAGTTCAGAACTAGCAGTGGGAAGACCAGGGTATGGCTGTCTAGTCTGGACATCTGATCACTGTTCAACCAATGTCTAGTCCTATCTTGGGGTCTAACATTTGTTTCTTGCAATGTGCTTTAGTTCTGGCTTCTGTCCACAGTCAGAAGGGACTCCCTAGCCACTTCCTTACCATAAATTACAGTGATCATCTCTCCAACTGGGAACAGCATTATCTGGAATGGGATTACGTATATATGAAGGACCAATGGAACAATCTGAATTACTATTCCAGAGTGGTGCATCCTAGACAACATCTCAAAAATACCCTACTTGCAAGTAGGAATAAGAGATCCTCCGGAAAAGGGCTTTATTCCGGAGGATCGCGTCAGTCTAGATGCTCTTTTCCAGCTTTTCCCCAAGCCGGAAAAAAAGCGGCAGCCATGTTTATTTAAATCCCGCAGGGGATATTTAAATCCCCTGCGGATTTCCCTATTCCAAAGTAAGAAATTAGCATACCTCTTCCGGAGAAGGGGCCAGTCTAGACGTAGCCTGTGTGTGTGTGCTACACCAGTGCCAGAGAAACAAATGAAGAGGAAGATCTCTGTTCTGTGAGCTGCCATGCAAACACATGGTAAGAGATAGTCTCTACTCTAATGGCTGCGTCTAGATTGGAATGATTTTCCGGAAATGCTTTTAATGGACAAGTTTTCCATTAAAAGCATTTTCGGAACAGAGCGTCTAGATTGGCACGGACGCTTTTCCGCAAAAGCACTTTTTGCGGAAAAGCGTCCGTGCCAATCTAGACGCGCTTTTCTGCAAAAAAACCCCGATCACCATTTTTGCGATCGGGGCTTTTTTGCAGAAAACAAATCTGAGCTGTCTACACTGGCCCTCTTGTGCAAAAGCTTTGTGCAAAAGGGACTTTTGCCTGAATGGGAGCAGAATAGTGTTTCCGCAAGAAGCACTGATTTCTTACAGTAGGAAGTCAGTGCTTTTCTGGAAATTCAAGCAGCCAGTGTAGACAGCTGGCAAGTTTTTCCGGAAAAGCGGCTTTTTTTCTGGAAAAACTGGCCAGTCTAGACACAGCCTAAAGAGTTTACCAAAGTCAAGTCAAAATACCATAAGTGCATGGTACAGTCATAAACTCATAGAATACTAGAACTGGAAGGGACCTCGAGAGGTCGTCACGTCCAGTCCTCTGCCCTCACAGCTGGGCCAAGCACCTTCTATATCATCCCTGATAGATGTCAGAGCAGATGGAGATGGGGTATGGGAAGATGAAGGTCCCATGTGGTTATGAAGCCTTTCTATGGAAGTGTAAAGGGGCCTTAAAATGGGTGTGAATTCTGAGCCTCCCACCTCTGAAAACTCAGACCCCTTTAAAGTGTCTCCAGTACAGTTTATGAAAGGGTAGGTTACTTCCCCAAATTGTTTGCATGTGTATTAAATACAAAACTACTAAAGCATTGTCCCACTTGAATTATAGCCTCTCAGACAATGATAGCTCTAGGCAAAAGAGCAAATATTGACACTGCAATAATGTTTGCCCAGCAATCAGCGAGCTGTATACAGCACTCAGTGCATCTTTGTTACAGGAATCAATTAGGAAATGGAGAATTTATATCCTCCAATTAGAAATACAGAGTAAAAGCTGCCTTTACTGAAAGTGTCCACTCGGTACCTCATTTTGAAGCTACACATTTATTTGATGCTTAGTCATTAACACACAGATCTGACTAATCTTCAGCATCTCAGTAACCACACTTTACAGCTGAACGTGTTGTCCAAACCTGAACATACTGGGCCAAACCCGCTCCAAAAGGGGCCAATAGCAGCATCTCCAGAGCAAGATCTAGAATCACCTGCTCGCCGGAGTTGTGTCCTTGTATTGCCAATAGCTAGAGATGGGCATATGAAATGGCCCCACATACTTTGAACAGGCCATAGTCATTTTCCTCTTCTGAACTATGGCTTCCCTCTCTGCACACTTGCTAACACTGGAAAAGGATCCATTCATAACAATAATTTTGACATTTAAATATTAAGGACTAGATTCATGAACACACCCTTGGCTGTTGTATGCTGCCAATGCAAAGTCATCACTCACAAGCTCACTTCAACTGACCAGCAAACTGGGTTTATTAATGGTTTGTGTTGCTGGGTGGCTCAAAGCTGCTAGAGTGAATTGGTGAATTTGACTCTAAATATCCAATGAATGAAACCTGGTTCCAGTACTCTCAGCTGGTCCGGTAGACTGCTCATTATAGACTGAGATGAGATTCAAATTCCTCTCTGTTTCACCTGTGCAGATTATTTACTCTGGATTGATAGTGGTGGATCTGAGGGCAGACCACGGCCAAATGAGAACGGCTGAGTGAAACTGAGCCTTTTGTAAAGTTAGCAGGTCAAATCTTAGTGAGGCAGGAGTCAAGAGCAAAACTCCCATTGACTTTGGCAGGACTAGAATTGTAGTCCATTGACAGCATAATTCAGATTGATTCCTTCAGTACCCACAGGTATCACATCTTCTATAATTCTTCTATTACATCTTCTGTAGTTTGTCTCTCCTCTTCACGGAACAAGCATTTACCGAGAAAAATGAATGCTGTCGGGTTGTTGTTTTAGATCATAGTTCTTTACTGATAGCATTGCTATTGCTTTTGACAGCTGATTCACCAGATGATCTTACACAAGGGGTATTTACAGTATAATGAGGTTCAATGGAGTTGAAAGATAAAGTTCATTAGCCTCACATTTAAGACTATTAGAGTAGAGAGGCTGTAGTATAACATTCAAGCTGTCATTTACACACTATGTCTGGAAAGCAAACAGCCTGGGTTCTCAGTTAATAGTTGCCTTTTGAGCCTCCCAGCTTGCCTTCATTTGCAATGGGGTCCGACTTTTCAGAATGGAGATTGATGGAATCATTTGGCAGCATGTCAGCAAGTGTGCATAACCTCTGCTCTGATCAAAGTTACTATGAGAATGGACTGAGAAAGGATTTGAGCTTGGGATGCTGCTGTCGTGACTAAGCAGTTGCTAAGGATGTGATTAGCATTCTGATTGCAGGAACCTGAGAGTTAATTGCTATGTCCTCATTCCATTTCGGGGGTGGGGGGAGCAGAGGAGTGCTAGATCTCTTGTATAATTAATAGACAGGTAAGAGGAAAAGATTTTTAATGGCATCTGAAGCCAGCAATACAACACTGAACATCCCATTTTGGAAAGCTAAAATACCTTATTTATCTAGCTACAGCAGTGCACAAGGTGTTAATGAGCCTCACTTATTTTACAATTTTTCATTGCTCTTTCACACACACACACACACACTTACTTCTCTAAATGTTTATTGTTAAATCTGGAATCCATCCATTAAACTGAAGAAGGCTCAGGGAAATGAACCGAGGTGTCTAGTAAGAAGAAAAATGGTAACACAAAGATGGTGAGGGGGAGGAAACTCCAAGTAATAGAGA